>NW_020653731.1:294488-323644 GCF_003589595.1 Hyposmocoma kahamanoa
TCCCCATAATACAAGACCTTAGCCGAGCACGGATGAATCGTAAACGTTATAGGCCGTAAACGCAGCTTCTCGCGTAGTGCGTACATTCTATGTAATATATTAGCACATACGTTAGACAATATCCTAGGTGTATCGTATATTTTTTCTCAGATCGTTATTTAATAGTAAATACCTAAAAAATTTCATCTTGCAAAACTGTTTTTCCCGATTCTCCTCCGAAGACTTAGATCATCTTTGATTGTTGGAACAATATCG
This sequence comes from Hyposmocoma kahamanoa, assembly GCF_003589595.1. Taxonomy (NCBI): domain Eukaryota; kingdom Metazoa; phylum Arthropoda; class Insecta; order Lepidoptera; family Cosmopterigidae; genus Hyposmocoma; species Hyposmocoma kahamanoa. The sequence goes on from NW_020653731.1 coordinate 294,744, forward strand.
TATATTGAAATCGATACCCTCACTAAACTAAAAAGTAAATTTTTGGGAAATTACTATTAAGAGTTTAAGCAGACTGGTATCATGACTGTGGCATGGCAGTACATTTACTCAAATATTTTGTAATGCCCGTAAAAATATACATTTCATTAACAAAGAAGATATCCATAATATTAACCTTAGAACTAAGTTCAAACTCGTGGTACCACGATTTCGTTTAACTAAGGTAAACGATTCTTTTATGGGGAACTGTATACGTTTTTACAAGATTCCGGAGAATATATTAAGATTATCGTTTCCTAAGTTTAAAACTTACATCAAAAGTGTTTTAATTGAAAAGTCATATTACAAAATTGAAGAGTATGTTTTAGATAAAGAAATACGGAAAGACAACAAGAGTCTAGATTCCACAGAACTATGATTCAAAGTGTATTCCATAGCATTTAGGTTTATTTGAATAGAGCAATCCCTTGAGTTTCTTGCTCGTTCTTCTCAGGGAGGTCAGCGTAGTGAACGAGCATGACGTTTTCAAGTGTAAAAATTTTACCTATGGAGTGACTGATTATTTAACTTTGAAAGTTTCTGAAATTAGGTTTAAATTGGCAAAAGTGCAAGTTTCGTTTAGTAACAGCAGTATTTTCAACGTGTCTGCTATACTTGCAGTTGTAATGCGCAATGGAAGTTCCTAGGAGTCAAAAGTATTATTGTTATATTGTGGACTTAGATAACTGTAGTAATGTCGTGTAAAGGTTTAAGTTATATTTAATTTAAACGTCACATACACATGTTAGTGGTGCCGTAGAATACAGAATAACCTTTCATACTTAAGAAAATAATGAATCTCGCTCAAGTCACGTACCTAAAATAATATTATCAAACCTGTCACAAACTATGTCAAACTCCTCACTGATAGGGGAGTATCCCTTTTCAACGTTAGCTCTTATCACCAAGCCTCTAAGATCCAAATTGCTTTGGTATTAGGTTGTTTTTGTCATTGGTCTGTTCTATAGAAATACGGCAAAACATTGTCCCGTATAATAATTTTCATTTCGCAATATGGCATTCTCGGATTTATCGGAAGTTATGAAATCGAGAAAAGATTGATTGGGAAATTCCTTCGATATCACGTTTTTTTTGTTTAAATTCATGACTGTTTTCGTATAACATAAATATTTAAATAAATAATAAAGCAAAAAATGATTTCATATTTATTCACTAACGATTTGTTAGTTACAACTTTCTTGGCATGATAATTTTTTCCTGACGTTACGGAGCGGTGGCGCGCTCCAAATTATAGTCCATTGGACGATCACAACCGTTTAAAAGATCGTACTAATCTTTTTTTTTACCTTTTTTTGCAAATAAGCATAATATCTTATTGAATATATAAGCAGCTCAAGATGTTTAGCGCTTAATCGAAAGTTTGCACTAAATAAATTGCCTAATGACAATTTCTCAGAACTTGGACGACTTGTGACGATATCACGTTTTGCGTCACATTTCTGTAAACCAATTAAAATGAAAGGATTGCAGGAGGCAGACTACTTCGTTTTGTCACTCATCATTTTCACAGTTGACTTCCACCTCTTCGACAAGCGAATTCGGCTGACGAAGGCGGCGCATTCGACGCATTGTTTACACCGAGCCGCCTGCCGCCTTGGCCGAAATCACCAAGTCGAAATCGCGTCATTATTAATACAAGTTTGCGTACAGAGACACAACGAAGCGTTCGAAACGTTCAACAAACTGTGGTGGGACGCTGCCACCGATCGAACGTCGTTTGCGGAAGGCGACCGGCGACTCGGTCGCCTTCCACAGTGAGCTACGGTCGTTAAACGACTCAAGTGTTGACACTGGATAGGTTGCCGCTTTCGGCAGGCAAGCAAGACTCCACTGAAATTATATTGCAATTGTGACAATTATTTTGCTAAAATCTTGTTGCAATGGCTGTTCTCAATGAAGTATCAGTGGAATGGTAGTGATGGCATTAATTCACTCAAATCTAAGGATCGATGTGCCTTTGTAAAACTACAGTGTAAATTACTATGCATATCTTAATTTTTATCTCGTTTAAGCAGCAATTTAGTCCTCAAATTAAATATATTTCAAATAATTAGTAAACTCCTTCAAAATCAACATAATATACATTTCATAGGTAAGCGTTATTACATTTGAAATCGTCACATTGGTTAAACTCTACCGCTCATTCGTAAGGCAGATTCCCCTGAGAAGAATGAGCAAGAAACTCTAGGGGTTGCTCTTTGTAAATAACATTTACAATATTTTTTTATTTGAAACATCAGATTGAGACTACCTCCATGAGCTAAACGGGTTACTACCACGGATTTTTGTCATCCAAGTACGCAGAAGTTGTATAATAACATTTGGTACAACGTTTTTGTTTCACTATAGTTTTTAACCTTGATGGCAAATTTTGTATGTCAACCGGAATCTTGTTGTAGAAGTGTATTATTCAGGAGACGGCAAAACTTTCTATTTATTTAGAATTTCTTATCAAGGATGGTAATTTGGATGCATTGCGTTAAGGGTCGTATTCTAGAACTCTACTCGATGCTCAAGTCAGGATTGCAATGGAAACACAAGCACTGGAAATACGACTCTAATGGCAAGGACTTGAGTATAATTTCGAGTGCTTTAAACCATACTCAAATCCTGACTTCAGCATTGAGTAGAGTTCTAGAATACGACCCTAAGAATAAGTAAACGCCAGTGTGTAAATTTAATATGAAGTAAGGGTCATGTAAAATCAGTCTGCAAAATTTGTATATACAATCCATTTTTTGCATTTCAGTAACCTTGTGCTTTAAGATACGAGTTTGAGAAAGTAAGGCAACGATATTTCTTTTATTATTAATTTTTATTTCCTTATATTGCTTTGCGTGTCGAGTAAAGTAATTTCGATAAGTCATTTCTAACTTTTCAGTAAACCGTAATTCTTTTATATTGAATCATGAGCAATGTGTACAATTTTCCAACCAAAATTCGTTTCGTTCTATTTTTGATCAAATGAATTAGTAATTACCACAAACCTTCATTCAACCCCTGAGTGTAGGTCATGCTTATTTATTCAAGGAAAACCAACAGCTGCAATACATTTAATATAAATATATAGCCTACTGGTTACCGACGACTTTAGTTCTAGATAAATCAAAAGTTACCATTCCTAATCCCAAAACATAAAACAAAGTGGTATAAGAAAATTACTAAACTGGGGCCTTACCATGAACTCTTACTGCGATTCAGTTTAGGGCCTGAAATAAATCGTTGTGAGACAGCGCTACATGAAGTGTATATCACAATTCCGCTTTTTTGTCGTTACGAACTTAAACTAAACTGTAATAAGAGTTCTTGGTAAGGCCCCTGGTCTCTACACTGAACCGAATTTGTTTGTAGGGTTGCTCGCTCGACAGCCTAAATGAAGAACCGCATGTTACTGATGTTTTGTCAGTGGTCTCTGGAGAAAGATATCTCTCGCGTGAAACATGTTTTTTACCGACTTCAAAAAAAGAGGAGGTTCTCAATAATAATTCGACTGTGTTTTTTTGTGTCTATGTTCGTGGCATTTGTGAACCGATTTTGATGATTTTTTTTTTGTTGTAAAAATACCTCTTTCACTTTCCTTTAACCCCGATTTCAATAAAACTTGGCAAACAGATGTAATTACAATAAAAAAGCCGATAAGCAAATTTTTTAGGTTGGTTTTTTAAAATAACTTTTAAAATAACGTTTACTAATATAATCATAATAGTAAAATCTAATGATAATTCAATATTGACATCTTATATGATAATTATAACTTAAATATGATAAGATAATAATAGATTTAAATGTAATACTTTGAACTAATGACTTCAACAATTTGTAATAGTTTACTTAAGAATATTTGTCCGCCATTATTGGTAGATTTTTTGTGATACTTAGCACTGTTATTTATTAAACATCAAATTGTTACACCAAAAAATCACACAAATAAACAAATTTCATTTCATTTCATAAAAAAAGTTCTAAGATTGATGGAAATTTGGTTGGAAATAATTAAATCCGTTATAAACCGTGGCGCATGATGAGCCTTCTTCATAAAACGCCTATCGAAATCGAAGCCTATTATAATTAAGTTATTGGTTGGACCGCAACGAAAGTGGTATAAAATCGATTGAACGAAAATTTTCTCGCGAAAAATCTAACTTTACGAGTTTCACACAGTCAATTTATGAATACGATTGTCAAATTCGTCTAATTCTCTAAATCTTATTTAAATTTTAATACCAAAGTTCTTTTTTTGAAATTTTATCATTTTTTTTTAAATTTCAATGTTGCTCTTACAGCCATTCTGCCAGCTAAGTTGTCACAGCTCCATTTAACATAATTAATGTTTTCTGAACTTGTCCAAAAGAAGAACTAAGTCTATGTATAAATACAAATTACGTCTGTTTAAGTTATTGCTTTTCTCTCATTAAAGTACTGTCAGGACAATTTAGAGTGACTAAATTAATTGAGCAAAGACTTTGAAGAAACCTTCAACAATTCTGAGGTCAGCTCAAATTGAGTTAAATGTAGTTTGTGCTAGCCGTCTTGATAGTTTTAACGCCTTCAGTTGGAAATCTGAAGATTTTTCTTACTCCGTGGGCTGAGATTTTTTAGGAATGAATAGAATTGCAAATTAAAACTACAATGGTATCATACAATCTATATTATAATAAATATTTTTTATAATAGGCGGTCTAATTACTATGTATCAGAGTTCAAATTCACATTCATTGTTAAAGCACAATAAACGAAAGCATCGTGAAGACTTGTCTGTGGTGCACGAGGTCTTATTTAATATTTAATTTAAAAAGTAGTAAAATTCTGTATCGATTTCGTATTATGTAGACACCACCTATGGACGCGATAGTAGTTGATTGCATGTGGCAGTAAGCACGGATTACGCGATCCTCCACATGCTTTTCCGGTGTTTACAACTTACTCTTGACACTATAATACGAAAATGTAAACCAGTTCTTTAGCAAAAAAACCCTTAACCCTAATATACGATGACGTTATGTAAACATGAACTTTGAAGCCTGTTCAAAATGGAAATGTGGGGAAAGGTTGACCTCGGCGGACATACCTCAATCTTTTAGAGATTCTTAAAAAAGTAAGGTCAAAAATGACCAGAATAAACATGAAAATATTGAAGCGTGTGAAGTATGCGATAGAGGTATGCCAGGAAATTAACAAATTGAGGTTTGTAGTAGCTTATTTGCATTGGGAGAAAGGTGTGATGATGTTTATTAAAAACAAACTATGTCGTTGATATCTAGTATCAAGATTTTAATACCGCTCTTAAGTCGATAAGTAGGTATATACGAGGTGAATGACCGTTTAGTTTTTGACTTCTAAAAGTTTTGAGCACATAAAATACGGTTTACGCTATTATACTAGAAATCTAACCATGGAACATTGTTAAAATCCATTAAAAAGTGGAATTCAAACTTGCGAAAGGTCGACCTTGGTGTACATATCTCAAGCACGTTGTCCTTTTTGCTATTTTCCCTTTAATTGTGATTTTCACAAAAAATGCTCATTCAAATGTTAAAAAAAAATTTTACTCAAATCATCATCTTCAATATCGTCTCATTATCTACCCATTTATATGTCCCACTGCTGGGCACGGGTCTCCTTTCTTTTGTTTTGTTTGTTGGGGACTTCACACGTTTTCCGAGGGTTGTGAACCTTCTCCGACGTGCAGGTTTCATCACGATGTTTTCCTTCACCGAAAAGCTCATGATAAATTTCAAATTAAATTTCGCACATAAATTCCGAGAAACTCAGAGGTGCGAGCCGGGATTCGAACCCACGACCCTCTGCTTGAGAGGCAGTAGGTCAAACCAATAGGCTACCACGGCTTATTACTTACGGCTTATTTACTCAAATAATACGATGTAAAATATTTAATAGGTTGAACAAGTTCGTTTCAAGAGTAGATATGAGTCAGGGGCCTTACCATGAACTCTTATTACAGTTCAGTATAGGTTCGTAACGACAAAAAGCGGGATGGTGATATACACTTCATGTAGCGCTGTCTCACTGCGATTCGTTTTAGGTCCGAAACTGAATCGTAATAAGAGTTCATGGTAAGGCCCCAGTTCTATCAGACGCTCCGATCGTACGCACCCGCACGCTTCCATATTGTGTATGCGTAGTGAAAATGGCGACGCCAGAAATACGGAGGTTCGAGCTGATAAAAATTTGATTATTATAGATAATACGTTTTATTTTTTCCTTTGAAAAAGTATTTGTATAACGGTTTTAATAAAAATAAACACCGATGTACAAATTCGTTTCATGGTCGCGCTAAATGCCGCTGCCGCCGTTGTCGGTTAGTTTATGATCGGCGCTCATGTCTATTCCAGAGTAGTTTTTATGTGAATATCGCTACGTTATTACACATATTAATGTATACACACATTGACTTACAATTATATGGACGTCGGGTCCGCGCTAAAAAGTGTCCGAACTTATAGGGCGTTAAAATCGTATACAGAGCGTCATTCACGCTTTAGTCTTCGTTTGTTCGACTGACAGCGAAGCAAGCAAAATTAGACAGTACTCCGATGACATTACAATTTAAATTCAACGTTTTAGCTTTTTCATATTCCTTTACATGTCACTACGTTTAATTAGGTTGACTTGGGACATTTTTTTCGTGGTTTTTGTATTAGACCCTTTGTAAGTCAATGTATACACATTTTGTATTTGCATTTGCGATGGCATTTGTATCAGTAATCTGTATTTTGCATCTCCCCATTTCAGTGAGCAGCCGATCTTCACGTGCAAGGCGCACGTGTTCCACATAGATCCGAAGACCAAGCGGTCTTGGATGAGCGCAAGCTCGGCCGCCGTCTCGGTCTCGTTCTTCTACGACTCCTCGAGGAACCTGTACCGCATTATCAGCGTTGAGGGGACCAAGGTTAGTGACTTGACCACAGTGGCTTACCGGTTATGTGACTACAAGAGCTCGAATTGTGCGAGAGCGACTTAAAACTCGAGATACCTGCTATTGTAGGGAATAGTAATGTCTCGCGCGTCCATGTCGTTCTCGCGCGTTTCTGTCGCGCTGGGTCTACTGTATAGCTTATTAGTTATTTTGCATAGGATTTATTTCAATAAATGTTCCGCAGTTATATGTAAACTGCCTCAGTGGCCGGTGGTTACCATGCTGGTTTGTCACGCAGCGGTCTCGGGTTCGATTCCCGGGCCGGGAGAAGTATTTGTATGGCCTTCATTACTTCTCTCGTGAGTTTGGGTGCAATTTGTGGTTGTCTGTGTGTGTCCTCGGTACGTGGGCGCGTTATTTATTTATCTATTTTAATTTGTTCTTCGTTGAGCAAACATTTATTGATTGTACAAACACAAGTTGACTCGTTTGTGATATCATAGAATGCGTGACCTGTTTTTAGTTCGTCATTTCCTTTTACTAACGCATTATGAAATACAACCCATCATCCTTAGTACAATTTTATCCACTGCCGAGTCTCACTTGTCTACCAATAACGACATCGTCTTAAATGATGACGTCTCGGCCACCAATCTCATTGCACGACGTTCCATGTTTCTGTAGCCAACTCTTGGCCACCAGCCGGTTGTCACTATACTTCATCCATCGAAGTGTATAACCAGATCGAGTCTATAACCAGAAATAGAGATGAAATGTCATTTAATTGGTTTGAAAACTATTCTGCCAAATCATTACGGAGACAACTGCGCTCCGATTGGCCAACCCGATTCGAAACAATTGACGGGTGTCGTCAATTGTTTCACTTCAAATCGACCAGTTTTACTTGCGCTTTGCCTTAGTGTTACAATAAATACAGAATATTTTTGGAATATACGGATACATACACACAGGTCAGTTGTTGGCGCTGTACTATTTCAGCTTTCTAATTTGTGATTTCAGTGCAAACGAGGGTTGATATTTAAAAGTAATATAAGGCCCATTTGCCTGATTAGTTGCCAGGGATTGATGGCCCTTATTTCGTCTCTATTTCTGGTTATGTACTTGATGACGCCATCAGTCATCACCACGCCTCACAATATCTCCCGTTCAACCCCTGTAGCAAATCGTACAAATCTTTTTGTATATGTCTTTTTAGCAGTTTTGTTTTGGACATGTACTAGTTTTTGGCGCCTTTTTAGTTGTTATTATTTTGTTTTGTTTCCGTTGTTGATTAAATAAACTGCAAGCACAGTTCCTTTTGCTCATTTTTCAATTGCACCCGATACCCATTGACACAATCCGCTACAACCCCAATTCAGCTTCGTTATCCTATGTCCTGGATTTTAATATTTTAGCACTGCAGTCCATTTGGTTGGGCGATGAAAAGGTAGGATGAACGAACTGTGCATGTAGCGGAAATGCGAATGTTAAGATGGTTGTGTGGAGTGACGAGAAAGGATAAGATAAGGAATGAGTACATCAGGGGTAGTTTGAAAGTGGCGCCAGTGACGGAAAAGATGAGGAGTAATAGGTTAGCGAGGTAAGGACATGTCTTGTGACGAGAAGAGTGCTAGGTATGAATGTGGAGGGATATAAGGGGAAAGGCAGGCCAACGAAAAGATGGATCGTGGATAAGAAAGGTGTGAGTATAAAAATGACGGATCATAGGGGAGAATGGAAGAAAAATACATGTTGTGCCGACCACACCTGCACAGCGTGGGATACGGACAGGAAGAAGAAGTCCATTTGGTTGTGTAATCTGAAATTTATGTATAAAATAATAACAATAAAGTACGTCACGGTAGGCACTGTTTTCATACAATATTTATTGCACATGTTCGTGTTCAAACGGCGCAGTCGGATGTACCGTGGGGTTCCATCTTCTTTTAAACAAAATTATTTAAATAACGCGCACATTCATAGCCTCGCACTATACTCCGTCCAACAATTTATTTAATCTTTGATATACGCATGCTTCCGACATTGACATACAACCATAGACAAAAAGATGCATTACTTCCTGGGGCCTTACCATGAACTCTTATTACGATTCAATTTGGGACTTAAAATGAATTGTTGTGAGACAGCGCTACATGAAGTGTAAATATATCACCATCCCGCTTTTTAGTCGTTACGAACCTATACCGGACGGTAATAAGAGTTCATGGTAAGGCTCCTGGTCTCTTTTATTTTTTAATTTTAGTGGAGCGACGTGCTCTTTAGCTCCGATATTTATCGAACCAACGAATTATGTAACGAAGACTATTCAAATTGATACATTTTGGTACCTATTTAATAAACTATAACGAAATGAACACATTAATTATTAATTCTTGAGTACACAAATTGGCAAACGCAACATCACGATTCTAGTTAGACAATATCTTCTTTTTGAGGAAACCCTGCATCGCGGGTGCCATGTACACTCACATAGACAACCACAAATCACACCCTAACTCACGAGAGAAATAAATGTAGGCTTTACTAATATCGGTAACCGTTCGGTCACAGAGGCAGTACGTATGAAACACTTGCACAGCATAAATAGGCAATGTAATACGCTCTTACATATTACGTAGCCGCAAATGAAGCCCAAGGATCCCTTGGGCCATTGTCTCTACTAAGAATTTACAGTATAGTTTGTCGTTACAATTAATACATGTGTATACAACATTTCCTTTATGATCTCTACGGGGTAAGACATACACGACGGCCTCGCTGGTTAAATAGTTTGCAGTGATGAGGAGGTCCCGGCTTCGATTGTTGGTAAAACTTATTTGGTATATGAACTTGTCGAAAATCTAACTCAAACTCTAGAGTCAAATAAACTTTATTTCATAGGTAATCAAATTATACTTAAAATAGTCACATTGATTACACTCTAATGCAAACTCGTATAAGGCAGATTCCCCTGAGAAGAATGAGTAACAAATTCTAGGGGTTGCTCTTTGTAAATAAACATATGTATACCTTTATAATTTACAATATTTATTTCAAATATGATGCTCATGATAATCTGCAACAGCTGTACGGGACACTAACACGGATTTTTGTCATCCAAGTAGGCAGAACTCGTATAATAACCTTTAGTATAAAGTTCTTCTTTCATAATAGCTTTAAACCTTGCAAATGACAAATTTTGAATATCAATCGGAATCTTATTATAGAAGTGTATACATTGCCCCTTAAATGAATTTGAAACTTTATGAAGACGATTGTAAAGAATAGCTAGTTTATTTTCATTCCTCATGTTTGTCACTATTTTTCATGAAATAATTATAACTTTTTTATAAAAAAAAGTATCGACTCTTAATGTTGTTGTCAGTCACATTACATAATAACCGCGAGCGACTGATAACATTTCAAATTCATCGTAACACGTTTGCCATATGAATATTGTAGTACAAATCAATAACGTTTGTACAGACATGTGCAAAAGCTTTTCTACGAAAACAGGGACAGTTCTGCACGATCTTAAATCGGGTCGGCATAAAATTACGCTTGCGTCGTCATGCCCTAACGAGACAACCTATGTACGGACCTGAGAGGTACATAAGGAGGGCTCGAATGATCAACCCTCTTTATGTACTTCAAAGTTCGTTTAACTATTATAGTTCAATGAATTTCTACTTTACGTTTAATTCCCTGTAGTACCAATGTGAGATACGAATGCGAACTTTTGTAAGTAAATTGGTCCTACTTTCAATGTTTGATATTAACGTTTTCCAAGTCAGGGGTAAAAATACCGTGGTTATAGATGTATTCTGCGAACTTTTGAGGTCGGTTTTTTTTATAAAACAGTTATAATTATTAACGTTTATATAACGTAATGGTTCGACCTTATCACCTCTCAAGCAAAAATATGATGTTTTCGGTTAAGGAAACCGCCGTAGTGAAACTTGCACGTCGAAGAAGGTTCGTAGCCCTTGTGTGAAGTCCCCGACGACCCGCATTGGGCCAGCGTGGTGAACTATGGCGTAAACCTTCGCCTGAGAAGAGATCCGTACCCAGCAGTGGGACGTGTAAATAATAATAATAACGCGTACACATCCATAGCCCCGCACTAGGCAAACTCTGCATCACGGGTGCCATGGACACGCACACAGACAACCACAAATTACACCCAAAAACTCACGAGGGAAATAAATGTAGGCCATACAAATATTTCTCCCGTCACGTAAATCGAACTTGGGACCAGTGGCAGTCCAGGATGGTAACCGTTCGGCCACGGAGGCAGTTATATAATGAGTTGATGACAAATTTATGCCGCTCCGAGTTCATTTACACTGCACAAAAGTAGCTTAAAAGTGTTTTTAGAGGAGTAACTTTCTCATCATAATAGTCATAGACGTAATATTAACACAAGGATAAAAATATAGTGCCTGTTCTTGACAGTCGTTTTCACAACGTGACAAACTCATTCAAGGGGCAATTTATACGAGTCTATAATAAGATTTCTGTCGGTATTAAATTTTTTCTTACGCAATATAATACACACTTATATTGGGTTGCATACGCTTCTAGTATGAAAATGGCGCTCTTGAATTCTTGCCATTTTGAAATGGTATAAGAACAGTTATAGTTATTACTACAAACATGGATATCACTAAGAATAAATCCTTCGATATGGCTGGATTCGAACCAGCGTCTTCAGCATACCGTGACGCAAAAAGAGGGGAGTAATAAGTTTGAAGCCTTTGTCTGTGTATCTGAGTAATTTTCATGTTAGTAATAATAATAATAATAACGCACACACTCAACATAGCCCCACACTAGGGAAACCCTGTATCGCGGGTGCCATCGATACACACATTGACAACCACAAATTACATCCAAACTCACGAGAGAAATAAATGTAGGTCATATAAATATTTCTCCCGGCCCGGGAATCGGACCTGGGACCTATGCGTGGCAGTCCGGCGTGGTAACCGTTCAGCCGCGGAGGCAGTTAGTGTTAGTGTAGCCTGAAATATTATTTAATATTTCACGATTATATACATAAAAATTGCCACCGAAATTTGGTACGGAAAATAATTACCCATGTGTCTATCTGTGATAACTCCTAAACGTATGGACAGTTTTCAAATTGTTTTTTTTTAAATATTATTAAGGCTCAATTTATATTGTAGCGGAACGCAACGGAATTTTTCTAACGATGTTGTACATTGCATAACAGTGGCGAGGCGTCAAAATTCTAATGGGTAAATCCGAAGCTTTAACTTTTTGCGAAAACAAAAAACACTTTAACAAAAATGTCTTTTCCCGTTAAAAAGGCGCCTTGGCGACATTTCAACACAACACTTATTAACACACTTCATTTCACAGGTTAACTTATTCTACACATAAAATAACCATAGCTTTTGAAGTAAGTTTACATTTTAAGTTACCCGCGATACAAAAGTTTGTAAACAAACTCAAACAAAACAGACAAAAGGGATTTTTTCTGAGTGTACGGTCTTTGTATTAAGAGGGAGCAGAGGAAAAATTCCTAATCTTCGATTTGATTTTAGAGGGGTATATCCACTTTAAAGTTAAAAATAAAATATTGTATGAGTAACTACACGATATATTCAAGCATAGACACTAATCAGAAACATAAAACAATATAGTTTCCTCGATAGATAAAAATCACGAAATGACCTCTAATTTTCACATTTTTTCGATTCATCCTCGAAATGCTACAGGTTATTAGGACAAAAATTAGATAATTAATTATATTTATGCGTGATCGAGAACTGTCACTACGGATTTTTTTTTAGTCCCTTTAGTTTTAGAGTTATTCCGCTAAAAGGAATTTGGTACTTTTAATGCGCAAAATTCAACATCTCCTGTCACATGTCACGCGAACTTCAGGCATATATTTGTTTCACAAATTTGGGCGGAGCCAACGTCAAAACTTTTTTTGGCATGCTTCCTCTTAATAATTATAACAAACTCGTGGATGCTAAGTGTTGCTATTTTAATTACCTACGAATTACCATGACCTTTTACATACACATTGTTTACGTAGTCCTAGTAAAAAGAATCATCCAATTAAAAATAGATATGTATGCAACACTATGTATCGTTAAGATTTACAAAAATACATTACTTTAAGAAAGTTTTACATCTGGCAACTATTCTGACATTAAAACAAATGAAACTATAATTTGTTGCAACAAGGTTTCAATTTAGGTGAACGCTATTCGACAATAACTCGAATTATTCCGGCTTCTCGACCGCCATTTCTTTAGATGTTATAAAGCGGATTTTTGCGAATGTGTACTGTAATATATTTTGATGGGAGCGCATAGATTTCATGACTGAAATAGAACTCGCCGATCCGCCGGCCTACCTCGTGCTTGTTGGTTGAGGTACGCTGAAAATTTTAGGAAAGCCGGTGCCGGTGAGTGAACTCGAGAATGCTCGCGCATTCCGCGGAAGATTTTCGCTTGTATTTAGTTTGTACGTCACGCAATTGACCGTAAAGTTCATTATGCTATGTACATTATCGTTACAAAAGTTCGCTTCCATTCCGTTCGGCCGCAATATAAATTGAGCCTTATAATAATGACAAAAGAAAAAGTGAACAAAGGTGGGTCAACCCTAGACAGTGAGATCAAAAGCAATAAGCTGTCAACAACGCGCAAGGTAGAATTCATAATTTGAACGAACAATAATAAACCTATTGTGTTTTTCAGGCGGTGATAAACAGCACGATAACGGCAAACATGACGTTCACAAAGACCTCTCAAAAGTTTGGCCAGTGGAGCGACGTACGCGCCAACACCGTCTATGGACTTGGGTTCGCTTCAGAGGCTGAGCTTGGAAAGGTACGTTATTCATGATTAGCCACCGACTGAATTACGCGTGCGGAATTTTAGTTATCTTTGAATTCATCGTATTCGTTCGAATGGTTTTGATAACTGTCGTGGTTAAAATAACTAGAATATATTACCTAAACTTCGAGATACATACAGAGAATAAAGACTATTTTACGACAAAAATTTTTTGTCCCTAATTTTTTCGATATTCGGGAAATCTTAACTTAAGTATACTAAAAATTAACGTTGTTTGGGATTTGGTGAAAAAAGATCTTCATCTTTTTTCTAAGTATGACATGAATATCGAGTCATACAGTTAAAACATATACAAATGACCTAGAACTACACGAAATGTCGATGAGATAGTTTTAGGATCTCGGAGGTATGTCCATATATGAAAAGTATGTTTGAAATACATAATATCTTAATAATTCTAATTACATGTATTAAGTAAGAATTGGTGTAGTTGTAATTTTTCTAAATATTACGAAAAATTGGTGGTTGCAACAACTCGTCACAAAGTTCAGAAGAAAATCCCGGGACAAAAAATGTTGTCGTAAGGTAGTCTCCATTTTCTGTCTCTGTTCCTCTAAGTTTAGGTGAATACGAGTATACCCTATCTATTCCGCTCATTAGTTACAGGTTTACTGCGATATATTTATTGCTCACCCGATATTTCGTTTTTTTTTTCACTTTTTTCAAGCGTGACGAATGGAATATACAAATACTTATACTGAATTTCAAACAGGCTTTAAAAAAGTTAGGGAACTACTGACTAGTGTTGCGACATGGTGGAATTTCGGACTTGCGTGATAATGTTTTATTTTTATGTGTTTTTGTCTATCGATATCCTAACATAGCAACATTATCAACCCATTTATACGTCCCACTGCACCGGGGTACGGATCTCCTCTCAGGCGAGGGTTTAGGCCATCGCTGGTCCAATGCGGGTTGGGGATGTCACACCTTTCGGAGGGTTCTGAATCTTCTTCGACGTGCAGGTTTCATCACGATGTTCACCGAAACGCTGTAGGGCAAACCATATTACGGCTTTTTAGCAAGGGCGTCTAATCATCTTGTCCATTGTCTGAATTTGCAGTTCATAGAGAAGTTCCAAGAAGTGAAGGAAGCGATCCAGGCGCAGTGTGCGGGCGGTGGCAAGAACGTGGCCAACGGCAACAGCGGCGCCGCCACGCCTGTGGCCAGCGCCACGGCCAGTCCGTTGCTGGCTGGAAGGGCCGCGCAGCCCGACGAGCCGCCGCCGCAGCCTGTGCAGGTACTTTCTCTCTTTTTTGTATTAGTATCGTCATTCTAACACTGAAAATAAACCGGGCGCTTTTGATAAAAACGTGGTTAAAACCCAAGAGGGCAGATTTGGTTTTAATCCACTGCCCATCTCTGGACCTGATGGCAGATACGCGGAATTGCCACTTATCAGTGATAGATCCGCCGTACTGTTATCAACCGATTTCTGGTTTTCTGTTGGTCAATCGCAACTAGCGTTAAAGAGGCGGGTCCCAATCAAATGACTATGTGCACTTAGAGTTGTAAAAAAACTTTTTTTTGTTGAAAAAAGACGTGTAACTTTTTTGTCTGGAGTAGGTTTTTTTTCTAAAAGTACGAAAATAATAACATGACATGTATTTTTTATGCATATTATATGCATTTTGGATTTAATTTGGCACTACACTACCTCTTGTTAATATAATTTAAACTTTACTCTGTTGGCATATTGTTGAAAGTTCTATTTTTGCAAGTTACGACGTTTTGATTTTATATTAAAATTTCAATCACTGTGCTTCCATCTAGAGGTTAATAGCTGAACGAGGACGAATTCGAGATGTTTATTATATTGCAGCGGTATTTTCTTGTAACTAAACAATGATTACGATAAACATAAAATTGATTTTTTATTAAAAGTAAGACTTCATGATGATATGAAACGTCACCATAGATAATAATGCATTTTTCTACGATTTTCGAGGTTTTGCGCTGGATAATTGAAACGAGCATAACATACAAAGCGAAAATGGCGTATTGAGCTCAAGTTTGCTGTACTCCACGTACTGTTGGCACACGTACCATGCGAACTAAGCACTTCTACCGTATTTATAGTACTGTGGCCTCGATTACAGAGTATGATCATGTAACCGAAATTATAGTTAAGTACATGGATTCCCAAGCAACCGTTCTCCTCCTACGCTATTATACAACATAAAACACGCATACTTAATTCGGGTTGTGAATATGTATTATTTTTGTTGCAGACCAAACCGGAGAACGATGAGATGATGGTCCACCAAAGAGCTCATTCAGTCTCCTCCGCGCTCCAGGTGAATACTAATGTTTACGGCGATTATAAATTAGACCGCGTTATTCTCAAGCGGAAGGAACGTTAAATCCGAATTATTAGCGTTTGAGTTTTTGCATATATTTTGAATTTTTTTGCCGAGAAGTGTTAAGAATAGCGCTGGTAAAGGGAAGTCTATTAAAGACATTAGAGAACTGAAAGGTAAAGATGTTGGTGCATTCAGAAGTATTCCGTCTTGTGAGAGAGTTCATTCAGAGAAGTAATAATAATAATAATAATAACGCACACAATCAACATAGCCCCGCACTAGGGAAACCCTGTGTCGCGGGTGCCATGGATACACACATAGACAACCACAAATTACACCCAAACTCACGAGAGAAATAAATGTAGGCCATACAAATATTTCTCCCGGCCCGGGAATCGAACCCGGGGACCTCTGCGTGGCAGTCCGGTATGGTAACCGTTCGGCCACGGAGGCAGTTAAATTGCCACCTATGAGCATTACTGCGTTCCGGTTTTGAAGGGTTACGGTGCCAGTGGAACTACAGGCGCATGGGACTTGTCGAAGGCACAGTGGCAATGCTCCTCAGGTCTTTGCGATATAAAGCTCTGAGTGGTAATGCAACTGTTATGTGTAGGCACTTATTAAACATTTTTGTTTTTTTTTTTAATATCAAGTGACGGGACGAACAAGTTGTGTTCCTGATGGTAAGCTACACGCCTGTCCATGACCTTTGCAGTGACAATCAGAGCTTTAAATCGCAGAGATCTGACGGGCACGGCCACTGCGCCCATCATCCTGAGACATAAGTTGATAAGTCCCATGTGCATGTAATTTCACCAGCGCCTTAGCCCTTCAAATCCGGAACGCAATATTGGTCACATTATTGCTTGGCAGCAGAAAAAGGTAGTACTTTCCTGGACGAACTTTTTCACAAGGCGCTTTACTGCTGCAAAATTGTCATCAAGTATTGTACTTACCACGTACCTTCGGGAAGTGAGCATGCCTTACACCTCCGCCATCAAAGAGGAGATCTGGTAGTTAATTGTGCAACGGGAAGTGAGAGTGCCTACAGCTCCGGTCTGGTATTTGGAAATAGGGACGGTACTGTGTGTGCACCCGGGGCAGCTCACCCAAGGCACTAGCTTTTTGAGGACAGTACGAAGTCCGTGTAAACGGGCTGATCTTGACTCAGGACGTGACTGAGTAGGTTCCTGTGCGGTCTTGCTTGCACAGGCTATAATGCCCTTCCTGTATAACCGGATAAGACAGGGTTTTTTAAGCTGTGGTCCATGATCCCTAGGGGGCCGTGTAATAAACGCCGGGGGTCCACGAGGAGCCTACCTAACATGTTGTTTTATATGAAAATTGATATACAATGTGTTGTGAGTAAGTAGGTGCAGTGCACGTGACCTTTTCAATTTTCGCGCCTTTTGGCGGTTATCCTAAGATAAGCGAGCTTTTCTTAATCTATTTACCATTAAAAATTTTATAAAAATAATACTTACTAATTGAAACCTGGCGGCACAGCAAAAACCTGCGGAGGTGTATCCGTGCACCGCAAGAAGTTCTTCATCTTTTCGGAAGGGTCCGTGGGCTCTTTGAAATTTGGAGCAGGGTCGATGACTTGAAAAAGTTTAAGAAACCCTGGTACAAGAGGTTGATAGGGAGGGTCATTGTAAACAAAACTTACGCAGAAAAGATGCGGGAGTGTACTGTCCACGTATAAACGAATAAACAAACGTATAAAGCACAGTCCGTGTTCCGGCCGGCAGGGCGGGTACGCGACGGTGGGCCGGCAGCCGCGCGGGCCGCCGGCGCCGGCGCCGCCCGAGCCGGCCGCCGACTCCGCCGAGCAGCAGCTGCGCTACGAGAACGACCGCCTCAAGCTGGCGCTGGCACAGAGGTTCGTGCCTTTTCGCTACCTCATATTCGTATTCTTTACTTGCAAGTTACATGCTTGTATGACAGGTGTTCTTATGCTAATGGTACTCGACACGTAAGGCTCAACTCACACTGGCGCAAAGTCGAAGCGTCGCGACGCGTCATGTTTTTCGCCTATAGAATATTCATCTCTATTTTCCCTTTATTATATATTTGTACCTTAAATATATGTTATGCTTCGACACTGCGCCAGTATGAGTTGAGCCTAAGACCTCACCGTGGGGGTACTGCAATATTCAGGGGGCACTATGTCCTTATTTTACTAAGAAATAATAATAAAAAACAGAATTTTAAGCAATATCAACAATAAATATGAATACCATTGACTTACAATTATATGGATGTCGGGTCCGCGCTAAAAAGTGTCCGAACTTATAGGGCGTTAAAATCGTATACAGAGCGTCATTCACGCTCTAGTCTTCGTTTGTTCGACTGACAGCGAAGCAAGCAAAATTAGACAGTACTGCGATGACATTACAATTTAAATTCAACGTTTTAGATTTGTCATATTCCTTGACATGTCACTACGTTTAAATAGGTTGACTTGGTACATTTTTTTCGTGGTTTTTGTGTTAGACCCGTCGTCCATTTATTTGTAAGTCAATGATTAATACTTTCATTTACATTCAATACTTGCACGGTTAACTCTTACGTCATAGGACTGCTCGAAATGTCGATGTCCTGCCGCATCGGTCTGTCTTATTACTCTAGGGATTACTAGCGAGCGGTACGAGTCGAACAGGTATCTTGATATAAGAAACATCATCTTTTGCCACTGAAAGTGCGACGTCAGATTGCAGACCCAGTATTTTTGCGAAAAATTGCTTCTGGTGCCGTGGATTCCACGGAGAACTCGTGTCCAGGTTTTTCTTAGAGCCCCTACAGAGACCCTTAAGTCTAATTCACTTGTAACATCTGGCCTTTTCGAACATTCGGCGGAATGCATACCTTTTTAACACTACTGTTGCATTGTTAAAGCGTTTTGTTAGTAGTTTGTTTTTTGTCGAGTAAGTACTTACTAAGTGTTGCGAATATGTCATTATCTGTATAGTTACTAGTTGTATAGTTATCATTTAATTCTCGTTAATCAATTTAATGTGTGTCTATCGGTGAGGGCCTATAAATTGCTCTCCATCATCATTTAAGTTTTTATTATGTAAGATAAAAAAATCTTTCAGCATATTTTCACGTGAAAAATTTTTTCAGTATATATTTTTCCCACGTGACCTTTGACCTTTGTGCATTTTGATTGAGTACGGAGAAAGTTTCCCTCGCTGCGTTTTGACAATTATAAATATTGACCTATTCGAGGATTTCCTGGATGCTCCATCCTTATGCTACTTTTGAAGCATTTTGCTTCATCTGTCGTGATACATACGGTAAAGGAGTGGAATTCACTGTCGGTATGTATGTTCCCCGGAAGCTACAATTAAGAGCTATTCAAGGCTAGAGCAAACACTTATCATCGTCGCTTAACATCAGGTAAGTTTGTGGTCAAGCATGTGTTTTACATTAAAAAATATTGGATGCTATACCAATAACTTAAAGGACTGCAGTGCTAATCTCCATACTATTATAGATCGTAACTCTGAAAAAGGCTAAAATTCCGTCATATCTAGATTTCGCTGATCAATAGCGTGGAAGTAGTGTGTGTCAGGTCAAATGGCCGTGGATATTAATTAATTCCTCTTTAATATGAAATATAAGAAGTGGGTTTTTTTCCTTGCAATATTATTCAAATATTGATTATGAACTAAAATGTTTGTCTGTACTTTGGCAAATATGCGTGTCAATAGATGGCATTGTGTTACAAAGTAATTTATAAATTAACGCTTCCTAATATGGGTAGAGAACAGTAGCCCGCACTATAGATATAGAGCTTTAAATTGCAAAGATCTGACGGGCACGGTCACTGCGCCCGTCCCCTGGGACATAAGTTGACAAGTCCCATGTACCTGTAATTTCACCAGCACCCTTACCCTTCAAAACCAGAACACAGTAATGTTGACATTATTGCTTGGCAGCAGAAATAGGTAAGGTGGCAGTACTACCCTGGACGAACTCTTTCACAAAGAGCTCTACTGCTACTTCAAATATCTGTGCTATGAGTGCCATCTAGTTGATTTGTTTGTTATCACTAGAAATAGAGCTTTTGATAAATGCAGCTTGTCTATATAAATAGCTATTTGGTACTCGTCGCGACATCTGGTGTATGAGTAGGTACTAAATACCCGACTACGCTGTCTTGTATTGCGATTAACAGTCCTCTGGAGTTATTGGTCCATGATGCTATATACAAGCAAGCTAGTTAGTTAGTTAGCGTTTTCAAGTGTAAAAATGTTATCTAATGGAAAAAATGATTATTTATTTGACTTTGACTAGAAGTAAATATTATCAATAAACGAAAGAACTATGGTCAAATTTGAAAGTAAAATTGAAGTTCACTAACAAATAAAATATTTATAAGCTCTTGAGTGTTTGAAGTTGAAATGTTAACGACGGTTTCTGACATCATTTTATCCGTAGCCTGGTAATAATTGGGCTTGTATAGTTCATGAACTACGAACTATTAGGAATATATTCCCGACAGTGACCGATATGAACTAGTTCGTTTTGCACGGTTTTAATAATTCAACGTTATTTTTAGTTCAGTAATGACTAGGAACTGTCTGCGCTGATAGTTCATCTGTCTTTTATTCAATAGGAACGGTGCGAGCGGGACAGGTAAGTGCTCATATTTTTTGGGAGGTGCGGTAGGTATCTGTATGTATAATATCAACCTACGTGTACGAGTATATGAAGTAGTTCTACCTAAATATTGATTTTTAAACACAACATTCTAACTAAAATTCTTCTTTTGTAAAAAAAGGATATTTAGTTGGAATGACAGTCTTTAAGCCTGTTAAATATGACTGAAAATTAAATAGTACCGATTCCACACAAATTGTATTTTTAAATATTTTAGTACAGTGTACTATTGACCTCATAATACTAGAAGTCCGTAGTAGTTCATGTTAATAAAATTACTAGTTTGGAGCGTACGTTCAATATCCGAGCAAGGACAATACGAATTAACAAACCAAGGAACTTGATGATGAACTAGAAGACCGACCTAGTTCATTTGACCGATTGAACTAACTAGGATCGCTCCCTCTAAGGACCGATCAGGCACAAGTCTTGTAATAATAGTACCAAAATAACAAAATAAATGTAGTGAAATGAATATTTAGGAGAGAACGTGTTTCATTACAACAAAATAAATATTAAAAAAAAGTTTATTTCATCGAAGACTTTTGTACAAAACTTACACACTAACGAATTGAGAACTTGTTTTCAAGTGAGACAACTTTACAGTCTTACAAAAACTATGAATAAAAAGCTCAGATAACAACCAATTAATAAATAATCAACAATCATATTGAGTAATGCAACATTTTCTTAACGCTAATTATAATTGAAGTTAGATTAATAGTTATACAAATTAGATTTTCGTTTTATTGGTCTATCAGAATCTGATGACAAATCGGGAAAATTGTTTATAGCAACACCGGGCGTAGTTGGAATAAACATTTTTGATAATCGTGATTACTTCACATTCTGCGCTTAGACCACATCGTACATTATTAACCCTCGCTTGTAGCTATTCTAGTTGTAGTATTAGTTATTCTGTGGTGTTTAGCGAATTATTAATTTATTACAGTGTGTTTTTATGCTAAACTTCTAATATAAATATCTAAAATGAAAACTGGAATTAGAGTATTTACAATAAAGTTAATAGTTTCAAAATGTTCAATCGTAGTTGTCGGTCAAATCAGAGTTGCAAAGATGAAGTTTCTATATGAAATATTATAAAAAAATTACGTCACGAGATTCTGGTGGACCTATAGTGTTCCTTTGAATTTCAATAATAAGCCAAATTGTAATAATAAGACTCATTGTCTACTAAAGTTTTTGGGAAAAGATCAGAGTTTTACGAACCAATGGCATTGCGTTATTTAAAACAAAGCGGCTTGGTGAGGTCATAATAACGAATACTTTTGGTTGCTGTGTTGGTGACACCTGACTGAGAGAAAACAGAATTTCTTTCAAGTATAATAATCGACTTATGCTAATGTAGGTTTCCAGACATACTAGCACATCTAGGACTACCGCTTAAAATACTGAGAATTTTGAGTGTTTTGTTTTTTGGTAATGTAGTTGCAGAATTATAAATTATGCCAAGATTAAATGTGTGAATGATTTTAAAGCGATTATTTCAAATCTGTTTAGCTGATTTTTTGAGACCAGTGTCGGTTATATTCCTGATATATGACATGTCGACCCCTCCTACGTAAAGTAACGTATGCCGAAATTGCCAACTTTACAGGGGAGCGTTTTAAAGTTCTGAATTCACTTAAAGGAGCATGACATGTGACTTGAGCATTTCTCAGTTTTATTCGGCAAAGCTTGTTACTCACATATAGTGTTATAAAATCCTAGATATCGGTTAGATGATCTATGATGATCTATTACGCAATATGATCTATTACATGATCACTAAACGAATTCAAACCTTTAAAACGCTCTCCTGTAAACTTGGCAATTTCGACATACGATACTTTACGTTAGAGGGGTCGATGTATGATATGTCAATGAGTATTTTGTCAGCATCTTCAAATGTTAATTCAGCGCCTCCATCACGCATCTCAAGTAAGAGTGATATTTTAAAAACCCGCTCGTGGAAGCTATTACAAGTTAAGGCGTTCACGTTATGTGGTATATGCATTGACTTACAAATAAATGGACGACGGGTCTAATACAAAAACCACGAAAAAAATGTCCCAAGTCAACATTTTTACAAATTTAAACGTAGTGACATTTCAAGGAATATGAAAAAGCTAAAACGTTGAATTTAAATTGTAATGTCATCGCAGTACTGTCTAATTTTGCTTGCTTCGCTGTCAGTCGAACAAACGAAGACTAAAGCGTGAATGACGCTCTGTATTTAATGCCCTATAAGTTCGGACACTTTTTAGCGCGGACCCGACGTCCATATAATTGTAAGTCAATGGGTATATGCATTATATTGCTAGATATTCTGCAGAATTTGTAATCTGTGCCTCTACCACGTTACTTTGAGGGTTGTCGCTAGCGACCTCGTAAATAAATTCATAATTTTGGCAAATTATACAGCGGTTCTAGCGTTCACAAAAAGAAACGACATTTTGTATAAAAACATTTTGTTTCTGTAATCTCATGGTAAAGGCACTTCGATTCTCAGACTTCCAGTCACGTTAAATTAAATTAATTTTGCAACTTCACTACTGGAAACAACGTCTTTGCCAAACTAATCCTTAATGTTCAAATCCACCAACAATCGGCACGAAACCGTCGTCGAATTGTTGGAAATCATGGTGGAAATTTTCATACTTTGGCGCTTCGAATTTTTCGAACTTGTGTTCTTGTTTGGGAGTACCGATTTTGTGTACAACGGCGTTGAAACCGTGTTTGTCGTCGGCTTCGTATTCCACTACGCGTTTTGTTCCGTCTGTTTCAACGAGCGTGTACGTGCCTGCAGCAATAGAAAGGGATATCAGTTTAACATATAATTAAATTAAAATAGAATATTCTGATGGAGTGTGCCGAAACAGTATTTTTTTCTAGTCACCTAGAAAGTTTGACAATGTTAATAAAAGACCGAAGAATGTCAAACTAGATTTGCATCATGTATATGTCGAGGCCATTCATGTCTTCGAAACCGTTGACCAGTGTGTGCTAATAGTCTAAAAAGGACTATATCTTTTGCGTTACTTATGTATACGATAATATACAGTGTTTTTTTAAATGGGACAGTGCACTGTGATTCCCCCATAGGCCATAAATCAAAAAAAATCATTGGCTTATCCCGGTTAGATCAACTCACTAAGTTAGTAACTAGTTAACAAGCTTCCAAAAACTATAAATATCAATGTAATTAGGTCACGTTATCGTTCACTTTTGTGCATCGGAAGTGAGCGCATCGCGAGACTAATTATCACCACGTGTGAGTCATCGAAACTTAATCACTTTGTTTTTGAGTGTCACTATTCCAAATCAAGTGTTTACGTGTTGTGAAAGCATGGAGATCCAAGAGCATGGTATGTACTTTTATTATCAATTTTTTTTAATTTTTTTTATGCATACTTTTTTTTATATAATTTTTTTATTGAAGGCAGTTTTTTGGTGAAAATTTTTGGCATAACTTAATTTCCTTTAGACCTACAACTTTTGGCTGCGCTGAGCTGCACCTGAGGTATATGGTTTTTGAATAAGGAGTATGTCCTTATTAAGAGCTATAAGTTTCATTTGCATCTTGCTGCCTCTTCTTGGCTTAAAGGGGTGTCAAAGTATGCATGTCCATAGTATTGAATGTTTAATTTTTTTTTAAGTTCAGCTTTCATATTGTTTTAGGTACATTTTTCAAATGTTCTGTATCGAGGATGACAATTTTTGATATTTGGCACTCTAAAGTGGGTAATCCAAATGAAAAAATGCAACACGTCCTGAGCACTTTGACCGAAACATCATCCCTTTCTGACGACATCGAAAATATTGATTTAGAGACTTTAAGCCTTAAAATTAAGAATATTTGTAAACGAATTTCCCACTACTGGGCAAAGTCGAATCGTACTAGATCTAAATTCTTAGAAAAATATTCAGATTGGCTGCATGTCGTTGAAAATATTGATGTACAGCGAACTGAGTTACGTGTATCTCAGAGCTTTGACGAAGTTAAACCATCAACTTCTTCATCGCATGGCCGTCCGAGAATTAACTTTGACGACACCAGTAAACGTACAAAAAGGAGAAGATTGGCTAGTTTGTCTAACCAAGACCCTTCTCTTGTACAGTCATTGCTCAATGCGTCCGATAGCTTGTCTTGTCCTGAAATCGATTCTAGCGAAGTTTTATCGCTCATTGTTGAAGCTCAGTTAACTCGACATCAATATATATTAGTAAAGAAATTTATAGACAATAAGTTTTCAAAAACCATTTTCCCATCTTACCAAAGTGTCGTGGAATCTAAAAAACACTGTTATCCTTCAGATATTACTGTTACAGAATCATCCGCCGAAGTCGAACTTCAAAGTTTATTAGATCATACTGCCAATCGGATTCTCAAGTCTCAAAAAGATGTTTTGGATAGTGTACCTAATGAGTCTCTAGATAAGATATCTTTGATAGGGAAATGGGGTTTCGATGGCAGTACAGGGCATTCAGAATATAAACAGTGTTTTTCTGACTCCACTCTTGAAGACAGTAGCCTGTTTGTTACTTCGTATGTGCCACTTCAGCTTGTTTTGACAACAGATAACAAAGAAAATTCAGTAGTTTTGTGGAAAAATCCTCGTCCTTCATCAACTCGATACTGTCGTCCTATACGCCTCCGATATTTGAAGGAATCGACTGCAGTGTCAGTTGAGGAAGAAGCTCATTTTAAAGATAAAATAAGGAACTTGCAGCCTACTGTTTTCAAGGAAGAAGATCGCGAATATCGCATTACTCATTGTTTGCAACTTACTATGGTAGATGGTAAAGTGTGTAATGCACTTAGTGGTGTTTCTTCATCAAAATGTTTTATTTGTAACGCCTTGCCCAGTGAAATGAACAAAATTGACGAATGTTTAAATAAGGAAGTCGATGAGAGTAAATATGAATTTGGTTTATCACCTCTTCACGCGTTAATACGTTTTTTTGAATATTTTGTTCATGTCGCGTACAAGTTAGATGTTAGGAAATGGCAAGCTAGGTCCGCTAATGACAAAATGCTTGTTGCTGCAAAAAAATCATATGTTCAGACTCAATTTAGAGAAAGATTAGGGCTTATAGTGGATAAGCCTAAAAGTGGCGGAAGCGGAACATCAAACGATGGTAATACAGCCAGGCGGTTTTTCTCGAATTCAGAAATTTCCGCTGAAATTACTGGGATCAAGAAGGATCTCCTAGATCGTTGCTGGATCATCCTTCAATGTTTAAATTCGGGATATAATATTAATAAGACGAACTTCGAAGAGTTCGCTTTAGAGACGGCTCGGCAGTTAGTTGCCGAGTATCCGTGGTATAACATGCCTGCTTCCGTTCACAAAGTTCTAATTCATGGTGCTAATGTTATAGATTACGGTTTGTTGTCAATCGGAGAGTTGTCTGAAGAAGCAGCTGAAGCGACTAACAAATACATCAAGTCTTTTAGAAAAAATCATACGCGTAAAATGAGTCGCATTGTGACCAACACAGATTTAGTAAATAGGCTGCTTCTTCATTCAGATCCCTTCATAACAGGTCTACGAAAGTTACCTGTTAAAAAAAAAGGTGTACTGTCAAAAGCTGTATTAGACTTGTTATGTATTTAAAGTTAATATTGTTGAGATTTAATGTATTTTGGTATAATTTGTGTTTTGTTTGTATTTTGTAAAATGAACTTTTTTATGTATTTTTATTGTTTTAATTTATTCATTTGTGGTTATTGTTAATACAAATAATCATTATTTACACAGTTTTACCATTAAAAGTCGCAGTATAAAATGTTTTAGATACATCGTCTAAAAACAAAATTACTGCGAGACATTTTTACACCTAAATATTGTCAAATATTTTTTAAAATGTATAATTTTATTAATTTACGTTTACCTAATCATATTTTAACGTAATAAAATAAAAAAATAATAATAATTTCGGAGTTACGTATTTATGACCGCCTTAGTATGGAGCGTGAATCACCGTGCAGTGTGGGGAAATCCGAAACCATATAAGATACAAGGAAACTGTCTTGGGAACCATAGTCTTTTTTTTGTAGAAACAATTTTGATATAGTCAATTTTTTGGTCAAGTGTGAGTTGTCCATAAAAATGTCATAAAAGTGATAAAAAATTTTGTGAATGCTAATTGACTCTGTTTCATGAAGGGATCATTTCTTTGTATGGGCCGTAAAACATCGGGTCAGCCGAAGGTCGAATTTCATAACATATTATTCATACAAAATTGATAAAATTGACAAGTTTTGTTAATGCTAATAGACTCAGTTTCTTATAAGTATGATTTTATTGCATGGGAAGAAAAATATCGGGACAGCAGAAGTTGGTAAAATGTAATAAAATGATTTTTCATGCAAAATGAATAATGTGCCTATAATTTCACTAGCACCCGTACCATTATAAACCGGAACGCAGTAATGCTCACATTACTGCTTAGTGGCAGAAATAGGTAAGGTAGCAGTAACTCTTTCACAAGTAGCTCTACTGCTACTAAAGTTAGAATAAGACTAGGCTAGATTGTAATTGTAATAAAGAGCCATCTTTGGAGTTTATTTATAAAAAAAAAACTAAGTCAGCCTTGCTTAATTAAAAAAATAACTTTGTGTCAAATAGGATTATATCCTATGATACGAGTACGACAGAACGACAATTGTAGAGACATTTCGAAATAAAACCATTTGAAAAGTGTGCTCAGTTGTTGTGAACAGCCTTACCTTTAACTTTGTCTCCGTCTCTGGTCTCCCAGTGTTCTTTGTCGTCGCCAGTGTGTGGGTCCTTTACTGAATAGTCGAAGGAGTATTTGGGATGCGCCTGAAATAATCAAAAATAATCTAGTTAAAACTTTTGTTAACAATATAAAGCTCTATGTTATTTACCCAGTAACTCAACCTAAGTACCTAATTAACCCTAGTTAACTGTTGTCTCTTATATCACTACTTTTGTTTATAGTGCTAAGTGACGGGGCGAACTAGTCGTGGGCCTGGTGGTAAGCGACACGCCTGTTCATAACAGTTGCAGTGCCACCCAGAGCTTTAAACTATGAACGTCTGAGGGACACGGCCACAACGCCTGTCACCCTGAGACATAAGTTGAGAAATCCCATGTGCCTGTAATTTCACCAGCACCCCTACCCTTCAAAATCGGAACGCAGTAATGCTCAATGACTGCTTGGCGGCAGAAATAGGTAAGGTGTCAATACTTCCCTGGTTGTACGCTTTCACAAGGAGCTCTAATGTTTTAAAGTTACTGACAGTTTTACCGTTAGACCCAATGTTTTTTAATGCACAAACACACACACACACATAGACATCCACAAATTACACCCGTACTCACGGTAGAAATAAATGTAGGCCATACAAGTATTTCTCCCGGCTCGGGCATCGAACCCGGAACCTCTGCGTGGCAGACTAGCATGGTCACCCTACGGACCACAGCGGCAGTTTATACCAATTATCTGTCAATCTTCAGTGTGTTGCCGTTTAACCTACTGTTTGTGCTAATTATGTGTCAATAACTTCACTGTGTTGCCATTTAAAATACGGTTTCCACCAATTATTTCCTTAAAAAATTTGCCACTGAACCCTAAGTAGTAAGGATTGCTTATTAATCAATTAGTTAAGTATTGTATAATAGCAACATTTCATTGTACAAAGCGTTTGTTTTTGAGTTTTAAACAGCTTTACTTTGCAGTTTACTTAACAAGTTTTTTTTTCTATAATACTAAGTGATAGGACGGACAAGTCGTGCGCCTGGTGGTAAGCCACTTGGCTATCCATAACAGTTGCAGTGCTACACAGAGCTTTAAATCGCAAAGATCTTAGTAACCCTGATACTTAAGTTGACAAGTCCAAGTGCCTGTAATTTCACCAAAATTTCCAAACCGGAACGCAGTAATGCTTGGCGGCAGAGTCAAAGTCTAAAGAATCATTTATTCCATAGGTAACATTGACTTACAATTATATGGACGTCGGGTCCGCGCTAAAAAGTGTCCGAACTTATAGGGCGTTAAAATCGTATACAGAGCGTCATTCACGCTTTAGTCTTCGTTTGTTCGACTGACAGCGAAGCAAGC
>NW_020653731.1:333644-357075 GCF_003589595.1 Hyposmocoma kahamanoa
GCTTGCTTCGCTGTCAGTCGAACAAACGAAGACTAAAGCGTGAATGAATTTTTTTTTTTAATGTCTTTAATTATTAAATTTTGTTTTTGTTTCTCATACTTCCTTGTAACTATTTTTATAATCCATTATCTATAAGTGTACCTACATCTACATATGTTAGTTTTTAGTTCTTTGATTAAAATTAATATAACTTGTTTAAGTGTAATTGTAGTTGATCAAAAATCTATATATATGTACTCTAACCTATTTTTAGCAAAGTTATATTTTACTTGTCTAATATTCATAATTAAGAGTTTAGTCTAATTTATTGACCTGTATTACAGGTATCTTTATGCCTATCTCAGGCACCAGTCTCTCGCAAATAAGGTTTAATATTAAACTCATTAGTCAGTAAGCATCTTTTGTTTAAACTATTCACCTTGTATGTTGAGAGAAAATAAAATAAATTATTATTATTATTATTATTATGACGCTCTGAATACGATTTTAACGCCCTATAAGTTCGGACACTTTTTAGCGCGGACCCGACGTCCATATAATTGTAAGTCAATGTTTTCGACTCTTAAAACCATGGCAACGCTCTTATTAAAGTTAACTTGCAAAAATTATAATCAAAGAAAGCTCATATAGCTGATCATGTGGTGGTCGTAATTTACTTATTATGTCAGTATATTCAATTTGTCTACGCTTTCATCACATATTTGCGGTGTTATTATGACTAGTGTTGGGATGTATTTGACTGTAAAATTAACCGTTACAAAAAATATCTAATGAGTTTAAAATAAATCTGTTTGTGTTCACGTTAAGTGCGTGATTAAGTAAACATCTGCCTGTAAGGCACTTTATTATCGACTTGAAATATGGTATTATATGTTAGTAATTAAAATGTTTTCGATACCACAATTTTTTTTTAAAGTAAGGGAAGAGAAATCTATGTCGAGAAACTACTTTAATTAGGGTATCATATAATAGGTAGCAAAGTATCATATACAGAGATGGGCAGTGGGTTAAAACCTAATCAACCCGCCTGGGTTGTAACTGGGTTTTTACTCAAATCTCTAATCCATTTCTGCCCATAATCGTGAGTGGAAAGTGCGAATACGAAATTTGTGTTAATTCCATACTTATTAACGAATTTCGATGTGAAAAATTTTTTTTAGACGAAAGTGAGCCAACTTCACACGATCCCACCTTGCAATTCTTTGGATTCACGTACTAAGGATGCACATGACGATTCCATTTTTACGAAAATCGTTCGATAAAACATTTTTTGTATCGATTTATTTCAATTCGATTTTCATGCGAATCGATTCAATAGAAACCCAAACCGAATCATCTAGATCAGAACAGAATAATCATTTTTGTAATAACACCACTAAATTGAACAAAACTCAATTTACAACAATTATTTAGTTGTAAATAGTTTTTAGCCTCCATTTTGGTCAAGGATGGGTTTTAAACCGATTTAAACACAGCATGCACAAAGCGCCGGGTTAAAACCCGGGCGCTTATATATCTCTGATCATATAACATCCAAACGCTGCAGAGATAAGATGTGTTAAACGTAGACTGCGGTGCCCCAACACAGTCCATGTAGCACTTGCAGTTTTGCCTCTGGTGCCCTTTTACCTGTACGAGGGAGTTCTCCATGCGGCCACGGCTGTGCAGTCAAGGTGGCAACATGGGATTCACCAGTTCTGAGCGTTTTTCATCAATTATAATTTTAAAAATGCTCGCTGAAACATTATTTTTGATATGACCATAGATAATATGGAGTATTAAAACAAAAAAAGGTCTTTTTTTGTAAAGTTAGCCAGTGGCAAAAACTGTACGGAAGTTTTCTGCCGTTGTTAGTTGAAAGGGCGCTTGTGAGAATAACTCGAAATCGAGAATAATGATACGATAATAATGATGAATAATGTTTAAAGGAATGTAATTTAAAAAATATCTACTTTTCCCTTGCGGTAACTTCGCGCCTTGTCCATCTAGGAACAAATAAAAATAGTGACAGGTAGGCCTTTTTTACCGATCGCGGCAGCATACATGACACTTTTTTTTAATGTCACTTGTGCCCTTTAAACTAACGGCGGCAGTTTTATCCATCCGATTCTTTACCCGTACTCAGTAGTGAAAGGTTATATATTGCTGAATTGCAGTTCTTTTCCCATCTCTACGAAACTGGCACACTGACAAACTAATATTCACTAGTCATGTAATGTTATTGGCAGTCGTTAAGTAAACCTCTCTTTCCGCTAATCGTTGCGCAACCGCCAGACTGTATGGAATTGTATTGATATGTGACAAATACGTCGATTTGTTTGTACGCTTTAGTTTGTTACGGACATAATTAATTGTGTAACTAGTGGTAGGGTTGTCACTCCGTGCATAACACGCCTCAATATGTAATAGTGATTTATATCTATTTTTTTTAGTTAATCCAGGGAAATACTGCCATCATATCTGCCTTCAACTGCCTCCGTGGCCGAACGGTTAGCTTGATGATGTCGTAATCTTGAACTTGACTGCATGAACTTGGTAACGATTTCACGCATTAACTGCATGCAGTTGATACCGACTTCATGCAACCGAGAATGACTGCATGCAATGCAATCTGTTGGCCGTTTCAGGGTGACAGTCGCAGTGGCAGTGCCCGTCAGATATTTGTGGTTTAAAGCTCTGCAACTGTTATAGACAAGCGTGTGGCTTACCATCAGGCGCACGACTTGTTCCTGCCCACCTGAACCCTTGTATAATGTAAACGCATTAGCAACAGTGATCGTAATTCGATCTCTAATTACGTTTGTTGGAAGGCAACGGGCTTAATTAAACGTATTTCATGTGATTTACATCGATGGTTAAAAGGTGAAAGGGATTTAACGATACTTAGGTTGAAAGTGAGGTACATCTGGAAGTGTCAGGTTTTCAGGTCCAGTACAACCCTTTCACAAAATTTTATTATGATGAAATTAATGTTATCGGATCTAAATTGTGTATTTACACACATCAAAAGTGTCTAGGGATCAAGTGAATATTTTTGAAATAAAAATTATTTAAGCAATATTTACCAAATCCAGTCTTCCAGGACGACTTCTTACTTTAATGCTTATGTTTTATTTAACCGCTTACCCCTATATTTAATTAAAATAAACTAAAATTGATGTTTTTGCAAATTGTGGGAAAAAACTCAAATTAACGGCGTCAATTAAATGACAAAAAAATGGCGAAAATGATGATTTTGCTCATTTTTATTGTAAAGATAAGAAAATTAATAATCTGTATTTCCACCATTAACACGAATCACACAATTACAGCGATTTGGCATGCTTAAGATGAGTTCATCAAAATCACTTTGAGGGATGGCCGCCCATGTGTTTTGTAACAAGTCAAAATATTGTTGTAGAGTATCTACGGTGTGCATACTCGGCACAGCTCTTCTTTGAAGCATATCCCATGCGTGCTCAATTGGATTGAGGTCTGGCGATTGAGCAGGCCACGGCAGAACGTTGATACGAGCTTCGGCAAGAATGCGTGTTACGACTCTAGTCGTGTGTGGACGTGCGTTGTCATGCATTAGTTGAAATGAATCACCCAACTGGCCTCGCAAAGGGATGATAACATCTGAAACAATCCTCTCTGCGTAAACTTGAGCATTGAGGTTACCCCTGATCCAAATGAGATCGGTTCTTCCGCCGATCCAAATACCGGCCCATATCATTATTGTTCCCCCACCATATGGATGAACTTCCTGACAATATCTCAAACGTTCATGACGTCCAGATGTTCTCCAAACTCGTGTACGTCTTGTATCCGGTCTCGTACCGAAGCGGGATTCATCCGAAAAGCACACATAGCGCCAGTCTTCTTCCTCCCAGATTCTGTGTTCGCGAGCCCATCGTAAACGGGTCCTGCGATTGCAGGGTGCAATAGGTGGAACTCTGAGCGGCCTTCGGGATCGCAGACCCACTTCACGTAAACGATTTCGGATTGTTTGATCGCTTATTAGCAAGCCTGAGGAGCTGTGGAGCCTCGTAGCCAACATCATGGCGGTCATGGTACGATTCCGTCGAGCAGTATTTTGGATATACCGGTCCTGTCTGCGAGTCGTGATGCGAGATCGTCCTCCATGTCGCTCGGCCACGCTGCCCGTCATGCGATAGCGCGTCCAGAGGCGACTTATGACGCCCTGTGTAGTGTTAAGAGTGAAAGCCACAGCACGTTGCCTGGAACCAGCTTCCAACATTCCGACGTCTCGCATCATCACTTCTCGGGTTAAATGATGTCGTCTCTCCATAATAATGTAAATTGTTTCGGTTCCGATGCAGATATTGTAATGATTTTGTCAAAACGCTATAACTCATTTTTATACAAAACCACATTGACAATCGATTTGCTTCTTATTATCGAATTTTAAACAATATTCCTTATTTAAATGTTAAAACTCACTAAAAAGTATCAGTAGCGATACAAAAAAGTTAATATAATTAACCCTAATTGCAGCAATACTCTTAAACGTACTTGATCCCTAGACACTTTTGATGTGTGTGTTTTTCAAACATGACAGTGAAAATACTTTTTTTAATAATAGACACGCTAGGCCACAATCTCACCTGTAGGGCTAGCACGGCAGGGCGCAACTTACACGAGAGCGACATAAAACGCGAGATATAGGTATTATCGCATAGAGATCTCGCGGTAGTCACGCCCTGTTGTGTCAGCCCTACTGATATTAAGCGACTCTAGCCTTGAATAGCCCCAAATTATACTTTTCGGGAAACACAGATGGATGGTCAGTAGAGTATTAATCTCATTTCAAAACAACACATTTCGGGGTCTTTACTTGTTGGGACTTGTCCCATGGTCACGGTTAACTGAGATGGTAGTCATTTACCAGTCATGCCTAATATTAATGCAACCCACTCTATTCTGAATTAGAGTTTCATAAATAATATTATTGGTTAATACCAATAATTCGGATCTAATGATCCGAAAATGAGTTTAATTTCCTACGTGTCGCAATCGAGAAAATTTATGAACTCGATATTTACTTCTGATATTAAATTTTTGTTTAACTCTCATTCATTGTATTTGCTCCCTTAAGAGGGGAGGAGAGCTATGTACT
Organism: Hyposmocoma kahamanoa; assembly: GCF_003589595.1. Taxonomy (NCBI): domain Eukaryota; kingdom Metazoa; phylum Arthropoda; class Insecta; order Lepidoptera; family Cosmopterigidae; genus Hyposmocoma; species Hyposmocoma kahamanoa. Next base: position 338,764 of record NW_020653731.1, read on the forward strand.
ACGTAGTCGTCTGTAGCCGAGTCATAGACCTTTTCGATATGTTTGTTTTATCATTCATTTCCATTTCTTTTGTTTTATTGTACTGCATGTCAAATAAAGTCATTTGAAGGGACATGTAAAAGACAAAAAGACAAAAAAACAAACGCACGTGACTTAGAACCGAAAACGAAAACTAAAAATAAAGATTCATTTGCAATCGCGAATTTTAGTTTTTTATTAATTGTTTTATGCATGTTGGATTTTAAAGATAATACTTGACCTGTTTTTTATTTTTTCGCTTATGTGATCCATGTGCATTTCGGAAACGAAATTTTCTAAATTGGTTCTGTGTGTTTCGTTATTCTGATACTATGCTATCTGTACTATGAGACAGTGATCTTCCTAGTTTCAGACCTTGTGATTGGAGTGGTATTGGTCTTTCACTTAAGTACAACTACATAGATCCATTGAATTGTGTATCTATTAGAAAATGAAATTATTTTAACCGATTTCAAAAAAAAAGGTGGAGGTTCTCAATTCGACTTTTTTTGCCGATTTCCAGGATTCTTTTTTGTTGGAAAGATGGAAGGTACCTCAGTATTGGTCTCATTTAAATTTGAAGAAAGTATTCCACCTCTAAGGGTGGCAAACTTGGGGATGAATCCGGTTTCGCGCACTTTCCCGGTAACAGGTTTCAATAAAACTTGGAAAATAGAGATGTAATTCCAACAACTTTTGAGCTTGGTTTTTTTTTCTTTCTGGATCTAAATTTTACAAACAAAGCAACGTTTCGGACCCTTAGCAGGTGCCGTAGTCACAGCCGATTGACATACGCGATGTAGATGACGAAAAATATCGCACTGCTTCTACAATAGTGTTGTAACTCAGAATATGTTAAATTCAAGATAATACCATTGTGGAACGTAAAATTTGATTCTCTACACGACAATAAAACCGTTGCTAGAATATTGTAAAAAACAGCTAAAATATATCTACTTAACTAAAAATGAGACACGCTTTATGTAAGCTAGTTTTGGCCAAAATATTCCTTATTCAAAAATATAAAATTGTTTTTCTCTTTTATTTTTAAACATGTTTAAATTGGTAAGTAGGAAATAACCTATGCATAAATTTACACAGATCTTTCACGGGAAGCGAGTAATTCGTTTTTCGTCGATTTTGAGAAAATACACTTTTGGAGTTAATATGCTATTGTATTAACAGTGCGATATGTTAGTTTATATAATTTTTCCTGTATAATAATATTAGTTTCATTTCCTATGTGTGACAATCGACGAAAACCTTGGAACTCTTTGTCAATACAAAAAAAAAACCTCAAAAAGAACTAGCAATGTGTATCTTTTTTTTTTATTGTAATGCACGTGAAATAAACTAATTTTTATGGTTGTCGTTATTGCTTGGCATATTGTTCAGCCCAATTTCTAAATTGTCTTTAGCTTCCGAGCGTTTTGCGACCAATTATCTTATATAGTTTCCTGCTAAGGCGATTTGCATCGCGTGCCGTCCGACAGCACGCGACTTTTTTGTCGGCCTTTTACTTTTATTGTCCACTTTTACTCGGTTATCAAATTAAGCAAATTGTTCGACAATTTGTTAAGCGGTTTTTGTATTATATTGTCCATTGTGGGCGTATCGAAAACCTTTTTAAATGAAACGTATAGAGACAAGTTAAACTTGGAGATAAACTGCATTTGTTTATTATTTGATTTTCAGAAAACAGTTTTTGACATTATTAATAATTAATATATATATTTTTTATTTCGTGTCATATACTTACCAAGTTTATTTATTTACTTATTTCTGCCATCTAGCAGTACTGTGAGCATTACCTCCTGCGTTCCGGTTTTAAGGGTAAGGGTGTTGGTGAAATCACAGGCTTCTTACAATTTATGTCTCAGGGTGATGGGCGCAATGCGGTGCGTCTCTGATCTTTGCGATTTAAACCCTGAGCGGTACTGCATCTGTTATGGACAGGCGTGTCATTTATCACAAGTTTGTCCTGTCCCTTGGTATAAAAAGAAATGCGACCGGTGTGGGGACAGAAATGTTGGTTTGTTTGAAAAAACCAATATACTGGATTTATTATTTACATTTACGTTTCAAAGTTGAGGGTAGGTTTATTAGCAGGCGCGGGCGTAAGTTACTAAACTCAAATTTCAAAGTATAACAATTATTAAGTAATCAAAAGGACGAAAATAATTTATTTTACATCCCAAACTAATTTTCTCGGCTCAGACACTGTATTCTATTGTATTCGATGTATTTTGAGTGACAAGTACTCCGCTGCCACTAGTCAGAGCACCCAAATCAACATCAATTTAGAGAAGCGGATTCAAAATTGGCTCTACCGGGAATCGAACTCGGAGCTTTCTCAAGAATTCTCAATACATCTCTTGGGACACCGAGGTAGTGAAAAACAATATACTGTGGCTTTGTTATGCTGCAACCCAGATTTTCTCGCGTTTGTCAGGTTGCCATCAATTCGGCACGGTTACTTGTAATACTTTTGTATTGATATAGGTCCAACAAGAGTTGCCAGTCTTAAAACCGAATAGCCGGCCATCCCAGTAAATTTAGCCGGACAAAAACCAGACTCCAACCATTTATCAAAAACTCTTCTTAAATTCTTATGATATAACAATAACATTAAATAAATCCGTCTTCTTTATTATTAATCATCTAATATTGTGGCGAGAGGGGCTCTACTCGCCCGAACGACCCCATGGCTGATCAAATATAAAAAAGCTTTAAGAAAGTCGGACAAGCCGGAGACCGTCTAATTTAATCGGACACGCATCCAAAAAGCCTGTGACGATGCGATCTTCTCAACCGGCATCTCATCTTTTTATCACGTTTTCTCTGGTTCTGCGTCGTCATTGTCACTTTGTTCGTCATTGTCACTCTCTCCTTCATGTCCGAACTCCTGCTCGTCTTCACCACTAATCTTGATCCGTTTACCAGGGACTGTTTTTTTAATATTGTAGCTCTTTGTGTACTATTTTTATCGTTACAGCCTTTCTGCCTTTCGCCACCCTTACTTTATACAATAAATTCATGTGGACCGAGTAATCTATTATTATTATTGGCTGTTTACAAGCTTTTTAAGCCTATGTCCAGCTTTATCCGGACTCCTGGCAACACTATGTCCAACTTGTACAAGCCTCTTCGAAAGTGTTAATATAATATGTAAACAATACACGTGGCCTGTTGTGGTAGCTAAGTTGAAAACCGGTTGCTTCGCAATTGAGACGGTACGTTTCCCTTCGGCGGGTTTTGCTCCTTGGGGTTCCTCTCCTATCGGAGATTGGACAACATCATGGCTATCCTGACTTTAGCGGCTGCCGCTCTAAAGAGCGAGGTGGTACCTACTGCAGCCGAACGATTCCCTGAAATTTTTCAATCAGGAGTGCTACCTTCTTCCAACACTTCCTTTTCCAACGACTTTGCCTTAGATGATAAGTTGGAATAATTTGTACTTATTATTCCTCACGAGGTGGCCGAAGTACGACATTTTCCTGGACTTAATGGGTTTTATAATCTCCACTTCTTTTTCCAAATTTAAAGGTACTTGTTTTTGCCGCCATTTCTACTATTATTGTTTCGTCATCGCAAATGTAGTCATCATCAACGTCAAAGCGTTATACATCCCGCTTTCTGAGGAGACGTTTATGCCATAGTCCGCCACGCTGGCTCAATGCGGACTAGGAACACCACGCATTTTTCAAAGGTTGTTTTTCTTCACAGTTCGTAATATGGCTACTAAAAATTTGCAGATCTCTTACTTTCTCAAACACGTTTTTTATAAAGAGTGGTTGTTCAAGATGAAGAAAATTTGTTTTTAAAAAACAAATCTTATCAAGGGTTTTAATTGTTAATATATAAGGGTTACATTACTTTAATAATCGGTAAAAGCCGGTGTGTTAATATAAAGGAAATGTGATGTGAACCAATTACAGTACTAACAAGACACAGATTTCAACGTGAAGAAATAGGTGCTACGGTAAAAAAGCGCCAAAGTTAAATGCCAAAAAGAATCTCGCTTTTTTAAGAAAAAAGTAAAATCGGCTTTATTTGAATAGCAAAATACATAAATTTGTATAAAAAAAAAATTACGAAAATAAATTCCAGCAAAAAAATAAAAAATCATGTCAATTGGGTCCATGATTCAGCATGTGAGGACTATGCTTATTACATAACCCTCAATTAGACAAAGAATTTTTTTTAAATTATATTAAATTAATTTATTTATACACAGGTTATATTGGACACATTGAGTATATAACCAGAAATAAAGACGAAATAAGGGCCATCCCTCCCTCCATCCATCCCTGGCAACTCATCAGTCAAATGGTACTGATATCACTTTTAAATACTAACTCTCACTCGCGCTCAAATTACAGATTAGAAAGCTGAAATAGTACAGCGTCAACAACTGTCCTGTGTGTACGTCTCCATATATTCCAAAAATATTCTTTATTTATTGTAATAAAGATAATATATCTAACAATGGGGGGCTTTTCCACTCGGTGGTGTGGGAAAAATAGCAAAACATCTAATTACAAAACAAACGGAATCACATTTCATCGGTAATTAAATATTAAATATTTAATTATTTAATTTTTCAATTTTCGTCCATTATTGCAAAGCTCAAGTTAAACTGGACGATTTGAAGTGAAACAATTGACGACACCCGTCAATTGTTTCGAACTCGGGCTGGCCAATCCGAGTGCAGTTGTCACAAACGAATTAAATGACATTTCGTTTCTATTTCTGGTTATATACTCGATGCATTTACCCGTAAAACCGTACCTTATAGACTAACATATAATAATATTAACAAAACACTTTATTTACCCGTTTGGACTGCGACACGTGTTACGCAAAATATTCGTAGCAAATTGAACGTTAAGTGTATTGTATATAAGTACATCTCTAAATCGAATATTTTTTGAAACAGGCGAGAACAACAACTGGTGAATTTCCCAAGGCTTCACCTGAAGTGGAACGAATGTATTACCATAATACGATTAGGGAGGTACAGGTGAACCGAAATTCTTCCAACTTTAAAGGGAACTTTTACGCTCTTTATAAAAAAAATATCTGCCTAATCCATTGTTTAAGTGGCGGTTTAGCTGCGCACGGCTCGACAGGCTAAACCTGGATTATTGTTTCCAAATAAACTCCGTAAAACGAAAATTTCGCTTAAAAAATTGTGACTAGAATTTGCTGCTCTGGGTTTAGACAAACACCGCATCGAATCCGTCGAATAATATTCTATTATTTATCTGTCGTGGTATCTCAGAAAAACGTGTAACGTGCAGTTATGTGGCTGAACAAGGAATACTGTCATCCGTGAACGATGTCGTTGGAAGGAGGGTGAGAAAAATAGATGTAAATTACAATATGATTATCACTAATTTCAGGCTTCTTACCACGGTATGATTTCTTTTTATTTTCCCGATCTTTCGATGTTATGTAACCAAAAATCATAGTGTGTACCTGGCTCGCGAGCTTGCCGCGAGAGGTTCGTTGGGAACCAAGCCGTCTAATTGAAGAGTGTTTCATGCGTAAACACTAGGACCTCGTTACTGTATCTGCACGTTACAGTCACAGCTCGCCAATGAGTACCCGGCTTTATTTCGGACCTGGGGGGTCCACTTTCGTTCTTTGTCTGACATCCGTCCGAAACAAATACTGTCAAATAAATAAAAAAACTGACAAATATTGTAATAACTTCATTCGCATCCTACGTCTTTTAATTTGACCAAGTGTTACTTATTTGACAGTAATTGTTTCGACCGGATGTCGAACGGGGAACGAGAGTACAGTACTGCGGTTCACGTAAGTTCAAGCTATCAAAATATCGTTGAAGTTACGTAGTCGTTCGATCGAGGTCCTATCCAAAATGGGTATTCACGTATCATTTGAACGAACGTTGATATGAGTAGAATCGAAACGTAACGACTGATGAACGACGTCTTGGATTGTGAAATATCACATTCAGTCGTCGAAAGTCTATTGAGAGAACTGTCAAAATTTTAGCAGATTACCTATGACTGTCGTTTAGAGTTGATTGAGTTCGATTCATATACCAGAATACGCTTTAACGACACTTGGATCGAACCACTTTTAAATTGCACTCGTTGACGTTCACTGTCCCACGTGAATACGAAAAAGCAGTTCAACGACTAAATCGCTACGATATCGTAACGGTTTAATTACGTGAATCACCCCACTGAACCAGGTACTGCCGTCCATTAAATAAAACGTGTCGCTTACCAAGTCGTGCGACTGGTGGTAAGCGACAGTTGCAATGCCTCTCAGACATTTAAATCGCAAAGATCTGAGGGGCACTGCCACAGCGCCTGTTACTCTGAGACATAAATTGACAAGTCTCATGTGCCTGTAATTTCACCAGCACCCTTACCCTTCAAAGCCGGAACACAGTCAGAATGCTCACATTACCGCCTGGCGGCAGAAATAGGTAAGATGTTAATACTTCCCTGGACGAACTCTAACTGATCTAAAACTTAGAGCTCTACTTAAACGTAGTTTATTTCTTAATACGAGTATGATTAACACGGCACTGTCACCAACCACCACCACCACAAAACGTAAAAAGATATTTACTCACAATTAAAAACGCCATTATTTCACAATAAAAAAAAACTTTTTTTTTTCTAAACTGATACGTTTCTAGCTCTAATGTAAAATGTAAATGTTTTTGCGTGCGTAAGCGCACTTATACCCGAGAAATAGTTAATTCTCCCCTCCTACTAGTGTACCGAGCATCTAGGTATGTAGAGATGGTCATAGAGGCTTAGTCATCAAGATCGTGTGCTTCAGACTATTATCGGGTTTTATACTTTTTACTATTTCTATCATTGTATAAATAAAAAAACTTAAAAAACCCCGACATACACTGAACAGTGTACTCCAAACAAAAGTCACCATTCTAGTTGTCGATATTATTGTAACGTCATCGGATTTGCATGATGTATCAAATTTGAAGTCGATTGGACAAGTGAAAAAAAAAATTAATTCTATGACTGAGATCGCTACTCAAATTGGAAAAAAGCTGATGATCTTTAAACAAGTAGCTTAGTTGTAATATATAAGCAGTAGAGCTCCTTGTGAGAGAGTTCGTCCAGGGAAATACAGCCACTTTACCTGTTTCTGCCGCCAAGCAGTAATGTCGGCATTACTTCGTTCCGGTTATGAAGGGTAAGGTTGCTGGTGAAATTACAGGCATACGGGACTTGTCAACTTATGTCTCAGGGTGACGGGCGCAATGGCAGTGCCCCTCAGATCTTTGCAATTTAAAGCTCTGAGTGGCACTGCAATTGTTATGGACAGGCGTTTCGCTTATCACTAGGCGCGCGACTTGTTCCTCCCGTCATTAGGTATCACAAAAAAGATGTTCATGAAACACAACTGAGGACCATCCCGATTAAATTTAGTCTACAATAATAAATAAATAAATATACATACATATATCATTAACTCGTATACAAATCGTACCTCTCATGGAAGAATGGCATAATGGAGTTACGTCAAAAATGTTTATTGCTCCATTAGACTCATATTGTCGATAGAGTAACAAGAATTGGAGTGGATGTGGGTTATATTTTTCTGTATCTAATCTGTCTTATGCCATTCTTCCATGAGGGGTGCGAAATAAAAAAATCCCGCTTAGATATCAGTTCATTCGTTTGGGAGCTACGACGCCGCAGACAGACAGACAAAAGCTTAAACGATGAATCCAGCTAAAAACAGAAGAAGGTGAAAATTCAAAAACACTTCAAATATTAAAGATCTTCAATCTCCACATAGGACAGATACAGATTGAACATTTATACACATTTATGCGATAAGATCTCTTCTGCTGAGTAATAGCTTTTTGAGGTCAGTGATGAGTTAAAGTTAAGTTTTAAAGGTTTCATATTAGTTATCATACAGACATGTGATAAGGGCTATTTCTGCACAGTATTAAATAATATGTAGGGATGGTTAAATTGTTTCACACGTTCAAACGTGCAAGCGTTTTCCGGGACGATTCCCTCCCCGTCATGCACAGAGTTATTACCGTTTAGAGCGATATATTTAAATATTGTTTTTGTGTGAAAGTTAAATTTGATGGATTATGAAAAGTCATGGAATAAAAGTAATTTTTTATGATGTTAGTAACTATATTACTTATTTACTTATCTTGCGTGGTTGTTAGTGTTTTAAAAATAACCCTATGTAAATTGGCAGCATAGAACGACCTTTGAAAATTTTTTTATCTAATCGTTTTTGCAGAGGAGAGTACCCCAAATTGGTATGTGAATTTTATAGTGATATCTTGCAACACAATAGAAATTCTCTATAATGCATACAAGAACTAAATGTAAAAACCAATCAAAGATAAAAGACTTGGTTCATCAGACTTTATCTCTGTGTAACAATCTATGCAAGGCAACCTTGGGACGACAGGAAACTGATTAGTGATCGATGACCAATGACCCAACATCCCTTAATTGCTTCCGGGCTGGTAAGTCAGGGTGTTCCCGGTAATGTGCCCCTGAAATGAAAATCGATGCCCGGGTTTGCTCATTAGAGCAGAGAATTTCTCAGTTTTGTGACCAGATTGTTGTTTGGCACGTCATTATTAGTTTGAGAAGTATTTGTGGCTTGTTTGTAGTAAATTAAAGTTATAGTTTCAGTAAATTGTGGTAGATGTTACGTACTACATAGTCAGTCTTTTTTGAAGACTGAGTAAAATGACAGTTCATTGCGCAAAAGTGTTGCCCGCTTGCGAGCAGCTAGTGATTGCAGTCGATAAATGTTCTATCGACTATCGACTGAATATTGGTCACTTATAAAGGAATAAATATCCGAACTTGTTTCATTTGATTCCTCCTCGTACAGTCCAATTACTGAATACAAGTTAATTTGAATTGTCAATTTTTGTAAGTTCATTAAATTGTATTTAGAACTATGTTTATGGAAAATACAAAGTGGAGAGGTTTTTGTTCTAATTCAATATGGATAATCAAACCCGACTATTCTTGGTAAAATGTATATGAAAAAAAAATTGACCCCCGGTACTAGTAGGCCAACTGTCAAAATAAGAATAAAGAAGGCAATAACGCAATTAGTAATCATTAGAACGTCGTAACAGTCACAATTCAGTCATTTTTGGCAAAATTTTGTCTTCTTTCACAATCTATCGATAAAACTATCGACAATAACGACAGAACTATTTAAAATTTTCTGAAACTAATAACCCTACAAATGTCATTTTACTCAGTGTTCAAAAAAGACAGTCTGTACATATTAACCCGTTAATGGACAGTAACAGCATTTATCGAAAAATTAAATATTAGAATGTTGTATGTGGTACCCTGGATTCGCTATATGGATCTCAAAAACCAACTACGGGCTTTATAGTGCGAAGTTATTTGGTGTTTGTATGGAGAAGTATCAACAACATAGTGACAAAATTGAATCGTACATGCATTGAACATTTTATATTGAATCAATATAACAAGCTCTACAAGTCAATGACTACGGCAAAACAATGACATTTCTGCTTACAAATAGAGCGGAGTAAAATGTGTAATTATGTTTACTTGAATAGAGATTATTTATTTTTTAAATTATTCACCTATTACTGCCACCAAGCAGTAATGTCATTACTACGTTCCGGTTTTGAAGGGTAAGGGTGCTGGTGAAATGTACATGGGACTTGTCAACTTATGTCTTTGGGTGACGAGCGCAGTGGGAGTGCCTCAGATTTTTACGATTTACAGCTCTGAGTGGCACTGAAACTGTCATGGACAGGCGTAGTGCACGACTTGTTCGTGGGACATGATAATGTGTTAGACAACTTCACGAATTATACCTAGTTTGAAACTATATACTATGAGTACCACAGTAATGGAATTTATTCCGAGATGACTAGGTCAGTACCAATTTAGAAAAGTTCATTTCCCAAATTGGTCCAACTGGGAATCGAACACGGGACCTCCTTAACCACCATCTAGGTCGTTTTTATTTTAAACAAAAACATTAAGATTCACAACCTAAAGATTAGCACTAAGTTTCAATAGGTATTGAATTAAAAAAAAAACTAACTGAAAAATATCGTGCTCGGCTTAAAAGTTTCTATTACGCGTCGACTCGCCGCATGGCAATGGACACTTGGTGAACTAAAATTCTGAATTGAATGATGTAAATAACTTTTTTCCGCCAGATTTGTAAGTTTCGTCCTTTCGTGCTAAAGTGGACGACATAAGGGAAAGTTTCAAAGTAGCCCCAGTGACGGGAAACTTGCGACGTAATCGTGATATAGACGGGTAATGCGAAGGGATGAGAATCACATTAGTTGGAAGAAAATGGATGCTTTTAAGGGGGGAAGAAAACCAAAAAAAGATGAATGGATTGTGTGAAAAATGAATGATGAACAACGTAACAGGTGATAGAGGTGAATGAAAGAAGACTTTACGGCCCGAACACAAGTTGCGGGATTTACTTAGATTTTTTTTTTATGATACTAAGTCATCATTTGTTGTCGCTACATGGGACGAACAAGTCGTGAGAACAAATGGTTGCTTTGCCGTTCAGATTTAAATCGCAAACACCCTGAGACATAAGTTGAAAAGTCCCATGTGCCTGTAACTTCAACACTCTTACCCTTCAAAACCGGAACGCAGCAATACCCACATTACAGCATGGCGTCAGAAATAGGCAAAGTTAAAGTCAAAGACCCTACAACATCTCGACCGTCAGAGAAAAGTAGCCTGCTTGTCGGTTGCTATCGGATACATTTCGGGGAGCGTGCGCAGGAATTTTTCAATTTAGTTCAACCCTCACCGTTCCTCCTTCGCTCGACTAGAAGGCCCGGAACGCTCCATCCTTATGTAGGTTGATATACCACCCATTCGCACTAAGCGCCTTCCTTTCTGATGCGTACGGCAAAGGATCCGTTCCTTGCTCTGTGTTTCCCGAAAAGTACAATTTGGGGCTATTCAAATTCAAATTCAAATATATTTGTTTCTGATAAAAATCCATATAGTGTTATAAACAAAATAACTTAAGACCTAGTGGGAAATGAAACTGTTTTTCCGGATTTAAGGGTCATTCAACCGTGACCAGGGGACCTGTAAAGGGCCCGAAACGTCGGTTTGTTTGAAAAAACAAATATACGCGATTTAAATCCGGAAAAACAGTTTCATTTCCTATGTGTAACAATCGCGAAAATCTAAGAACTTAAGATCTAGTGTTAGTATTAATTAATTTTATATAATTTAAATAATTTAAATTTTATATAATTTAAAACGACAATACAACTAAATGACGTGTGGAGCTCAATCCATTTACGCAGAAGTGGCGAGTCCCACCGATCTGTGAACACACACAAGATGCCGTCGGAGCCCCCGCGGAGGCGCCTCAGATGCACCCTTTTCCTCACCTGAGCGTCGGCAAACATTTCCGAAGCACTACACCACCACGGTAACCCCATCAGCACCCTGAATGCGTTATTATATTGAACACGCAGGTCGCTGAATGTCCGCTTAGAATACGCGACCCACAGACTGCACGTTTACAGCACTAGCTATTCAAGGCTAGAGTGAATAGGCATTTTTTAGACAAAAGGTGACATCGTCGCTTAACATCAGGTGAGATTGTGGCATGGCCATATGTCTGTTATTTATAAAAAAAAAGTTCAGTAAATTTTCATTTTATACATTAGCAAATTACACTTGAAATCGTCACACTGGTTAAACTCTACTGCTCATTCGTAAGGCAGATTCCCCTGAGAAGAATGAGCAAGAAACTCTAGGGGTTGCTCTTTGTGAATATACATTTCAATAAATTTATCATTTCAATATTTAATTTAAACATCTTAGATCGGGACTACCTGCAAGAGCTAAACGAGTTACTATCTCGGATTTTAGTCATCGAAGTACGCAGAAGCCTTTAGAATAACGTTTTTGTTTCACTATAGTTTTAAACCTCGTAAATGGCCAATATTGAATATCAATCGGAATCTTATAGAAGCGTACATTACAATACATTGCCCCTTAAATGCATTGGATACTTTGTGAAGACGACTATCTAGACTGGTAATGTGGCAGTGCTTCCCTGGACGAACTCTTTCACAAGGAGTGCTACTGCTGTTTAAACCTTTAAAGGAGTTCTTTGTTATGGCAAAACCATTGAAAAAATAAATGAGTCAGTGAAGCAATTTTGTTTTGGTGCTTTTTTTTGTTAATAACAAGGTTTTGCAGAACTAAAAAATATATATGTATATCATTGACTTCCATATAATTGGAAGTCAATGATAGAGTGACGTCGTAGAATGGAAGAGTGGACGTCGGGTTCGCGCTAAAAAGTGTCCGAGCTTATAGGGCGTTAAAATCGTATACAGAGCGTCATTCACGCTTTAGTCTTCGTTTGTTCGACTGACAGCGAAGCAAGCAAAATTAGACAGTACTTCGATGACATTACAATTTAAATTCAATGTTTTAGCTTTTTCATATTCCTTTACATGTCACTACGTTTAAATAGGTTGACTTGGGACATTTTTTTCGTGGTTTTTGTATTAGACCCGTCGTCCATTTATTTTTAAGTCAATGATGTATATAATGTATTTTAATCCTTTTGCTTAATGAATATTTTGATTCATTATAAATCGTCGTAATGTCTGACAAATTAATCACCAAAGTAACGTTGCTTAACTCGAAAGTGAAGCAATAATAATTACAATTGTTAATAAGAAGGAACTGGCGTAAAATATGGCCATATGAGTATGTACGTACATTATGTAGTGTGACCATATCTTTATCAAAGTGAAACAGGATTTGAGAAGTCATTTATAAACATGTTTTCTTAAAATCTTCGAAGATATTATGAGTGAATGTGGGAATATTGAACTTTCATCATTGTTGGACATGTCAGCCCCATTAGAAAAACATCCAGAAAACACTTAATAAAACCCATATATATAGATAAGAAAAGTATATCCAAACATGTATACAAATTTTTCGCGACACTACTACATGTTGACTCCGACAAAACGGATTGAAACCACTCAACTTATAACTCATATTATATGTATATACATAGTGTCATTATCGGTGCGGTAGGCAGATACTACAGACCCTTCACTTGTTCGTATTCTCCACGTTCCTGATTACCTTTTTCGATCCCTCCATTCGTATGGTGTCGTAAAGGCGGTAAGTCAAACCATTGCGACGATGAGTCCCTCTTTCATGGTCATCCCACCTTTTTATAACTCTTCACTGGTTCCGAGCCACTTTTGAAATTTTGAATCGTTCTGTTATTCTTTTTCTTCGCCATTTTACTTTGTTTCGGTCCGTCGTCAATCTATACAAAATTCTCGAAGCAAGTACACGTGCTCTTAATCATGTGACCTAACTGCATATAAGCAGCAACTATACGCTATATTCGTATTACGCCCTTTTGGGGCAAGTTCACTAATCATATAATAATAAACTAAGAAGTTCTAATCCGTAGGGAGTGTTTTTATACTATAGTACCTGTTTTTAGAATTACCTGTTTTTTTTACAGCCTGTCCTTCCTTTCTTCTTTACTTCACCTTTCCCCTGTTATACTTCTACAATAAATTCATGTGGACCGAGAGTTACTTATTTTCTATTATTACCTATGTGAGACTCGCGTGGCACCATTAGGTTACCGCAACTTACTCATAGTTCAAGGAATTCCCTATTTTGAGACCAGGTGACCAGACAAATTCGTACTAGTGCGAATCATGGTTGCCCTAATTACACTGTTAATGTCCTAGCGTGAAAACGTGGGGAAATACGTTTGAACAATTACAGCGACATTCGCTTCACTTGTTGTTCCCAAGAGCTCTGTAGTTTGCAAAGTAGTGAAACAAAGTCCTTTAAAGTTTACTACGTCGTTCTGTACGTAATCGCTAAGAGGTTAACCGACACCGCTTGTAGAATTTGCAAGGTGTTACATTATTATATTGTATATTACAATCCTGGTGTATTAAAACCATATGTAGGTACAAAGTGACAACTTTAGGAGAGAGGTTTGAAGGATCTATGAACAAAAATCAGTCGATATTTTTTTCATTTCTGCACTTTAGTTATTTCTGCCGGCAAGCAGTAATGAGAGGGTAAGGGTGCTGGCGAAACTGTTATAGCTAGACATGTCGCTTACCACGCAGCGCACAATTTTATCGTCTTATCATATAGTATCATAACAAAGGGAAAAGTTCATTAAAATGATAATTTTGCAGGAAGCTTCCGTTAAGTGATGTAAATCATTCCAACTGAATAGACGAGTTGCATTATCAGGTGGAGTGTGAATTATTTATTGTTTCCTTAGAACATAGTGATTAATGGAAGACATATATTTATGTACCTCCACCATCACATCATCAATAAATAAAGAATAAACAATTGTATCAGTCTACACATGATAGACTGATGTTCTTCTTCTTAGTGTGCCGCTTCTCTACGAAGATTGGCGACCATCATGGCTATTCTCATTTTTGAAGCATCCGCACGATAGAGGGAACGTCCGAACTAGTCTCAAATTCTTCAACCATGAGGTTTTCCTTCTGTCACGACTTCGCTTTCCTTTGTATTTTTACCTGCATTATTAGTTGAAGAATCTGGTATCTATTGCCCCTCATTACGTGGCCAAAATACTGCAGCTTTCTTTCCTTTACAATTTTGAGTATTTTCAACTTTTTTTCCATTCAACGAAGAACCACAACATTGGTGTCCTTTTCTACCCACGACATGCCGAGCGTACGTCTTTACAGTCACATCTCAAAGGACTCCAGTTTTGAGCATAATGCTAGGGTCAAGGTCAAGCACTCCATACCAAGCAGCAAGATACCGAAGACATGAATGCGGACCAAACGCATGCGGAGTTTTAGGTTGAAACTTCTACCATATATAACAATTGGTTTATTACCATGAATTTATTAATTGAAGACGCTTTGAAACAGAGTTGCTTAATTTTTTTTCTGGGCTTGGACACCTTTCAAAATTTCAGAGAGGCCACGGACCCTTTCCAAAAATAGAAGAAGAATAATGGCTCGCGGGCTGTATTGACGCGCGTTTCGCTCGCTCCAATAATGTATCACCGTCACAGGGCGCGAAAAATTCAAAAAGCTCACGCGCACAATACCTGTTTACTCACAACATTGTTGTATACAAATTTTTATATTAATACATTATGTTGGATAGGCTCACCATTGACTCCCGGCGTTCATTAGATGGATCCCCTAGGGGTCCATAGACCACAAGTTCCGTGGACGAATTCTCTCATAATACTGCTACTAAAAATTGATTCTTTAATACGAATTACAACCTTAAGTCGTATCGTAATTGAAGTAACGTAACGTAATGACGTATTGAATGAATTGATATCAATTCACGGGTCATATCGCACCGTAAATAAAAATAATACATCGTTTTTATGTACAAACACAATTTGTCACTTTTTGCAACAGCCAAATGGCAATGGCACCACGTGCGATATTGTTTTTGATTTGAATGCAACTTGGAATACAACAAATTGAACAGTTCTGTAAATTCACTAGAGTTCAATTTTATAAGAACATCAAGCTATATGTGCTCTTGACTGCACGTTACTTGGAAATTAACGTCATATATTACATGCCGCCACAGGCACTCGAACAGTCACCATTATCAGTTGAAAAGCACAGGGCTACCACCGCTTTTTCTTTTGTACCTCGTTAGTGTTTCAAAAGTACAAAGTTAGGTAATGGGAAAGTAACTAACTTGCATACCATTAATTTCATTATAATGTGTATTTAGTATCTATGATAATTCCACGCGCATGTTAAGGATCATTCCAAAAAAAATAACACCCGTTACGGCTCTTGTAGCACCCTTTCTTATACTTCTTTTATATAAATATAAAGTAACAATTGAGGTAGTGGTAAACGTAGCGTTTATAGAAGAAGTATGCTGTCTAAATTTGACAAATAATCGGTAGAAACAGTGTTAAAATTTGATATTAGTATAATTAAACGACAAAATTGTAAAGAGTTTGTCAGATTATAATCAGAAGTGGTGACTTACAATTTTTATTGACAAACAATTAGTAGAAACAGGGGTCTAAATAGTAACTGAACCTGAAGACAGTACCTGTTTGTCGAACGGCTGTCTTTCGCATTACTTACTCAATTAGCCGGCTGTATTTCTAAATGTAACCTTTAGTCGAAGTAACGGGTGTTACATGTGCTATGGAAATAACCAAAGCCCGTCGATTTGCGAACACCAGCCCGTTACACCATACCGTACATCAATAATAATATTGTAATTACAAAAACATTATTATCGTGCAATTTCGAATTCTACATTTGCACAGTCTTGGCGCATAATTAGAAGCGTATTGTATAAGGTTTTATAATTTTTAGGTTATCCGTGATCAAGAGTTGTAAAAAAAAACAAATGAAGATTAAGTAGTGCGTACGAGATCTCGACATCGATATTGTGATGAACACGAATCGATATTACGCAACGATATAAGTTTCGCGTGAGTTGGAAAGTGTTTCGGATTCATACATTGCAAACTAGGTCACTTGTTCTCAAACTGTGATAATGTTGTTTCCCTAGCGTTGTATTAGCTACCTTGGAGCAAGAGTTTTAACAGTGTGTTGAGTGACGAAGAACTTGATGTCGACATACTGGATCCACAGTAATAAAGTAACGTTATTGGAAAACGACAAAACAAATAAAAAATTATGACATAAAACTAATATAACAGTATTTTTATATCAAATAGAATTTTGATATTTTTTACACCCAGGCAAATGGTATATCGATGCTTTACTTTCTCAAACTCGTATCGTATAAAGAGTGATTATTCGGGAGATGTAAAAAGTTTCTATTTATTTTAAATTTCTTATCATGGGTTTTAATTTGGATGCATTACTTTAAGAACAGATTACGGCCTGTGTGTGAATATGAAGGAAATGTGCTGTGAAATTAGCGTGCAAAATTTGTACTAGTTTGAAAAAGTAAGGCGATATATGGCGGGTGATATGTACGTTTTTTTAATAAAAAAATAATAAATACGCATACAGTCATAGGCAACCCACAAATTACGTCCAGACTCACGTTAGAAAGAAATGAATGTCATACAAATATTGCTCTCGATCACGGAGGCATAATTGCCTCCGAAAAGTATGTTTTATCAGCAGGTCACCACGGCTGACCATGCGACGTTGGTTTGCTTAAAAAAATATGTCGCAGAAATCGCGTATATAATAAATATTACGCGATTTAGATCCGCAAAAAAATAGTTTCGTTTTCTATGTGTAACAATTGCGAAAACATAAGAACTTGATATGTTTTATCACTTTACCAAAAATGCCTTTATAAGTTGCGTCACTATTGTTGAGGGTACTATATTTACATCAGAAAAATATTTAAAATAATGAAATATGTCAATACCTATATAAAAGCAATTAAACTAGAGACAGAGAGATTCCCGGTAGGACCCATTTGGGAAATGACCTGTTCCAAATTGGTTCTGTGTGTGCTAGGGCAGTACCTTACGAGTGAATCGTTATCAAAACCGCGCGTCGACGAAAGTTCACAATCCGTATTGGATAAGCGTGGCCGACTATGACCTGTACCCTCTCATTACAGGAGATTCGTGCCTACCAGTGGGACGTATAATGAATTGACGATGACGATAAGTCGTCATTTGTTGTCTCGTTCAAGTATCTTTTGATTTTTTTTAGTAGTGTTTGGTGTAGTCACGTGCAAATTTAAAACGTAGCGAAATTGCAAGTGTCCCTTGACAGCCAGAGAGTTTTCCAGGAATTTATACTACGAAAATTGAAGCAGAATTTTACGTGTGATATGGTACAGTGCACAAATCTAATGCTATTCTGCTACTAAAAGTTTTATAATTTTATATCTTGGATGCTATGAATTTTATTGTAACAACACTATTGGTCCATGTCCATAAATATATAAACACGGTAAATTTATTCATCATCTGCTCAACACTTTTCAACTCAAAACTTTTCACGGTGAGTTCTTGCCAGCGCGCTCCTTACTTAACGAAGGGTCCTGTTTTGATATTACTAATTTAAGTCAATGAAATTCATGAGACATGGCCTAGTAAAAATTGAAGTGACTCTAGGTTAGTTAGTTGTTGAGTTTTTCTGTTTAATTATAAACTTTAAAAATTATGCGAATTCAAAATCTAGTAATTTACGACCTAACTCTGCAAATTTTTCATAAACAGCAGCACATTGCTTAAAGATTTTGTTAAACC
>NW_020653731.1:357085-376828 GCF_003589595.1 Hyposmocoma kahamanoa
GCGATTCGCTACACTTGGGATTTATAGGCGATTGCATCGATGCAGTCGCGTGTTTGAATCGATGCAATAGTCTATAAATCGCGTGTAGAAGTGTAGCAGTGCAATCGCTCGTTTCATGAACGCGCGTTTGCATTGCCGCTAAAAGTTGCCATGTGTAAACACTCTAAATCGCGTATATATGTTTTTTCAAACAAAACGTTTCGGGCCCTTTACAGGTCCCAAGGTCACGGCTGACTGAGATGGTAAAGTCATCTGGGATGAGTAATGTTGGCTTGTTTGAAAAAACAAATGTATGCTATTTAGGTCCGAAAAAATAGTTTCATTTCCTCTGCGTAACAATCGCCAAAACCTAAGAATTATCTGTAAAATTTTACTGTCTTGTAGGAACTTCACAATTTGGTTCCACCCTCACCGTTCCTCCTTGGGACTGCGATAAGGAAGTAGGATTATTTTATTCTTATCCGATATAATTTATTAGGCACTAAATAGATTTTCTGTGCCGATAATCGACCTTGAGCGCTTGAAACACAGACCAGAATATGTTTTATTAGATTAGGATGTGTGACAATCTCGAGTTCAATGTTGAGTTAGAACCCATTTTGTTTTTGCAGCTGGTATCAGTATCCTTATACTGGTCGTGTCTTTGTTTTTGTAAATTACTTGTGTTTTATATTTTTATAATTTGTTGTTGATTTTGTTTTGTGAATTCTTTTTTTATACATTTTAATTTTTAAGTCCCGACGCTTCTTTTTTTCTTTCTTCAACCCTATATTTTACGAACTGTGCCGTATAAGTGACAAGATAAGGGAGATTAACCATAACCAGGCTTGTATCATCTAATAATGTCCTTTCTCCTGCATGTATTAAAACCCTTTTGGTTATGGCATGTGGTAAGTTATTTAGGAGAAAACATAACAATTTAACTCTCTGAAGCATGTAGACTGACGCAATTATTGTTACTATCATTGATGACTGGCCTCTATGTCTGAATGACTTTTGTTCACGCCAAGGTATGTACGTAATTTCGAACAATATGATAGAATGAACGTAAAATTAAAACATAGTGTTGAAACCTGGATGTCGAAAAAGATGTACAGCCCTTTGGTAGTGAAATTATATTGGCCAATTTATAACGAAATCGTAATTCTTTCAGGGTGACTTGTCGAAAAAAAAGAAAAGAAAAAAGATTAGGTTAGGTTTGTTTTGTAATATTCCTTTAAACAACGTTTACCTCGGAAAATTTTATTCGGGTTTATAAAAATTCGGACAAATGTAATTTCGGACTTCTGGTAGGTTAAAATATATGAAATCCCCAACTAGCTGACGCAATATTAGCGTGGCGGACTATGGTCCTAATCTTCCCCCTCAGAAGAGATCCGTGACAAGTGAGACTACGTTCTATTATACATGAAGTTGATGATGATGAATGGAAATCAAAACCAGAATATTTTTTATTAAAAAGAATTGTTTGTCTTTTTGCTCTGCAAAAGATGGCATAACCTCTAGGGGATACCCGTGGCTGGCAGTGGACAACTTGCGAGTTTTATCGCAATTGGATTAATAATAATGGAACGCATACGAGACAAACACACAAACATTCATTCTTATATATCGCACCTTGAAATAATACCGTCACAAAACGAAAAAGTCGACATTCGCGATATGACCATTAAAATTACAATAATAATTATTTTTAACTCCATTTTCTTTTTGTTGTATTTTATTAGGTGAGCTTATAGCTACTAACAAAGTTAATTTCAATATGACCTAACACATGCCAATGGAAAGCTCACACATATGAATATAAGAAAATAACACTATAATAACACAAGAGAATACAACAATAGCCTAATCAGTCATTCAATAAGAAGTTAAAAAAAAAAACTTAATAGAATCCAAACAGATAATACAAAATACCACCTAACTGCAAGTTACTTAAATATTATATAATGCTTTTCTGTTAGCAAATTGAACATAATTATGTATTGTTTGGACACAGTTCGCATAATGGTTCAAAATGCGATTAGAAATTTTTTTGTATTTTAAACGTTTCTAGAAACGTTTTATATGATAAAAAAATAATTAAACATGTATACCAAATTTCTACTAAAGACAACCGCACCTGAAAATACGTTTAAATTGAAAACTCGAGAATCTAGTTTTGTGATGGTATTACTTTTCACGTTTTTTTATTTTTTATTTTTATTTGTATAATACCAAATGAGGGTACAAGTCGTGGGCCTGGTGATACGCAACACGTCTGTCCACAACAATTCCTGTGGTACTTAGGACTTTAAGTCGCAAAGATCTGAGGTGCACTGCTATTGCGCCCGTCACCCTGTAAGTAACATAAGTTGACAAGTCCCATGTGCCTGAAATCTCACCCTTCAAAATCGGAACCCACTAATGCTCACATTACTACACGAGGCAGAAATAGGTAAGGTGGCTGTACTTCTTTGGACGAACACTTTGACTGGGAGCCCTACTGCTACTAAACGTGTCATAGTCACATTCAAATTCAAATTCAAATTATTTATTTCTCAGATAACAGGATCCATTGGTGTTAGTAAAAATAAAGAAACAAACTTATAGACTATTGTTAGTATGAGATCATAATTATAATTTACTTAGAAACTAAAATGTCATGTACTTACGAGGCATCTCGTGCGGAATCATTGTCCGTACGAGATGCCTCAGCACAGGCGCTCTGTGGTCGTTTGCAACAACTCTCAGAATGCTGTTGTCACTACCCCAGGGCCTACTAACCAAAGAAGCTACCTTTCTCCGCAAAACCGCATTATAGCAGCTTGTATGGGATAGAGCAAACATTGCAGAGGCACTGCAGTACCGGGGTAGTCTCAACATCATCCTGAACACGTTGTTGTACTGGACGCGAAGGGAATTCAGCGACCTTTGCGAGTCATATGGCAAAGATAAAATTATTATTTTATTTGGAAAAATTAATGTTTATTAGCCTTTTCCATGTTCATAGAGCTTAGAAACCGACGTGGCAACTCAGCAAACAGAACAATAAGCCTATTATTAGTTAAAACGAAGAACAACGACATGTTTAATAATAATAAAAAACCAAACCAATAGTATGTTTAGTAAATAATGAAATCCTATTGGCTGTTCAAACACATGTCTCTTACTTTCGCTTTTGTGAATAATAGCACATTGATTTATTTATTTATCGGTGTCAATTGAAAGTGTTACAAGCGGCAAAGAGCGTGTCGGACATGTCCATTATAGGGTTTCGGAGCCGTTGTATAATTTGTCTGTAATCATCGCTTTAACTTCTCAAAAAGCGACATCTATCAAGTTCTACTTGTAATTGTAATTATGTCGTAGGTGGTAATTATGTCGTAGGTGGTAATTATGTTGCCACTTTACCCATTTCTGCCGCCAAGCAGTAATGTCAGCATTACTGTGTTCCGGTTTTGAAGGGTAAGGGTGCTGGTGAAATTACAGGCCCATGGGACGTGTCAACTATGTCTCAGGGTGACAGACGCAGTGGTAGTGTCTCTCAGATCTTTGCCATTTAAAGCTTTGAGTTGCACTGCAACTGTTGTAGACAGGCGTGTAGCTTACCATCAGGCCCACGACTTGTTCGTCCCGTCACTTGAAATTATAAAAAAAATAGAGCTTCTTTATCTTAATTAAAACAACTATTTAGAATAATATGGACTTAGCTTGAGCTGTTTTTCAGACTCATCCTTTTGGTGAAACTAGCTACATTTTATAGTAATAGTTGCATGACACGTTTCGACTAGACAAGATAAAATTGTCATTAAAATATATGTCTACAACTTAAATTTAAATGTATGATCGTATTGTTGTGATGTTACCTAATAGCGTGTATTTCGACTTATCCGAAGAACAGAGTCGTGATTATGTAGCGAAAAGAGTATAAGTACGTTACGAGAATATTTTCGTTAATCAAACTAAGGCCTATGTCTTTACATACATACTTACTACTACTTACTTACTTACTTACTTACTTACTATACTTTGTACTTTAGATACTTTGGTTTAGATACTTTGGCTTTTAGATACTCAGATACTTTAGGTACTTTGAGAATTTATGTATCTTATTTCGTTTCGGAAATATAAAATCGAACAACGGTCGATCTGACATCCACAGCGAAGAAGAATGGACGAAGTGTACTATGTCCTGAGAACAAGTACTCTTACACATAGATCTCTGTTCTACAGATGAGTCGATTTTTTAAATAAGACTACAATTTGGGCTTTTTAGGGGTAATGGTCAGCCGTGACCATGAGATCTGTACAAAGCCTGAAAGTTGGTTTATTTTGTACGAGATTTGGAATAAAAATACATAAAATATTTCAGTGCTTTTAATAACTTGTCTGAACCGGAATCAACAATTTCAAGTTTTTTTTTTTCAATTTTAATAGAGCTGTGACATACAGACATGTTGTAACTGTAAGCGTTCATAATTTTACTGCGGAATTCTAAAAAAGAGAGAATGCATAATCGCAAGTTGATTTCCTTACGTTGTATTTAGCGATAGTTCACGTACATTATGAAGGATGACTTTGGAGTAATAGAATTTGCGACCGATTGTGTAAGAAACGTCTTTTATAATAGTAATTGTGATTTTATTGACGCGGTGGATAGCTTCGAAGACATCCGTGCCCATCTGTGGCATGCATATTTTTTATATCTTTCGTTTTTATATCAAACGACGAAACGAACTAATCGTGTCTGGTGGTAAGTGACATGCTTATCTATGACGGTTGCAGTGCCACTCAGAGCTTTAAATTGCAAAGATCTGAGGGGTACTGCCACTGCGCCCGTCACCCTGAGACATGCTCAGTGCCCCTCAAACTATTGCGATTTAAAGCTCTGAGTGGCACTGCAACTGTTATGGACTGGCGTGTAGTTTACCATCAGAGTCACGACTTGTTCGTCTCGTCACTTGATATAATAAAAAAAGGCGTGTCTTGTCGCCAAATTTTCGCCACTTCACCCTTGAGCTCTGCGTATTTACTTATTATTATTAACAAAGTTTGAACTTGAAAACTGTGGAAACATTGAATCGGATAGACGAACATTTTTCGCTCCGATGTTATTAGGCGGCAGATCTGTGAAAAACATTTTTACATAGGTTTACTGCATTCACGGTAATGGCAACCCTATAAGTAAGCTCGTACAATATTACAAAACTGAGATTGTATGCAATTTAACAATGCATAATATATTTAATTGCATACGTACATTATCCCAGTCCATGTTACACATCGTTTTAATACGTGCATTCTACGAGTATTATATACTACACGCACCGGCACATTTAGCGGAAGAATAGTGAAATTAAATAAATAAATATTATTATTATAATAAAGACTACTTACTATAAAGACTTACTATAAAGACACTTGAGGACACTTACTATAAAGAGGAACTTGTGTGTCTTTTGTCAGGCACTATATAAACTTTTGTAATTATGTCATTCAATTTGAACAAAACTTGTTTTACAACACATATTTAGATGTAAATAGTTTTTGCCCGCGATTTTGGGTATCGGTTTTAATCAGATTTAAACAAGGTGTTAACAAATCGCCGCGCCGGGTCAACCAGGGCACTTGCCCATCTCTGGTCATTTGACATCAATTATCACGATGTTGTTCTAATGTAATTTGTTGTCTGAAGAAAAAACTTGTCGAAAAAGTTGTCAACTGTCATTTATTTTTATTTTTTACATGCAGGTTTGTCGAGGTTTTGATGTTGCTTTTGTTTTCTTGTAAATTTTGTAATTTTAAGAGATTTTTAGTTATAAAATTTTATCAATGTTTCACTGTTACAATTTTTATATTCAAAACCGTTATTTTTATATTCTCAACCGTTTCTGCTTTTCAACAAAATCTAAAAAAATGCATTTTACTTAATTGAGATTTTTTCAATAGTAGGCTGTCTAATTTAATCGCTACTTTTTGTCTAATTCCTATTTCTTTACACATTAACGTTACTATTTTATATCCTCACCTTTTTTTTCCTTTAAATGTACCGGTGAGTGTAATGCATTAAGCGTGAAGATTTGCGTTGATTTCCTTGAATTAAATTGGTTTTATGTAAATTAATTAGGGTGAATGAATGCACTGATACTGTATTTAACCGCACGTATAGCACTTAGCTTCGGAGCTATTCGAGTTTTACGGAAATTGACGATTGCATTGTTAACCTATTAAATTGCAATGTATTTTAATATTACAGTTTTCTCGTTCACCGAATATTCGTCAGGTTCAAATTGCCTTTTTTGTACTTTTTATAAACATAGCCAGAGAATAAAAAGGTAACCTAGAGCGTAATGAATTTATGTCTGTATATTGTGTAACGTACAAATTAGATACGAGCCAAAAAACAGGGGTGTCTATTCCCGTTTTTCGTTTACATCCGTCCGATACATTTACTGTCAAATAACAACACACTCGACCAAATTAAAAGAAGTATGTTGCGAATGAAGTTTCGTAATTGACATTTGGTCAAGTATTACTTATTTGAGATTATTGTTTCGGATGGAAGTTGGACGGTGTACGGGAGTAGACCTCCAGGTTAGGAGAATTCTCCGGCAGTCTCGGGAATTACTGCAGCTATATGTTCCCAAACTTTTTGACTAACCGTCTCAAACACATATTTTTTATATTAATACACAAAAAATAATTTGGAAAAAAAACCCGCCCCCAAGGACTCTTCATCGCCCACTGGGGGGACCACTTTGGGAAACTATGAGCTCTCGTATCGTATCTAGTTTGTAAGTTACACAATTGACACAAAGTTCATTATGCTATGTACAATTTCGTAATAAAAAAATCGCAGCTGTATCGTCTGAAAACTCAGTATATGCATAGCCTTATTTACTACCGAAACACAACCCAATTAAACACCAATAACGCACGATTGGGAAATGGTTTCGAATCTCAGTAACCGTGTTAACTACAAGTCAGTAAAACGCACTATAACTATGTAATAAGAATAGCTGTTGCAAACGAGAAACGCGCTGGTCAAGTCTGATTAAAGAGCTTATTGAACATGCAAATGGGATTGCACGAACAGTAATGCTAACATTACTGCTTGTCGGCAGAAATGGGTAAGGTTTAAGTACTTCCCTGGACTAACTCTCGCACAAGGAGCTCTACTGCTACTTACATGTGATGAAAGCCTTTTGACTTACATGTGGCCAGTGACGGATTTGCCCTAAGGCCCAGTAGTTCCGGGCCTAGGGCGGTCAGATTTTAGAGACGGCCAATCGTGACAAAAAATTCACTGATAAAAAAACTTAACACCATTTTAAATGTTTTATTTAAATCTGAAACTTCCAAAAATATTAAAAACTAGCAGCTATTATAATCAACTAAATTTTTGACATGATTTCCATAAATGTAAAACTATGTTGTCTTCCAGTATATGATTGAGTCCTGAGAAAGGGGCTGATACTGACTTCAAGGCCTGGGACCCAGGGCGACCAAGACTGCAAATCCGTCACTGCATGTGGCTTTATTGTACCAATTATAAATCATTAACAATTCTTATCATAAATTACAAAACAATACATAATTTGTGTTGAATGTAGGTTCTTGACACTTGAACGGACAACGAGAATAAATGAGATTTTTTAACAAATTTTCCATAATCAAAATTGACTGACATTAAGTTAAATTTTTGAAATAGACGCTAGACATCTGCACGAAGTTACAGATGACGTGTTTGTTGCAAATCAATCGAACGTAGAGCTTAAGGCCCAATTTATATACCGCGGAACAAAATGGAAATGAATTTTAGTAACTGTAACATTATTAACTTTATGCTTATATACTTTAATATATAAGCATATATCGGGAAGTACAAATACTTCCCGACGTTCGTAGGGACGTGGATAGCTCCCTGGAACGCTTAAGAAAAGAGACTGACCCGCGACACCCATTACATCACCACGTGCAAGTAATCCAGAGGCTATAGAGTCGCCATAGCTTTATTAAAGAAGTATACCTACCCTCTAGACTGGTAAACTAACCAAGCCCGAATAAATCTTTGAAAGGAGAGATACCCCACGGCATCATTCATCGCGCTGTAGGAGCTTCTCCCTCCTGGGCATGAAAACTTGGAAGTCTCTAAGTCGGCCGAAGCAAGGAGAGTTTGCTTGGGTGGGGCTTGTAGCTCGGAGAGCGCATGCCTGTATGGTGTCTCATACCATGACACATCTTTTCTCCTGCCCTACAACTAGATACGACAACAACAACAAAACAACAAACTAGATACTAGCTAAAACAGGTTGCACGTCTTTCGGAGAATTCTCGCGTAGTCTCGGGAATTCCCGCTACCGTATCGTATCTAATTGATGCTTATGCTATATAAAATTATCCTTCGCGGCTGTGTAAGTTAGAGATATTAGAACTCCATCATTAATTGATGATTTATATTTTACTAACAGCTCGGCAAATGCTAAGAAATGGGAGGTAGAGCTGGCAACGTTGAAAAGCAACAACCTACGACTGACTGCCGCATTGCAAGAGAGCACCGCGAACGTCGACGAGTGGAAACGGCAGCTGCATCAATACAGGGAAGAGGTGGCTCGTGCAAGGCAATATGCTGGGAAAGGTAAAATTAATCTTACAGATGTAGTGAGTAAACATAAAATATCGGAAAAACGCGGAAATAACGATTCTGTTTATGATACCAAGCGACGGGACGAACAATTCGTGCATGGTGGTCAGCAACAGGCGTGTCCATATGATAGATGCAGTACCACTCAGAGCTTTAAATCGCAAGGATCTGAGGGGCACTGCCACTGCGCCTGTCACCTTGAGACACCACTAATGCTTACATCGTGGCTTGATGGCAGAAATAGATGAGGTAGCAAGTGCAAGTTCAGACGGAAAATTAACGAGTGTCTATTAGAAGCCCGAAGTCGAAGGCTGAGGGCTTTATTAACTCGAGTTTTTTGTATTTATATACCGTCCGTGACACATATGATGTTTTTTATCATATTTGCGAGGAAATAAATACAATGTTTATTTCTTGTATGAATAAATAAGGTTCACAATATAACAATTATGGATTTTGCATATGGCGGGTTTTTATTTGTCAACAGATGGCCATTCTTCTATAGATAATAATACAACTCGAAATAAAATATTGTAAAAAGCAAAGATGCACACAGCCATCATGGATTGTAAAAAAAAGTACTGAATTTTTATACAGAAAATAATTATAATCAATTATAAGAAATTCTCAACAATAACAGCCTTACTTATAAACACTATTTAACTTTAAACAGTGTTTTAAAAAATTCTTACCTATAAACATTGATTCGAGGCATATGATTGATTAATTTATTGTTTAAATAGCTGTCAACTTAAACACTCTAGGAAACTTGTTTCACTCGCTAACTATCAAGATGGCTGACATTAATCAGCCGTTACTAGGTTAGAAAACGTCAATGAGTTAAGCAGATTTGTTTTTATTTTTACTGTGAGATAATTTTTACTTGAATTGTGAAAAATGGAAAATATTACGCCGAAAATTTTAGCAGATTTGCGGTACTTTTTTTTTTTTTTTTTTTTTTTTATTGTGACTCGGCAAAATGACTGCACCGCGCCTGATGGAAAGTGCGAATACAGTCCAGAGATGAGAGTAACGGATGGAAAACACAAATATCTTCACTCCGTCACTATCATTTTGCCGGTCTGGCCAAATGCTTCTTCACACTACGTTTGAAGGACCCGATGTTATAGAGGGGAGGGAATACATGCGCCGGGAGTTGGTTCCACAATTTGATGGTTCGGCATAAGAACGAATTGCCAAACTTTTTAGTGCGGGACGGTATTAAACTGACCGTCCAACTGTGGCAACGCAGTCCGGCACGGGTGGTCCGCTGATGGAAAGGAGAGGAAGGGATAAGGTTGAATAACTCTTCAGAGCACTCACCGTGGTACAGGCGATAGAATACGCTAAGAGACGCTATATCTCTGCGAAGCTGTAACGACTCCGCATGCTCAGTTACATGAGGATTGTTGACAACACGGAAGGCGTAGCGCTGCAGTCCATCTAGGGCATCGAGCAAGTACTTGGCAGAGCCGTCCCAAAGGTGCGAACAGTACTCCATGCTGCTTCGGACCTGAGCTTTATACAACAGGTATCGCAGCTCTGGAGTAAAAAATCGGTGCACCTTGTTCAGGATGCCAAGCTTGCGCGACGCGGTACAGATGACGCTCTCTATATAGTCTTTGTTGCTCATGTCCTTCCGGATGCTCATCCCCAGCAGGCTGAGCTTGTCCTGCAGCGTCAGCGTTGTACCCTGAAGATGGGGAAGTGGAAGGAATGGGGATTTTTTGGAACTGAACGCGCATACCTGGGTTTTCTTGGCGTTGAACTCAACCAAGTTTCGGGAGCCCCACGACGATATATGTTCCAAAACATGGTTGAGCTCAGCGACAAGTTTTTCCCGGTTTCTCTCAGGGTCCTCCCGGCTGCTTGACGGTTGCTTATAATAGCAACCGTGCACTGTGCTATCATCTGCATAGCAATGAATGTTGCCAAAAGGCAACAAGTCATTGATATGCAGAAGGAACAGCGTGGGCGACAGCACGGAGCCCTGTGGCACCCCAGCATTAACTGTCACGAGCTGCGAAGTGCCTCCGTCAACAAGGACACGCAATCTTCGCTCGCGCAGAAAGCCGGAGATCCACTCACAAAGGCGGCCGGGAAGACCATATGCCGGAAGCTTGGAGAGGAGACCACGGTGCCAGACCCGATCAAAGGCCTTAGCAATATCCAGACTTATCGCTAAGGTTTCGCCCTGTTTGTCGATAGCTTCACCCCAGAGATGCATTAGATACGCTAGAACGTCACCCGTTGATCGGTTCGGCCGAAACCCGTACTGTCGATCATTAAGAATGGAGTGACGTTTCAGGTGCCGGATTATCTGGATATTTAGAATCCGCTCCATCACTTTGCAGAGCACTGAAGTGACAGCTATTGGGCGATAGTTTGTCGGATCAGACCGATCTCCTTTCTTGGGGATAGGTTGCACGTTGGCCTCCCTCCAAGCTAGGGGCACGTTACCAGATTGGTATGAGAGGCGGTATAAGCGCGTCAGTACGGGAGACATCTCCGCCGCACACCTTTTAAGGACGATAGGAGGTATCCCATCTGGACCATAGGCTTTCCGCACGTCAAGAGTCTGCAGTTCCTTGCGGACATCACATTGCCTGATAACTATATCAGGCATTGTGACTCCGCAGTGGGGAATTGACGGCGGTTGCGCATCTTGGTCGTGAATGCGTGAGTTAGCCCCAAAAAGGTCGGCCAATAAATTGGCTTTCTCTTCGGGGCCATAGGCCAAAAATCCATTGGGATACCTCAAAGGCGGCAGCGACGAACGACAAAAATTGGACTGCACGGCTTTGGCCAGGCTCCAGTAGGCACGGCTACCGGTGGGATGGGCTACCAGCTTCTGGCCAATCCGTGAAACGCGCTGGGCATCCGCTCTTATGTAAGCCCTCCTGCAAGACTTGGTTGCTTTGTTATAGGCTGCTTTAAGGGACGCAAGGTTGGGATCCTTTGTTACACGACCCTTGATCCAACCACGATATGCAGCCTGTTTCTCACTAACAGCGTCCATGCATTCGCGATTGAACCAAGGGCGTCCTCTGCGATTGGCGATGACACTGGAAGACGGTATGTAGTAATTCATAGCCGTTCCAATCTCATCGACAACAGCATCGGCAGCTGCTGAGGCATCCTTTCCCGCAAAGCAGTGCTGCAACCAAGGGATGGACGCAAAGTAGTCGCGCATACCATCCCAATCCGCCGACGAGTAGTGCCAAATGCGACGAGTGACCTCCTTCAGCTTAGTTGGAGGCATTTGGGAAACCTTACACCCAACCAAACAGTGATCAGAACTTCCCAGGGGGGCGCTGACTGATACTGTATAGTAGGTAGGGTGACTCGCGAGCAGAAGGTCAAGCAAAGAGGGTGCATGATCCGATATGTCTGGAACCCGGGTGGGCTGGGTTACCAGTTGGGTCAAGTCATGCGTGAGAGCGAAAGCGTGGGCAGTTCTTCCTGCATGGTCAGTCTTGAGGGAACTTAACCATGATTCATGGTGAGCATTAAAGTCCCCCAACATGACCATCTCCGCAGATGGGAACTGCGCCTGCGCGTCAAGAGTCGCCTGGCTCAGTTGGTCAAAGAGCCTAGTTGTCTCCGCATCCCCGCTGTGGGATCTATATAAGCACGCGAAGACTCTAGCTGAACAACTAGATTCTACGAGCACCCACATAGTGGAAAAGGAGGGGTCCTCCAGGCAGCGCAGACGGCGACAGCACACATCCGAACGAATATATACACATACCCCGGCTTTGGCCTGAAAGTTTTCCTCAAGCGAGTAGCCGGGGTAGTTCAAGTAACTCATATCATTCGGACGGCGAATCTGCGTCTCCGTCAGGAAAAGCAGGGCAGGCCGGGCTGTCTCGAGGTGATGGTGGACAGCTTTGAGGTTGGAGTGGAGTCCGCGGATGTTAGCGAACTCAATAATAAATGCGGTGGGGGGATTAGGCACCGCTGAACGATCTGCATTCTTATGTTGCGCTGTCATGGTGGGTAAGAAGGACGGTAGTGTGAAGAGATGAAGCCTTCGGCACTGCACCGAAGAAGAAAAATGAGGGGAACTGCAATACATGCCGTTGATCTTTTCGTTGATCTTTTGAAGGATAGCCGGCTGACCCGCCGAACGGAAGGGCCCCCGTACCCCCCCGGGATATGCCGCCGGGACCCCAAATTCCGGTCACTAACCGGCACGACGACCTACCCCAAGATTATGCGCGGCATGGTGGGGCAGCCTCTAGGGGTAGTTAGTCCCTATTGGGCCCCTGTACTGTACCGCGGGCGGCCAGCGGACAACCGTTTCTACGGGTCTCCCTGGCCGGCAGGTCAACTAGATATCCCTCAACAAGTGACAAGGCGAATATCCGCCTCAGTCCTCCCAGATACCGCGCCGAAAACTCCACGTGCACTGGATATACACCAACTGATCCCTGAACGTGATTCGCAAAAGCGTTTCACTGTGGAGTGTTTTCCGCCGTGTGTACTGTGGTCGCTATCCAGTCGGCACAAAGCCTACTTTAGACGGAGGCGCTCAAAGACAAAGAAACGATACCATCCACTGCACCAGTTAAATGAACATGAATTTGGGAAATTATATCGTTTTTCCAAACACAAATGTTAAAGATAGACAATGAGTTGGTTAGTATTTGTCTTTGATTCAATTTTCAGATTTTCGCTCTAAATGTCAAATGACAGCCATCTGACCGCAATTTTTTTTTTCTGTTTTTTGGCTTTCTATATCTATTTTTAATGGTTTAATCTTCTAATGCCATGGTAATTATTTTTTCTTTTACTTAACTAAGCAGTTTTTAATTATTTTTTTTTATACTTAATAGAAAGTTAAATTGTGCTTAAAATCTTAAGTAATGCTTAACTAAATATTGTTTAAAGGGATGTTTAGTTGTTTTTTATTACTAAGGCTGTAAGAATTGAAGTAGTAATTACATGGTTGAATTGCAATGAAATTTCTGTTTAGATAACATTTTAAGCGAGTGTTTTAATTTTGAACTTTAGTAACCT
Source organism: Hyposmocoma kahamanoa (assembly GCF_003589595.1). Taxonomy (NCBI): domain Eukaryota; kingdom Metazoa; phylum Arthropoda; class Insecta; order Lepidoptera; family Cosmopterigidae; genus Hyposmocoma; species Hyposmocoma kahamanoa. Next base: position 370,734 of record NW_020653731.1, read on the forward strand.
TGCTTGATATTGAACTTGACATGTGTAGGACCAATTTGGGGAATGAATTCTTCTTAATTGATTTTGGTTTGAGTGTTCTGTGTTAATAGTGTTCCAAAGAGAATTTCGTGGCTCTGGCACTTATAATACAAGGAATTCTTTACTTAAAGACGAGTTAATTGGAGTGACTATTTGGCATGTAATATTTTAAAAAATCACGGAAGTAAAAACAATGGATGTGGCTTAAGCCTCGATTATTGTCGGAACCGCTGTCGCCAAAACGCATACAAACAATTGATAAATACTACGAAATCTTGATAATGATTGGTCACAGTTTCTAATTTAAAAAGTTTTAACAAATTCTGTTTTATTAATATGATTTAAACTTTACTCAATCGCTACATCGTTGAAAGTTTAACACCTTTATTGCAAGTTACGACGCGACGTTTTGATTTTATATAGAAATTTTATTCAACGTGCGGCCATCTTGCGGGCAGTGGCTAGACTACGACGAAAAATTTACATCTGAATCAATTCGATAAACAGAAAATTTGAACGATGATTTGAAATACTACTGTGGGTAATACTTTTAACAAAGAAAGCATTTTTCTGCGATTTTAGAGAATTTGCGTGAAAAATGACACAACCATACTTTCGAGACCTACCAGGCCCGACGCTAACCACTTCTACTGTATTTATTGTTCTGTAAAAAAAAAATATCAACAGTTGAATTAAATAAATTGCTTTATGTTCCAGGAGGCGACGCCAACGAGGTAGAACAGTTGAGGCAGCGCGTGGCACAGCTCGAGGCGGAACTCGCTCAGAAAAACGAAGAACTGGCACAGATCACCAAGTCCCGGAAGAGTGAACAGGTGACGTAACTTACCCTCTTTTTCTTACCCTTTTGACGACCTCCGAGGTCCAATAGAAAAAGATCGATGCATTATAAAGGCAAATAAAAATCGCCTAGATCAGAAAGTAAATTTGACCAAAACTCAATTTACAACAAAGATTTGGTTGTAAATACTTAGTTTTTGTACTCGATTTCGGGCGCAATGGCTTTTAACCCGTTTTGAACCCGGTTAATAAAGCGCCGGATTATAAAGATATAAAGACCCGGGTGCTTGTTCGTCTCTCGTTTGTTTTTTGTCATGGAAGTGAATAAATAATTTCGACTCACCCGTAGAACAAAGATCTATGTGCAAACTACTTGTTCTCAGGACATAGTACATTTCGTTCGATTTTCATCGATGTGGATGTCAGATTGACCGTTATTCGATTTTATATTTCCGAAACGAAATAAGAGATATAAATTTTCAAAACACCTTTACGTAAGCCATAGTTTGAATAACGAAATTATTCTCGTAACGTACTTATTCCCTTTTCGCTATATAGTCACGTCCGACTTTGTTCTTCGGATGAGTCGACTTATCTATTTATCTATTTTTTTTTAAGTTCAATTATTCGATTAAAATCATTTTAACGTCATCCGTTAGTGTTTAATTTTTTTTTTCAGCCGCCATATTTTTGTTGTAACGTATTTCTGGAGACTGCTCTTATGTATACTCAAACATATTGTGTAATAGTACGTGTAAGTGTGATGAAAATATAATCACAGGATGCAGAAGCGAAACTGGCCCAGAGCCAGCTGGAGCTAGCACTTGCCGCGCAGGATGGGCAGCGGCAGGTGGTCCAGGCGCTTAACGATCAGCTGGCCAGGCAGATTGACGAGCTGGTGAGTAAATAAGGTTTCACCTAGTTGATCACATGTCACAAGTATGTCTCAAGTATAAAGCATATATACTTTGTAAGTATAGTGAATAACCTAACCCCCGGTTAAAAAAACCAACCTCAAAAGTCATTGGGCCCCTAGTTTGCCACGTTTAGAGGTGGAATATTTTCTTGAAATTTAAATGGGACCACATCTGAGGTACCTTCTTTCCAACAAAAAAAGAATCATCAAAATTGGTTCACAAATGACGGCGTTATCGCGTAACATACATACAAATAAAAACATACAGACGAATTGAGAACCTCCAGCTTTTTTTGAAGTCGGTTAAAAATAGGGCGGTTTGCACTAATGTTATTATTATTAGTCAATATTAATTTAGAAAAGTTTTTTGCCACAAAACCTTCTGAACTTACACTACCATATCCTGAACTAATGCATTACGCCTTTTAACTGACTTCAAAAAAAGGAGTTGATCCGCAATCTTCGCTTCACTTCCACAGACAACGATTCACCGCGAGATAAACACAGCATTGCAAACATGAAACAACGCGTTCGTGCAGCCGCCGCCTATATACGCTAGCATCCGAAAAGACCGGCGCACCCCCACCAACACCCTGCCATTGCTGCTGCGCGACAAGTCTGAACGAAACGAGCGGAACGAACGAAGCGATCGAAGCGAGCGGGGTGATCGTGCTGAGCGCGGCCAGGGCGTCGGGGCGGCGGCGGGCGAAGAGCCAACCTATGTAACGGTAAAGGCGAAAAAATGAAAAGTGCTCTCGGTATTTCGCAAGGTGCATGAGTTTTTTTAAATTATTTTTAACATATTTGGTATGAATAGATTTGCAATCTTTTAGAAAAAAAATCTGATCGTGCTGTGACTCTTGCGTCATAGAGAATCGATCGGAGCGCTGCGACCATTGACTTACAATTATAAAGTCAATGGCTGCGACGGACAAAAATGGCGGATAATATTGGTGTTCATTGTTACTTATTGCAGTATAATTTATGCCAAAGAGGAATTATATCAATGTTTATACAAATACATGTGAAATGCTAACCCGTTTGAAACCTCTACAAGATAGCAGCTACTTTAAATGATACTCTCTGCATATACATATGTATATCATATTATGTGGCATAATTATTTTGCGCACTATAAATATTCAAATATTTATTTTATGAATTCGAATAAGTGTTCGTGTACGGATTTATAAGTATGCGTAAAGTTATTATGTAACTTAATATTGGCATAATTTAATTGATATTCGTATCGCGTGTCACCAGAGATATCGTTATGAATAGGGAGTCGGACCACTTTTAAAGTTATTTAAAAAAGCTTTTGAAATCCCTAAAACCATGTTTCTATGCAATTTAAAAAATGAATTCCGCGCAAAAGAACCCGTGACGTCATTAGTATCTTAGACCGTGCACTTGCCACTTGCGAGAATTTTACGTATTATTGTCTACCGTTTCCACTTCAAAATGTTTACTTTTTAGTTATAAAGTTATTAACAGAAAAAAAATCCTTGTAACATGTAAACAGTGAGTACGGTGACGTATCTTTGCTTACTTACATATGACGTCACGTGGTGTGTTTGTATAATAGATTAGAAATATATTTGTTGATTTAAAAAGACAAACATAATTTCGCAAAGATTGAATGATCATTTTTATTTATTTTCTGACAATTGTCCGATCGCTTATAATATCGACACTGGAAAGGTAAAACGTTTAACGTGCGTTTTAAAAATATTACAGGAGAACAATTAAAAGTAATTTAAAAAAAAATCATAACTCTAATTTTGTTTGTTTTAAGGAAAACTAGAAAGTTTCAGCTTTTCCATATAACAAATAAAATCAGAGTTATGATTACAATTTTCTTAAAAAAAATACTTTAAATCGCTCTCTTGTAGTATTTTCCACATTCACGTTAGACGTTTTAACTTTCCAGGGTCGATATCATTTTATACAGGAGCTGTTTGTGACTTACGTACTTGTCTCCAGTTGCCCTTAAATGTATACATTCTCTCATAGCGGTATCTTATCAATAAATACAGGGTCAGAAGAAGTACGTTGAGCTTTACCCTTAAGGCTTATATTCAACTCTTACCGTAACATCGATCCTAAGTGTCAAAAGCTTGTTGTGTTTCGGCTGTATATATTTCAAAAGAAGTCAAAAGTGTCAAATGACACTATAAATATAATTGAATAACGTCATTGTTATTACTAATAGTCACCTTCATTGATGTAATGAAAGTTAAAGATTGCAAATCTAGTTTACTGTAGAAACATCTTTTGTAAATACGAGGAGAGTTTGATTGTTTCGTCAAACGTTGAACAACATTGTTAGGAGACTTTACGAAATCTTTCCGAGGCGTTTCATTAATGCTGAGACTCAAGATTACATGAAATGGTCTAGATTTCAACGTGTAATGTAATCCGTAAACGGGAAGCGGTTAAAATGTTCTCGCGTTCAATTGTTCTCTCTTCACTCCTAATGAATTATGAGAATGCTTGCTGTAGGCGTGCACTAAAAAGAACACCAAACTCGAACGTGGGACTGCGAGATCGCGTCCTGTCTGCAGAATCCCTTATATACTTTCGATAAATGTAAAATACTGTTCATCAACAAATGTGACGATGAAGTGTTTTCATAAGTAAAGAAGCAATCAAACTCTTTCAACCGATATATTTGTACGATATAAGTACGTCACATATTTACTGTAAATTAATTTTCGTATAAATCACAAACCGCCTCAGATATCATATAAGTTTCGTCTCGATAATCTACAAAACGTCACACTTATTCCTATTTACCATTAAGAGCAAAACGTTTACCATATTTTTGCAATAAACGGTTACTGCAAAGTAGACGCTCTTCCCTTTATGCAGGACACACTTTTAAACATTCGGTCCTGAAATTAAGGCGCACCACATATCGAAGACCTTTGTTTAATACATAGTTAACAAACTTATTATACTCCGTCCATCCATTTATTTAACTTTTGACATATGCACACCTCCGAAGTTCCGTAATTATTGACATACAACCATAGACACAAAAATTACAATACTTCCTCGACTCTTTTATTTTTTGATTTTAGTGAAGTGACGTGCTCTTTAACTCCGATATTTATCGAGCCAACAGATAAAGTAACGATTATTCAAGTTGATAAATTTTGTTACATGTCTAAAAAACTATAATGAAATTAAATAAATTATAAATAATTATTGTTTACTATAATGAATCGTCGGATTCTTCTCCATATGAACGGGAATCATCATTTGAATTCTCATTAACATTTAGTTCTTGAGTACACAAATTGTCAAACGCAACATCACGATCCCAGTCAGACAATATCTTCTTTTTTGAACCCGCTCACATTCACGATTAAAATTTCTTCATAAATAAAATCGATTGTTATAAAAGAAACGCAACAGGATATTTAAAATTCGAGCTCTCAAAAGTTAAATAAATGGTTGAACAGAGTATAATAGATTACGGTGTTCACAGACTTCAAGTTGATTGTTGTTACGATAATTGAACAAAGACAGAGAAAAATACCTTCATTCCGACTGGCCTCGAACCAGTGTCTGTTGCCTCAACGTGGTTACAGTTCTTACCAACTGAGCTACAGATAGAACTATTACGAATTTGCCTACGTGTTTGCTACATATCTTTTTAATGTTTTAACGGCTTTTTTGCCTAGGCACCATCTGTGGGAAGCTTATGAAAGTTTCCTCACTCAGCCAGGTACCTTTACAGCTACCAGAAGACTGACAAAGAAGTCGCTATGTTAATTGCAACACGTGGTAGCTTTATATAGACCTAAGGGGTCTACTCTGAAACAACTACTATCAAATAAGCAATACTCGGTCAAATTAAAAGATAGTAAGTATCAAGTATGAAGCTTCATTCGCATTATGCGTCTTTTAATTACTTAATTAAACTGCCTCCTTGGTACCAGAGGTCCCAGGTTTGATTCCCGGGCCGGGACAAATATTTGTATGGCCTACGTTTATTTATCTCGTGAGTTTGGGTGTAATTTGTTGTTATCTATGTGTGTGTCCATGGCACCCGCGATACAGGGTTTCCCTAGTGCGGGGCTATGTTGGGTGTATGCATCATTATTATTATAAATTAAAATTTGGTCGACTATTACTTATTTAACAGTAATGGTTTCGGATGGATATGTCGGACGGAGAACAAGTTTACATGGTCAGCTTCGAGTACAGTCGGATCGTAGTTATCTTTATTTGAGTAAGTTCCATCTATAAATCAATAATAATAACAATGTAGTGTAGTATTTTCAATACTACACTACAAAAATACTACGATATATATATATATATATATATATATATATATATATATATATATATA
>NW_020653731.1:376838-411063 GCF_003589595.1 Hyposmocoma kahamanoa
TATATATATATATATATATATATATATATATATATATATATATATATGTGTGTGTGTGTATATGTATATATATATATATATATATACTAAAAATATCACTATATATAATAAAAAAAAATTGAACTTGAAAGAACGCGGAATGCATTGGCGGAGTGTTAGATGAGATAAAGAGTATGTTCCGAAGTATATTGACTCACTATGGATATAGTAGACTATGCAATACTGGCACGATTGAATGACATAATTATCCTTTACGATAGTAAAAATTTCGACTGTCGAAATAAAAAGTTAGTTTTCAGCTGCTCTTAAGGGTGTCCTGAATAGCATTAAGCCGGAAAAAGCTTCCTGTCGGATCGACGCGGAACTCGCATCTTTATTGCTTTTATTACTTAAACATAACTACACAAAGGCAGTCGAATGGTTACCATGCCGGTCTGCCACGAAGAGGTCTCGGGTTCGATTCCCGGGGAGAAATATTTGTATGACCTACATTCATTTCATGGTGAGTTTGGATGTAATTTGTGGTTGTCTATTTGTGTGTCCATGGCATCCGCGATACAGTGTTTCCCTAGGCCATGAGTGTGTGTGTGTGTGTTATAAACTAAGCTTAAACACAAACAGGGTTAAACAGATTCCACGTCAGTAACACTATATAACACATTTTCAAAAGGTTTTGTTTCTGGTTTGACAGTATTGAGCAGCAAGTATGTAGAAAAGTGTAGCTATACCCCTGAAACTTTGCTTTTGTAGCTGTCACACCAGTACTTACATAGCTACATAGCGATTTTGCATAATCTCGTAATCGCGAATCTACAACAAGCAAATCTACACATTTCTAGATTCTTTGTCATAGTTTTGTTGAATTTTGGTTGAAATATACTATCGATTTGAATATGATCATAGCGTGGAGATCAAGTGTCGGATAGAACAAGCACGTAACGCATTTCTATAGTTGAGCCATCTACTTTGTAGTCGATCCTTGAAGATCTCTACCAGGGTGCGTTTGGCACGTTGCTACGTGTTTCGGTTCTTCTGTATGACGTAGAGTCCTGGACTTTAACTCAAAACATGAGCAACCGATTAGAAACCTATGAAATAAGGGTGTACAGAAGAATTTTAAAAATATCGTGGACGGATAGAGTGTCCTTGCCAGAGTATTGCAGATGGTGAATAAGAAATTAGAGGTCTTGAGTACTGACAAAAACGCAAACTACAGTACTTTGGTTACAGGAAAGATACAGGGAAAGCGATCACCTGGAAGAAGGCGTACTTCGTGGCTTAAGAATCCCTGGACATGGTTCCACCTGAGTCAAGATCTTTGTTCCGTGCAGCTGTGTCTAAAATACAGATAGCCCTAATGATAGTCGGCCTCGGGTAGGAGATGGCACCTCAAGAAAATCGATATGAAACATAATTTTCCCTTTTGTCTTTAAATAAAGAAGAAAACCACAAGTGAAACAGTTCGTCCAGGGAAGTACTGCCGCTTTACCTATTTCTGCCGCCAAGCAGTAACGTCAACACTCCTGTGTTCCGGATTTGAAGGGTTAAAGGTACTGGTGAAATTACAGGCACATGGGACTTGTCAACATATCTCATGGTAACTGGCGCGGTGGCAGTGCCTCTCAGATCTTTGCGATTGTAAGCTCGTGAGTGGCACTGCAACTGTTATGGACAGGCGTGTAGCTTATATTATTTAAAAAAAGTGCATTTTCTTAATAGTACATAAATTTCAACTTTTCGTAGTCTTGACCACAAAGTCAAAGTTTTTGCAGGGTAATAAAGTTTTTTCAAATTTTTAAGATAGTAACTATCAGAAATTGATACTGATAGCCCAGAAACAAAAATCGTGTTACGTTATGTAATAGGGGTAGTGACTTCCTAAATTGAAACATTTACATGCATTCAACGAGGTCTGTTCGCATATGTGGTGCAACTTAATATGATTAAGAGGCGGTATAATTAATTTATATTAATTAAGATTAACTTTACGTATTTTCTTCTCACTTTTGTAAATACGTGTCGAACGAACATTTTGATCATAACTCAGAGCTAGTACGTGCAACGGCTTTTGAATAGCACGTAATTACATACATGATACCTTGTTCGTTATGTTTACAAATATTTATTACTTTATTAAATAGAAACAAATTCGTAGACAATGTCATGCCAAAAAATTGAATAATTGATTAGTCAAACGTAGATTTTTAGTAACGTAAACGTGTTGTCGAAAAAATCTGCCTGCACGGTGAAATACCGATTAATATAATATATAGACGAATAATTTCCAAAAAACGTCGCCTGATTTTTAGAAATGACGGGCTGTGCCATGTCCTTAGTGTATATTGACCTTTACCTTTAAATTATATAATTAAAATTTAACTAAAATATTCATAATCCCTTTTCATATTTTAGTGTTACACTTTCAAAATTGTCTATGCCGGCAATTATATCACAGATAATAAATTTTCAACCCAACTGTAACAAAAATACAATTATCAGTGGCTTAACGCTTACTGGGAAGCTACAAGAAAGAAAAATAAATTCAAATGACCGGCACAAAAAGAATGTATTCACACTTTAGGCTAAAAATGTGTGTTAAAAAAAGGGAATTTAAAAATACAATGATAATATAAAGCTTCGATAAAATTTTTAAAACGTTGCGTAATTGAAGTATTGAGTAGTTTTAAGATTTGACATTATGTATGTTATATGATATATATATATATATAATTATATATAAACTTTAAATTTTTTCTTTACTCGTTATTAGATTAACTCTTCTTTGACGTCACAGTCGTTTAGGTAACTTCGTAAAGTGCGTAGTGTCCTTTATGGGTTTACACTAATCCAGTAACTTTGCCATGTTCTGTAATAGCTGGATATCGTTAGGGTCATAGTAAACAGGCGTCGCGTAGGCGAGCGTGTATTACATTCCTCGTATATCTAGTTTTGAAATTTTATACCTGCTTATTGATCTTTTGCCAATGCGCTAATGCTAAATATAGCTTTTTTGGTATATTTTGTTGAGCTTTCAAATTTAAATTAATGATTTCAATGAATGAAAAATAAATAAAACTATTCAACGTCATGGCTAGTTTATATTTATGTAGGGATGACACAGACGTCTGCATCTGCATCCGCAACCGCTTTTGTAATCAAATTATGTCAAATTATTATCTTTTATTTAAATGAATGTTAATTCAATGATCACCAAATCCACAATGATCTACATAGTTTATTCTGAAAAAAAAAAAAAAATCACATCCGCATCTGCAGATTTCAACGATGAAATATTCGCGTCTGCGAATGTTGTCATAACGCACATCCGCGGCATCTGCTATTAAGTCACGAAGTTAACTAAGTTTAAACTTAACTTTAAGTAGTCTAATGATTGCACTTGTTTTAGTGAATGCGCAGAATGGTCGGCAACTTCGTCAAAAAAGATTTGAGTCTATTCTACTTATACATTAAATCGATGATTACTTAACAGCTGTTAAGTGATTGTTTAAAAGCAAAAGTTAAGTTAAAAATAATCATAACTTTTCAATAAAAAAATGACCTCAATAGCTTGTAGAATGAAATCTATTTGTCAGGTTTTATTGAATTTGGTTAACGGAAAGTGCCTTGAAATCCTATAAACCGGATTCATCCCCTAATTTGCTACCCTTAGAGATGGAACTTTTTCTTCAAATTTGGATGGGAGCACTACTGATATACCCCCTTTCTAACGAAAAAATATCATCAAAGTCAGTTCACAAATGCCGGAATAATCGCGTAACACACACACAAAGAAAAAATACAATCGAATTTAGAATCTCCACCTTTTTTAAGTCTGTTTATAAGTTAATTACTTCGTCGCTTAATAAGTGTAAACCTGCCATTACGCATTGACAATGGACTAATAGGCACTCTTTTCAAATTCCATACCGGATATTGGACGGTGGACTGTAATGTAGCTTGAATTTATCGTTCATTGTATAGAACGCTAGAATGCCAAAACGTTTTGTTTATTTAGCTCTAAAACTAAGTTCAGTCCTTCTCTATCTTGTTATTAATAAAGTACAGGAGAGTTAAATTTGGTTTAGAGCCGTGAAATTACAAGTTCATTTCAAATTTAACCTTTTCTTGCTGACAACTAAAACACTTGCACTGATATCATAGTCCAGGTTGTGTTTGCAAAATCGACATCAGGGACTGATCCAGCTACTGCGCTAATGTAGAAATTACCCGTTATGAAACTCGCGTTGTTTTTGTCATTGTGACGTCATTTTCTTCTTCGCCTTTTGTGGGATATAATTGGAAACAAAAATAGACCTTAATAACCATCTCGCTCTCGGTGATTTGCCAAGATAACAGTCGATGTAAAAGAAAGAAATAACAATATAGAGGCACCTACGAGATCGAAAGGGACATGTTATTGACCCTTTCAATAGGGCTTGTTTTGCCGAAATAGATATCTGTGCCTCTACCGTAAGTTTTTTTTTCATTTTTAAGTAAAGTTAACGGCATTGGCAAAATACCGTTACAGCCTTTTCGTAATTTTTGCTTTTTTAAATTTTGATTAAGTTTTTATTTACGTTTCAATCTTCATACGACATCGAATGTGGAAATGATGTGAATAACTTCAAAACATTGTTTCTTCTTATGACTGCTAGGGGCGCTGCATATTTTGCCATACAAAATTTTGACGTTATTTATTGTGACAGTTGTCGCTGGCGAGTTTTCTGTGACAGGTAGAGGCACTGTTTAGATATTTCAATTTGATATTTTTACCGTTCAATTATGTCCGTTCTCTGTCAATTTTGAAAATCACAGAAAGCACAGGAATAGCCCTTTTTGTTTTCCGAATATTCTCAAAAAAGGCAACATATGATACTCCTCTCTTGGATCTGTTTTTTTTGCATTTATCTTTCGTTTCTTTACCTCAAATGAAATTCTAGTAAATACTCTTTAAAATAAATATACTCTTGACTGTCCTACTGTGTAGGTGTAATCTTACCTTTACGCGAATCCAAGGATTTTTTAATTACAGGCTGACAAGTTAGTTTTCATCCCATCGCCATTTTACGAAAATTTAAAAAACCTTATTTCATCTACTGACAACACCAGCATTACTCTCGAAAGTCACTAGCACCGCCATGTCAGTATTCGATACTAATTTGTCAGTCTTTTAAATAGGTTTCTATAAAGTATTATAATTATAAACCATTCCTAGTCTTAAGCTTAATAATGAAGTCATCACAATATCCGTCTATTTCCTGTAGGATTTTCTTTTGTTTTCTCTTTTATTAAAAACCCTGTACTGAATAGAACCCTTAGCAAATTAGTATATACGGAATGACAGGGGATAATCGACCTGAATATTATCGGAAATAGGAATCAAATTTAATTGCCATGCAATACATTAAAAAAGGAATTTACAAATTCTTATCTTATATATGGCATACATTATATAATGCTTGCCATCACAGTGAAAGATTGGCGTAAGTTATTCGCCGATTGTTGTCCAGAGTGCGTCAGATTTACAGGAAAAGAATGGTATGTCGTGCGGGGAGGCTCCTTTAGTGCACCCCACAAAAACATGTCAAATGAGTCTATATTATATTAGTATGATTCAGCTATAGAGAACTATGGAATACATAGCCCTCCATGTTACTCTGCCACAGCCTGTAATGGTTAAGAACGCATTAATTATGTATGTTGGTATTTAAAATTATATATTTTATTTTTATTTCAATTCTTAACAAAACTGATGAAAATATCTAATAGGAGATTAAGTAATTAGCGAATGTTATTTTTACCAATCATCTAAAAATACCCTTGACAAATATAACGAAGAAAGAAACTAAGGTGTGGACAAACGAAAGCTTGAAATAAAAAATAACAACTTGAAGTACTATCGGAAACTACGATTTTGTACCTTATTCCACTTTTGAATAGGTCATAAAGTCCACTCATTCATAGTCTAAATACGAGAATAGAGAATGTAACCAATAAAATAGATTTTTTTTTCTTCGTGAACACTCGTTTCGGGTTTAAATTACGTGATTTTCGAAAAATACCTACGAACTTTTATATTTTATTGTACACTTCAATATTTCAATATTAACTAGAAAACATAGCAAGAAATCATTCAAATGTGAAGGTTGCAGTTGGTTGACGTAAACCTGTATCGCGATTGGACGTACATATATTACAATTATAAAGGATTTGGAAGGAAGGAAGGAGAAAACGTATTTACATAGGGAGATATACATGAGTGTAATTCTTTGAAAACGAGTGAGTGTCTTTGTGTACCGTCGCATTTAAGGTTTTTTTTTGTTAAAGTATACCATGGTAAAAAAATATTGAATCCGATAGTTTGGACACAAAAGCCATTTTTTACCTGTATTTTCGTTTGGCTTTAGATAACAGGTGATTATACCCCGTCACGAAAGAAAAAATGAATTAAAAACAAAATGATATCATTGAAAAAGGCTGAGGACACAATTTTTAAGATATACAATGTCTTCTAAAACAGGGTAATTTCATTTACTGTTGTGTATTTTTGAATAGACGTTGTTGCAAGGATTTTTACTCTTGACTATACTGATGTAATACGTGTTTTGGGGAGACTATGCTGTAAGCGATTATTATATTCAGCGGATACCTACGGAATTTAGTAGCATAAAAACGCAGCTTTGTGCCGTAAGGCAAAGGAGGAAACTGGAGTGCCACCATTGAAAATTTTGCTAGTGAATTCTTTCCAGGGGCAATTCCATTCCATTATTGCATAGCGCTATTGTTATACGAACGACCACACGACGAACTATAACTACCAGAGGCGGCTCGTTGAAGGTTTCAGTGGGTTCACTAACCTAAACATATTTTAAATAAAAAGTGAAACTCACATTATATAGTGTTCCATTTTAAGAGGGAGCGGAGGAAAAATTCTAATCTTCGATTTGATTTTAGAGAGGTATATCCACTTTAAAGTTAAAAATAAAATATTGTATGAGTAACTACACGATATATTCAAGCATAGACATTAATCAGAAACAGAAAACAATAAACTTTCCTCGATAGAGAAAAATCACGAAATGACCTCTAATTTTCACATTTTTTCGATTTATCCTCGAAATGCTACAGGTTATTAGGACAAAAATTAGGTAATTAATTATATTTATGCATGATCGACAACTGTCACTACGGATTTTTGTTTAATCCCTTTAGTTTAGAGTTATTCCGCTAAAACGAATTTGGTACTTTTAATGCGCAAAATTCAACATCTCTCGCATGTCACGCGAACTTCAGGCATATATTTGTTTCACAAATTTGGGCGGAGCCAACGTCAAAACTTCTTTGGAGTGCTCCCTCTTAAACAATGCCACTAAATAATATTACACTTTTTAATAACGATTCTTCTTAATAATAATTAATTTTTATTACACAATAAAATGCGCGCGAGGAAAATACGGTTTGTTTATTTGACTAATAAAACTGGCAACAGCGCCGTAGCGAAGTGCAGTTGTCGTATCGGGCATGCACGGCACGGCAACGTTACGCGTAGCGCTGCTCAAATCTTGCTAATTTTCTCATACGTTTCTTCTGTTTCACGTGTCGCGCCGTAAATAAATTTCTCTTTCGCACTCATTGAATTCAGTACTGGGGCCTTACCATGAACTCTTATTACAGTTCAGTATAGGTTCGTAACGACAAAATAGCGGGATGGTGATATACACTTCATGTGGCGCTATCTCACAACGATTCATTTTAGGTCCTATACTGAATCGTGATAAGTGTTCATGGTAAGGCCCCTGAACTTTTTAAACAACTGCGGGTCAGAGAGGCGCATCGCGAAGCGCTTCACTCAAGGGTCAGTAAGCTATACTATATTAAAGAGAAAGATAAAAATCTAATTGCATGTTGTATGTACTGCGGCTACTAATATAATATGAAAGCTTAATTAATAATTTTATTTTAATGGGTTGGATAGAAATGGGAGTTCACTGCACCAGCGCTCCTTAGGGCGAGCCGCCTCTGATAACTACTATTATATAACTATAACACTACCAGTATAAACAGGTCTTGTCAAATCTAATTTTGCTATGCCTATTATAGGAGCTTTGTGTCAACTTATATTGGAAATGTTGAGTAAATTTTATCGTAAGTCGTTGCCTTGCGGAACTGACGCTGAATATAATATTGCTCTGTTCATTATGTTATTTGCAATTGCATCGACTGCTAAGTAGTCGATTAACTCGAATGTATTGCGGACCAGGTCCACATATAGCGTATCAGATTTAGGGCGCGTATCACATGACTGCGTATCATTTCGTGTCACAATTGATACGCGTCCGTGACCTATTACCGAGATATACGCCAAAAAATCAGGTGGGATAAAACGCCTTATTGGTATTATTGGTCTAGATGTCCATGATATTATAAATTCAGTATTTTCTCCTCAACTAAACATTCTCGTAACCGACAATTTGTTGACAAAAATATTGCAATTCAATTCTAGTACCGATGTAATGAAACATCGTTTCAAACTCTACCATACGTTTTATTAAGACGTTGACAACATCCAGGTATACTTTTTTATTTCGGCGCGCTGTTTCGGCATTAGCTTGCAATACGTATCGGAGATCAGATACGTCTTAGTGGACAGTGTATGCTCTATAGAATAAAATGTGTTGTTATAACAACCCACACACCCATCACACGAATCATCTCGGTCACACGCATCATCTCTGTCACATGCATCATCTCGGTCACATGCATCATATCCGTTTCGCGTTCTTGCATCTCAGATTGTGGGCCAGGTTGTTGTCAACGTCTATGCATAATGTAAAAAAACAATTATTGCCTTTCTAATTGCTCTTTATAATTCTAGAATTTATTTATTTCTTGCGTATGAAGCTATTGTATTCAAATACATAAACACAGTTTTATTATATCTATCAATAGAATTCATGAACAATTTTTTGTTTGTAATTTTTTTTCTAGCGAAATTATAATTAACATTAGTAAATAGTGAAATAAATGTTTTATAGTAACACAATATTTATTTGTACATGAAATAAATGTATGTTTATCACATTAATAAAAAAATAGGTGAAGAATATAAGTAGAAACCGAATGATCTGTTTGTGATTATGAATGTAATGTATAGAGTTTTAGATAAGTGTTAATTTGGATTAATTTGTGTAACGATTCAAGTGTGATTACAATATAATTTTTAAACATACTAAATGTCAAAGACAAGTTACTTTTGAACTTTCATATATAATATTACATACTGACAACGTGGTCATTGTCAGAACGACTAAAATGGTCTATTTTAAGGTCCAAAAGTGATTTGTTTCTTTAAAAAATTTAATATCTTACGGGCTCATTAACTCATGATGACTAACCAAATATGAGCCAACATTACCAAGTGACCAGAGCATCTAGGTTGCATAGTAATGGCTGTCAAATTATTGAAAATCACCATGCAGTATTCTTTATTTGAATTTAATTCGGAAGTTTTACAGAGTTCCAGATTTGAATGAGGAATTTGACATTTCATGCTTAACGTTAACTTAATTTCAATATGGCGCATCCGCACTCGTACGTAATAAGTGTGAACTTGTCAGTGTTCAAATATGGTGATTTTGTTTTGTCTATGGTTAAAAAAAAGAAGTGAAGATTATATTACACTTCGTTAATCTTCTTGTATTCTTTTGTTTCCACCAACATGTAAGATATTAAATAGAATCAAACTTAGCAGTGAATAATAATCTTACAACTATAATAGTAAAA
The DNA here is from genome assembly GCF_003589595.1 of Hyposmocoma kahamanoa. Lineage (NCBI taxonomy): Eukaryota > Metazoa > Arthropoda > Insecta > Lepidoptera > Cosmopterigidae > Hyposmocoma > Hyposmocoma kahamanoa. The sequence goes on from NW_020653731.1 coordinate 386,622, forward strand.
ATGTGTCTGACTGGGCAGATACATTTGTACATAGGAATTGTGCCCAACAATATAGCCAGCAGTGTACAACCCACCGAACTTCCTTTTAAATTGGAGTGCCAATTGTTCCCTTAATGTTTCCAGTAAGTGTACTGCCCTTGTTGTTGGTTACTGTAAATCGTTGTATTGTAATCGCATTATAGTATGTAATTAAATATTATTGATGATATACCTATCTAGTTTGTGCTGCGTTTGTCTGGATTTTCACAAAACTAACGGAAAGTTCAAAATCTGTAAAACTGCGGAAGATGCCGAAAATTCACGAGTCCGATTGTCATCGTTATTTGAAAGTTTTGGTGCTTCAGTGGCGCCGTGAAAACTCGGCAGGAATACCTATGGACCTCGCTTTCCTGTCGCCCATGCCTGCTCAGGTCCGTTGCCACAGCAACCACAACAATAAAACTGATTTTACATAATCAATTTTACTTATTTTAAATATTAATCTGAAATATTATTATGCATAAAAACGTGTCAAATAATTACACTGCAAAGGTCGGTATGCTTCGTCTATTGTAACGAATTGTTACGGTCAACTTATTTTTGGGATTCTGTAATTTCTTATTGACATTCTTAATATATATATATATATTCGTGAGTATACTAAATCTATGTTCGTGAGGATTGTCAGATGTGAGGCAGACGGTGATCGGCATCACATTTTACCATTTCAGGCACATAAGCATACGTCAAGTGTTCAGTCCATTATATTTTATAGGCAATAAGCCTCGTCTTCGGTGGGTCTTCATATCCGAAGGGAGTCAAGAAAAATTCACTAAGACTTGGAAGTATAGTTTTAAACTATTGCCTTTTTCATAAGGGAATGAATTTAATAAAAAAAAAATTAAAGAAATCCAGTGGTGTTTTGATTATTCGCCATCTGTAGTAGAGTTTAAATGATCACCGTAAACAACGATTTCTCACGGAAAAATCTTAAAAATGAAATTGAAAGTTATCTGTAGTATACGTACGAGAATTGACCCACAATATTTAATGATAAAATTACATTACAACTTGACCACTAGTGCCTGTACCATGGGTTTTCACTATTAAAAATCATTAACTATTGCGTCGGATTAGATAATAATTTTATATACAATTTATATTACAATGAAATAAAAATTATTTATAAAATTATTATTATTAAAGTGTAAAATTGATTATAAAATAAAAAGTAATTTTTAAATTATATATGGATAAATTTTACAACGCCTAGTTAAAAGTATAAAGTAAGTTTTAAGAAGTACTCAGACATGTCATCTCGAGATCGTTTAAAAACCAGGCATGACTTGGAAAGAAAAACGTGACAAAAAATTTACATGATGATTTTGTAATTCTATTGTCAACAACTAAACATAAGTATCTATCAATTTGCATTTCAAAACGAAATATGAAATCTAAATATGTAGTAATTATAAAGTAAGTAACATTGTTTAGTATTCTATTTCAATATAATACATAGCTAAACGTTGCACAAATCCTTCGTTTGTTTATAACATCACGTTCTTATCAAAGTGTTGCGCGAAAATAGACTATTGGTTTTAGCTTGACTATACTCTAATTATTTGTAATGAAAATGTGCCGAATTAGCAAATTGAAAGTTCTCATTAAAAAAATGGCACCTTTACTAAACTTTATAAGATTAGGGTTTTCGAAAGTAAAACTTGTTGATGATTTTTTATGTCTGGCAATCGTGAGAAAACTAAAAAGTACTGAGGATATTTCTCGCTGAAAAATCTGATACCTATCACAAGCGCAGCGCAAACTATGCTATGTGTACGTAATATCTTCCATTAGACTCGTAGTCGCTGTGAGCTACCATGCATATTACAATAAATATATAAATTAATATGGATTTAACTATGACATTTCATTTCTGGCAACCCTTCACCTGTGTACCAGTTACATATATTTTATATTGTACAAAAAAATTGTTACAAACAAAAAATATTAAAAGTTATGTGCTCAATTATTTACAACCATTTGTTTCCAAAGTTTATTAATCTATACTGTACACGATAGGCTAGGATTACCATGGTTCTAGTTTTTTTTCCTTATTTATTTGTTATTTTGAATAAAGAAAGTAAAACATAATATGCCTGACAAGTGGGACCAAGCAGAGTAAACCACGGTAAAAGTAACTGTATACACATGGCATCCATAAAAAAAATATTACTTCATCGACAAAGGCGTCCCGTATGCAAAGTGGTAAAAAAAGGAAATAGTTTGCCAAAAAAATCTAGATCACAAAATTAAAACTATCCAAAAATCCTTACCGCACAAAAACTTCGAACGGACCGCGTCCCGGCCGTTTAGCAATTTTCTCATCGATTTCCCAGAGCGCATGTGCGTTTTCCCGCCATTTCGCCAGTCGAGCGAGGTCGTTCCCGCGCTACAGTCGCGCGCAAAGGACTCTACGTGTTCAGCCACAATAAAAAAAAACTGAAATAAAAATTGTCACATTGGCCCAAAGATTTGATGAATTTACTTTAAAATAAAAAAGTGTTTTTGAAATTGATGGTTGTCAAACCGACTGCTACGAATGTAAGGTGAGTTTTTCTATCTACTTGTTATTATAAATCGATATAATTATGTATTTAGGTCCCGATCGTGACGGTAAACATTTTTACTCTGTGACATTTTGGAATCTATGAAATTTTGGGAATTTGTATTTCATGCTAAAACATTTAAAATAGACTTATAGTGTTATATTTTTAGTTAAGTTTCTTTGTGTTACTAATATTTATTTTTAAATTCTTATTTGTTTTGAATATAATAAAAAATATGTCGAATTATTTCCATTGAAACCGGCAGGATAGGATATATTGACACGTAGAATTTTAAAAAGGTGTTTCAAATCTTAAGTATCCTTTAAATATTCGTTCATCCAAATTGAAAGAACAAAAATTTGAAAGGGCGTTTTTCTTCTCTTGCTCTGATGAGTAACCACAAACAACTGACATGTTTAACATTAACCCTTGTCTATTTTTCAGCCTCAATTATTCCATGAGTTTCAGGTTTTTGGGTTAGGCAGTTTCCTTATGACTTGGTTTGATAAAAAATTATCTAAAAACATATTTTTTTACTTTTTTGACGAAAATGTTAAAAAGAGACGTTGCGTACAGTATTGTTAGTCAAGATCAATTTTCACTAGGTACTAATTTTTAGCTGTAATTACTTCATGATTGTCTTAGTCGATTGTTTCTTTTTTTTTTTAAGAAATACTCTACATCTGTACTAAAAACATACAGTTTATTGAAAAAATAATATGTCATCATCTGCTACCTTTGCTGCCATTTCGTCTTATGTGAAATATAAAATGGAATCCGAAAAACGCTATCAATTGCAATAATCAATCTCAGAGCTGGTGTGTATGTATTGTAATATTTTTCCTATTTAATATATGTACTAATTATTTATTTATATGCCATAGCTCCTGGCCTGATCCTTTTTTTCTCTGTATTGCCAAATTAAATTTTTATGTTATAAGTTTTAAAAGACTAAAGTCAAAAACATTGTAAGTGGCTGAACCGTGAAATACCAAGAACAAAAGTAAAAAAGGTTGCAAGCAAGAATTAAATAAAATATTATTTAATGAGTAGACCCTATAAAAACGAAACTGGTCTTTCAACAAACAATTTTGCAGAATCTTCTCATGTAATTCTTAGTTTTACTGCTAGTCAGGTAGGCAGAGACTACGAATATATTACGATGTTGACAAGGTCATAAACGGTGCCCGTTAAATCAAAGTTTCTTATAGTCTGCAATTTTTGCTTGGCGCCCAATAACTGTGACCTATCAAAATATAAATGTTATTGATAGCAGTTAGAGCTCGTTGTGAGAGTTCGTCTAGGGAAGTACTGGATGACAGGCGCAGAGGCAGTGCTTCTTAGGTCTTTGCGATAAAAAAACTCTGAGTGGCATAGCAACTGTCGTCGGGTGGGCTTGTCATTTGCATTCAGGCGCACAATGTACTTGTCCCCTCACTTGATATTATAAAAAAACTATTTATTTACGTTAATACTACCTATTGGCGAGTGGACTGTATAAGTATGTGCACTATGATGGAAACACCTTATGTGCAGCTTTAAATGCGTGTAATTTGAAATATTGATTTCAAAACCGAACTAGGCAGCGCAGTGAACGCAATTGCCCAATATTTTGGTAAACAAAAACAGTCGAAAAATATTTTATAAATCGTATGTAAATTGTAAAAAAAAGTACGAAAACGAAGGACGCTGCGTCACAGCTGGTCGCCAATACTACCGGTTATCTCAAGTGGTGGTCTGGTGGCGATGGTGGTAGCGAATGTGGGTGATCTCGATCGTATATTAAAATTAATTGTGGTTAACCACAATACGGTCTTAGTAACCGTATATATCATGTAACTTGATGCGAGAGTTAGAAACCGAACGTAGAATAATCCATTATCTTGGCATACACCTCTGCTTAAATTATAAATGGAGTTTAGTAGCAGAAGAGTTTCTTGTCAAAGAGTTCGTCCAGGGAAGTACTGCCACCTTACCTATTTCTACCGCCAAGCAGTAATATGAGAATTACTGCGTTCGAATTTGGAAGGGTACCCCTGTGCTAGTGGCCCTAAGATCTGATTTAAAGCTCTGTTTGGCACTGCAACTGTTATGGATAGCCGTTTCGTTTCGACATGTCCGTCCCGTGACGTGGTATTGTAAAAAAAAAGATTTGGTATAGTAATTCCGTTTAACAGTCAGGTAGGCGATAGCAGTAAATCTGCTATCAAGGAAACAAGAAGACGACCTCTGTTTGTCTCCTGAATATAAATCTAAATCATCGCGAGGTGCGCAATGTTAGACGATTTGTTTAATAAAAAGTGGCAGGTAATTATCAACCGTAGACATGTATTTTACTATTTTTACTCAATATCGAGATGTTTTCACTACTATGATGTTCAATTATTTTTTGTGAAAATACTCCATAATATTACTACAAAAATTGAACAAACACAAAAATTCCTTCGATCTTACTGGACACGTACCAGTGACTTCGCCAAACCGGGGCTTCAGTTCTCTTAACAGAGCTACAGTCAGCGGACCTTCGAACATCTCTATATGTTTGTTGCTTAACTTTGGCTACGGCTATTTTGCCACGTGTGAGAAATCTGTGCAACTTTTTCTTCACTCAGATCATAGACATTTTGCCAGACAAAAGAAAATCTCTTTTCGCACAGGTGTCGCGTTACGTGTAGGTTCAGATTCGTCCAAGAGGTCCATTACGTACTACAAACCGAAACGGGTTTCTCAGTATATGTGTTTTGATTAAAGAGACTTGGAGATGTCAAAATAACGATTTTTTTTACCTTTTAAGACCCAGCAAACTACAATGGGAAAAATCCTGAACGCCCAATGTACATTTAAATTTACTAAGTATAAATGCTTCAGTTCCAAGCCAGTATGTAATCAGTTTTGTATGAGAAACGTGTTTTTCTAGATACTCTATGGTCATATTGTATAGCGTTTTATGAATGCGAAACTTTTATTATAATATACACTGGGCGTTTACGTGATCATTGGAATAATCATGGAATAATATTGTCTGGATCTGAATTACTTCACATGTACATTTTGATGTGGCTTTAGAGGCTTAATGGAATTAAAAAAAAAATATAGGTAAGTGCTCATTTGACCTCTATCTCACCTGATGGAAAATGACGATGAAGTCGACGATGGAGCATGAACACCTAAATAAAGCCTATTCACTCTCACCTTGAAAAGGCTCAGTTATAATAATATAAATGTGGAAGCGTAACGCGTGGGAATCTTTGGAATCTCCAGAACATATGGGTGGATCCCAGGACTACGTTTAGTCCCTCGATGATGGAAAGTGGAATTAAACCGTGTAATTCCATCACTCACCGTGATATATCCTGTAGAATACCGACAAGCAGGCAACTTTACGACAGTGTTCAAGGCTCTGCAGCTTCGCATCTACTAATTCCGAGTCACCTATAAGCCTCTTGGGACGCTTGTCGATTGAATCTAAGGTGGCTAGTTGGTATGTAACAGAGCCATCCCATAGGTGGTATCACTACTCCATACATGACCGAATAGACGAATAGATGAACCCTTGGCTACAACCACACCTGATGTTAAGCAGGGATGTGGCCGACGATACGTTACACGTTTGTCTAGGAAAAGCTCATATACTTTGGCCTTGAAAAGCCCTAAATTATAATTTTCAGGAAACTAATTTATTAATATTGTATTTCTAGGTATAACGTTAGATGCTAAATTGCAATGGGGTCCCCATATAAGTAAGTTATCAAAACGGCTCGGCTCTGCAGTGTACGCGATTAAAAAAATTAGGAAACTTTCAGACGTCGAAACCGCTAGATTGGTTTACTTCAGATACTTTCACAGTCTAATGACATACGGCATTTTGCTTTGGGGTAATGCCGCCGATATCAATAGAATCTTTGTCCTGCAGAAACGTGCAGTTAGGGCAATTTATAATCTGGGCCCCAAAGTATCTTTGAGAGATAAGTTTAAGGAAATTAACATTCTTACACTAGCCTCACAGTACATTAATGAAAATGTAATTTATGTTAAAAGGAATAGTAATTTCTTTATGAAAAATAGTGACAGACATAACATTAATACGAGAAATAAAAATTAACTATCTTTTCTTGATAGTCGTCTTCACAAAGTCAAAAAATCATTTAAGGGGCAATGTATACGCTTCTATAACAAGATTCCGGTTGATATACAAAATTTGCTTTTCACGAGGTTTAAAACTATAGTGAAACAAAAACTTTATACTAAAGGTTATTATACAACTTCTGCGTACTTGGATGACAAAAATCCGTGGTAGTACCCGTTTAGCTCGTGAAGGTAGTCTCGATCTCTGATGTTTCGAATAAAAAAAAAATATTATAAATGTTATTTACAAAGAGCAACCCCTACAGTTTCTTGCTCATTCTTCTCAGAGGAATCTGCCTTACGAATGAGCGGTAGAGTTTAACCATTGTGACGATTTCAAGTGTAATAATGCTTACCTATGAAATAAAGATTATTTTGAATTTGAATTTAATGTCGGCATTGTATTCCATTCCTTTGCGATTCCGACAGAATCTGGATCATTGTAAATCAGATTTCTGGAAAAGTTGTTAAAAACCAAAACAAAGCACATAAATTCGCAACACACAATATGCTGAAGGCGCTGGTTCTAACCGGCCGGATCGATGGATTTTTCTTAGTGTTCGATCTTTGTTAATAATTAATAATAACAAACTAGAGGAGTGATTTCACAACAAAATAATTGAGTATTGTAGTAGTAAAACCTCGTGATTCTCAACAAACTTAAAGATCTTTGTGGGTTGGCATATTCTAGTCAAAGGGTTATAAAAGGACGCATATGCGTATACAGTATATATCAGGGTTTCTTAACCTGTGGTCCATGAACCACTAAGAGTTTCATGTAGTAGGATTGTCCATGGCAATCCTACCTAACATAATGCATTAGTTAAAAAATTGGTATACATTATGTTGTCAGTAAAAAGATACTATGCTCATGTCAGTCTTGCAACTTTCTTCTTCTTCGACATCTTTTCGGAAAGGGTCTACGGACTCTTTGAACTTTTGAGAGGGTTCCATGACTGGAAAAAATTTAAGAACCCGTGGTGGGATTGGTTCTAGCTGTTCAAGGTAGTGCTTCTTTACTTCCAATTTAATACCTAGATACATGTCGGTGGAGTAATCGCCAGTAACCTCTGTTCAGCGCCCTAACTTTGATTTTCTGATAAGTAGCAAACGTTATTAACTTTTCCATTACTTGATACGTCGTCTCTTTTTTCCTCTGCTATAATGCTTATAAAAAAATGTAGCGACTTATCAGACCCTCCATGTCAGACATATCAGACATCCTTCCCATTCGGATCAGCAGCTTGATTTTGATTGCCTCTCCCAATCGGCGTCTTTACCGAGTCGAGGCGCATAATTGCGATTCACAACTGGCCGACTGGAAACTTTTGACATTTCAAATCGGAACAATAGTTGATTTAACTCACAAATTAGAAATATATAGTAGGAATAATAATAAAATAATAATAAATTAAAGAAAAATATAACTACGGTTAATATAAAAAGTTCAATTAAAAGTTACTTTGAAAAAAAAAAAAATGAAACATGTAATTTCTAATTGAGATTTGTAATCTTTTGTTAGCTTATTAAATATAAGAATGTAATATTAAGATGTAATTAAGGAGAACGTGCAGCACCCGGACAAACCAATGTAGGTTTGAGGGTGTGATGTATATATATTTTTGTAATATTCTTAGTGTTTAAAATAAATAAATAAATAAAAAAAAAAATCACGCTGGCCAGTGCCCCGCACTCAAATACGTTACTCTGGTACTCAAGAACTCTACTCAAGTTAGTACTTAAGTATGATTTCTAGTGCTTGAAATCATACTCAAGTCCTGACTTGTGCATTGAGTAGAGTTCTGGAATACGATCCTTAGTGTAGGGAGTTCCTTAGTATGAGACCAGGTGTGGGTGTTTAGCACATTAATATAACATTAGACAAGACACATACGTTGCTCTGGTCCCGAAGTAACTAAACCACTTGTGTTATGGAAATCGGAAACAAGGACGGTACCTCAAACACTCGGACCCGAGACAATATAGTCAAATCAGAGATGGTGACGCCATGAATAACGGTGTACAAGCCACTCGATCACAGAGGTCAGACGTCAAAATATTATTATTATACTCGATTATATATATAGATAGATATACTCAATTAATACGGTATTGTATTTATTTCCATTAGAAGATATTCTTTGTTTGGACCCTTTTCCCAACTCTTAATTTTTATCCTAAAGTTAAGGAACAAACTTAGTAATAAAGTCCCCTTTTGTACGTTAGTATTTACTAATCTTGTTTTTCATGTGCAATAAGAATATTTCGTTCATTCATTCCTTTTATTCATTCTGTCATTCACTCATTATTTGATTGTTTTTGTCTTCTTTTTTTTCATTGTTCACAGTTTTTATTAGACTATAAGTTGAAATATACAGGTAAGTTACAATAAAAGCTTCAGCTACCGGCCCTTGGGTTTCCCATGAAGTCTAGTAATTTTTTGGATAAAATTTTGCACAGATGAAGGGCACGGCAAGGGTTTCGACTCCAAAGGCTGTAAATAGGTAGTTGGAGCCGAGGTCCTGGTACTTATTACTTTTTATTTTTCCGCCAGCTCATCTGCGTCGCTAACGCTCTTGCTGGTGTGCTGGAGAGGGGATGGGGCAAGTGCGTGTTTTTCTTTATATTTCGGAACTATTTCTTTTGTTTTTCCTAAGAGTCAACACTTTGTTTTCGATCTAGTATATTTGTTCGACTTGAGTAAAATGTAAAACGATTTTAAAAACAAACTCATTCCCTCTCTAAAAAGGCGTACCCGGAGTTGAATTTCAACGAGTCGAAAGAGTTCCCCGGTAGGTAATGAGATTCATGTATAAATAATTCCGAGAATTACGCAAGCGGATTTTGAAGGTATACAGAGTGAGCACAAACAAAACGCGTGTGAAGCTGTAACCAGACTTAATGAATGCAAATGGTTTTTAGATTTTCTCTTTGATCGAGATACAAGGCAAATTGTAAGAAAAAGTTGCGCAAATAAAATAAAAAATTTTTGTGGCTTGTTGTATTGATGAATAGAAATAACTATTGTTCTACGACTTTTGAAAATTTAAACAAAATGTTTTTATAACACTGCTGACTTCACATATTTTCTGAGCGTTATGAATCCTCTTCGACATCCAGGTTTCTTCACATTGGTTTTTCTTCACCGAAAAGCTCGTCGTAAATTTCAAATTAAATGACGCACATCAATTCCGTCTGCTTGAGAGGCAGTAGGTAGAACTTAGGCTATCACGACTTCAAATATTTTTGTTCTCATATAATTCGCCTAACAGCTGATCCTAGTTAGTAAGGGAAGTAGGAAGAAAGTTGTTTGTATTCGTGCACGCGTATAATATTATATAGAGTATTGAAGTGCGTATAGCGTATTGAAGGAAATTAAATTAACCTAGACCGTCAGGAAGTGACAGAATTTGGTAATTTCCCGTTACTATCTTCTACACTTGACGATATAACTGAAGGGTTAGCACGACAGGGGACACGAGAGCGACATAAGGAACGAGATACAGTTATTTTAGCAGAGATCTCACGCTTTGTATGTCGCTCTCGCGCCAGTCGCGCATTGCAGTGCTAACCCTACGTACTGATTATTACAAGTTGTTATATTAATCTCGATGGAACGAACGAGTCAACGTTAAAAGCCAAGATTGACTTTAAATTTTTTTCTATAGTACCAAGTGATGGAACCATGATGGAACGCACAAGTCGTGCTTGCGTCACAAACGTAACAGTTTCAGAGCTATAAATCGCAAAGATCTGAGAGGCACTGCTACTGCGCCCTTTATCCTGAGACATAAAGTTGATAAGTCCCATGTGCCTGTAGGTTCACTAGCACCTACTAGACATGGAGTACTTTTAACGCGCCGACGACGCGCGTTTTAAGGTGACGTAAATGCGCGTCTTCTGTGCGTGTAGGTACGCACCGCAGACGCGCCGCGCTGTAGTGAATCGATTCAAACGCGCGCAAACATCGGGTTGCAAGCAAGAAGCTTATATACTAGAGTGTACACTTAGAATTTCATGTAGTTGCTTCGTTTAGAAAATTAACTGAAATTAACAAACAAAACTAAAATTAAAACTATGTCTTATTAAAATGCGCGGATACATACGCATGACTACAGTGCGTATAAAATACGCCATGTGCGTAGACTCTTAGAGGGATGCCCTACGGCTGTTGTTTCTTTCAACGTACTAATTTGCTTGCGGTGACGCGCTGTTTCAACGCACCGTGTGGTATGTCGAACGGATTTAGGGTCGAAACACAAAACTGCATTGCGACGTCGCATCGAATCCACGAGCTCGCACGACGCATCGCAAGAAATTGCGAATTGCACCGCATCGCGCGTTCCTGCAATGTTAATCTTCTTTGTGTTTTTTTCCTGTACTTTCTTATCAATAACAGCAGTGCAACACTTTACGATCCATGTCGCTACCTAGTTTCAAAGATGCGGTCAGTATGGTTGAGGTTCGTCGGAGGAATGGTCACCCGAACCGTGGTAGTGAGATGCATTGCCGCACGAAATCGCATCGCAGTAATTCGCGACGCAGTTTTCTGCGTTCCGAATTCGCATCGCGCCGATTCGCAACTTTGTGTTTCGACCCTTAGAGTGGTGCCACACGAGCGTTGGTGGTGAGTTTCGTCGTCGCAACGCTATGGTTTCAACGCACCGAGTGCCACACGAGCAATGCGGTGTCGCAACTTAACGCTGTTCATTTATACTGCAGCACCTCTTCCCGCTTCTAATCCTGGACCTTTGTCCGATGCTCACGTGTTCCGTCGCGGCGCGTTGTTAGTTCTAATTATACAACGCAACGTCACCGCTTAGGCGCCGCAACGCCGCAAAATCGGCACGCAGTAATAAACCGTAAACGGGGGTAAACCGTAAATAGGTAAGGTGGCAGTAGATACTTACTTCCCTGGACTACTGCTATTAAACATCTTTAAAATAGATTTGCAATTACGGTCCACAGTATTATTTCACAATTTTACATCATATTGCGCAAATCGTAATGAAGAAACTTATACCATCGACTTAAATTAGTTACTTTACATTACTTTTATTGGAGAAGGACGACCAAAGTAAGCTGACCTTGCGTCACAAGCAAATCTCAAGTACGGAGAGGTACAAAGGCGTGCAAAAGACTCTCACAGCTGAACAAGTACAGTAGCAAGAGTTCTTCACGTTAATGAGATTCATGTATAAGCGATTCCGCGGGTGTTAAGCAGAGCTAAAAAACAAATTGCCTGTGAACGAGACGTAATTTGGAGAATGCTTTTAATTCGACCTAGAGGATTTTATCTGCTTAATACTCGTAACTTTGTGATCTTATTGCTGTGTACATTTTTCTCAACATCAAAGAAATTTGATTTCGAACGGAAATTAGATTAGGTACAGTGTCTATAAATAACTATTACGCTTGTTATTTCCATAGTATGTTATTAACTATTCCTTGGTTCGTTATCTGAATTAACATTTTATGTATGAATTAATGTATTATTTATAAATAAAATCCCGTCCTTTGTCCCGTGAAATTGATATCGTAAAAAAAACTTAATTTCTTTATATATTACTACGAGATTAAAAACATACATTCATGTTATTTTTATTCAAAGCAAATACTTATATTTAAATAAACATTTTTTCTATGCCTATTTCATCTATTTACACATGTTTAATTAACTATAGAATAGTCTGTTTTAATTTAATTTTTTTTCCATTTTCATTTGAGCTCCTGATCACGGAACAAAGTAAAAAAAAGCAAGAACATGAATTTACATTTTGGTTCTACAGTTGCCCTGTATCTAACTGCCTCCGTGGCCGAACGGTTACCATGCCGGACTGCCACGCAGAGGTACTGGGTTCCCAGACCGGGAGAATAGAGAGCAATTTGTGGTGGTCTATGTGTATTCCATGGCACCCGCAACACAGGTTTTCCATAGTGCAGGGCTATGAGTGTGTTGGGTTATTATTATTATTATTGTGTTGCGTTATGTATATATAACACAATGTCATTTTGTTTCTCTAATAATTATAATGCTTTTATTAAAATGAGCCACTTCCTTTGCAATTGTAGTCTCAAACTATCGACAAGATGCCGTTTAGTGCGGTGCCACATGCTTTCAATTCTTTTGTACGGTGTAGAAGCATGGACACTAACTCAGACATTATGCAAACGGTTAGAAGCCTTCGAAGTGTGGGTTTATCGAAGAATTTTGAAAATATATAGTGGACGGATAGAGTTACCAATGACAACGTATTGCGGAGGTTGCACAAAGGCTTGGAGTTCTTAAGAACAGCAAAAAAAAAAGAAATTGCAGTACTTCGGGCACATCATACGGAGTGATAAATACTCTCTGCTGCAGCTAATAAGTACCATAGAACTGTTCCGAGCCGCAACTTCACGGACTCAAATTGCCACAATGATAGCCGAGCTCCGGTAGGAGATACCACCCCAAGAAGAGGAATAATTATAACTTTTTTAATTAAAAAAAATCTACCCCAAAAGTTTGTTTACCGGCTTTTTATTGGAATTACATCTATTTGCCAATATTTATTGCAATCAGTTAGCGTAAAGTGCGCGAAATCGGATTCATCCTCTAGTTTACCACCCTTAGAGGTGGAATCTTTTCTTTAATGTAACATCCTTAGAGGTGGAACGTTTTCTTCAAATTTAAATGAGATGGGAATGGAAGGTAACACACCACCGGGGCTGACGAGTTCGGGTCCGCCAGATACGCCCGTGAAGGCGTATCACTGGTTGAGTGCTTGGCCCGGACGCCCGTCGTACCCTGGTTTTACCGTCGAGCCCGTAGTCTCTCCGGAAAACCCTATCTCTCGGGTCGGTAGATAGGGACAAATGAAAAAATACAGTCGAAAAATACAGAAGAACTTTTCCCTTTGTTGAATTCGGTTAATTAAAAAATATACACTGAAACATGTACTTACAGCTTATTTACAGTCGGCCATTTGATTGTACCGAATCCCTGCCACCGAGATGGTCTAAAATTATATACCTATATTTCGAATCATACTTTAGTTCGCTTTTTAGTATAAACATCAAATAATATTGATTTATCTCATGCCGTAACATTTACGTCTATAGATACACAACATGTTTTTTACCTAGACATAATGTTGTTGTAGCTTTGAAATTTACGGCCTATTTTTAAACCGACTTCAAAAAAGGAGGAGGTTCTCAATTCGACTGTATGTTCTTTTTTTTTTTTGTATGTATGTATGTTACGCGATAACTCCGGTATTTGTGAATCGATTTTCATGATTTTCTTTTTTTGTTGGAAAGGGGGTATTTCCATAGTGGTCCCATTTCATTTTGAAGAAAATCATCCACCTCAAAGAGTGGCTGTTCACGCATGAAGATTCATTTTTATAAGTAGCGCCTAACTTTAAATTAGGAGCAATTACTTTTAGCAATTATTTAGTTGATATTGCTATTTATCCAATTCAAGGCGTTTTTCCCTCGACATACTTTGAGTAGTGTCGTAGTGAGAACCTATTTTTATTATCTCCAGTATCAAATCCTGTATAGTGGCGAACTAGGGGATATTTCAATGAAACTTATCAAATAGACGTAATTCCACGTACTTTTGAGGTCGGTTTCTTTAGTACTCTGTACTGAGATTATGTGCAAACAAAAAGGTCTATATTTGAAAAAGTACATGTAAAATGGCAGTTCTATGTAATATAATTTTAAACAGAACCCGAAGAAAGGGGTCTACAGCCTCTGAGTAAGTCGGTGAATGTGATATAGGCAAACTATATAAATAGCCGAAAAGGTAAAAGAAACAGGTTTAAGGTAAAAAGAGTGCGTTTATAATTTTTGTTATTTAATAAAAGAAAGATAACATTTACCTAGCTATTTATTGAAATTATTGCGCGCCAACATGTGTGACTGCGTATGTCGTAAGTTATTACAATAATTTTCAATTTTTTTTATGATACCAAGTGACTGATGGTAAGCGACACGTCTATCCACAACAGTTGCAGTGCCACTCAGAGCTTTACATCGCAAAGATCTTAGTGGCACTGTGTGTGACAAGTCCCATGTGCCTGTAATTTCACCAGTATCATTACCCTTCAAAACCGGAACGCAATGCTGACATTACTGGTTGGTGGCAGAAATAGGTAAGGTGGCAGTACTTCCCTGGACGAATTCTTTCACAAGGAGCTTGACTGCTACTTAAAACTAAAAAACAATTGACAATAAGCACATTTTTCCAGCAAGCCCTTTATAACAAGGTTTGTGGACGCATGTTTTGTCATCATATTAATTTTTTTTTATCAGTTGTTGAGAAAAACTAAAGAGTAAAATTGAGTTTTGAAAGGCCCGCCCTGGAAGTTGTCGTCCGAAAAACCGATATTATGTTTGATGAATTTTTCTACTACACTATTACAATAGTGTTGTAACTCGAAATATGTGAAATTTAATATTATATCATTACCGAACTTACAATTTGATTTTCTACACGTCAAAAAAACCGTTGTTAGAATATTGTAACAAACAATCAAAAGATATCTACTTTAATTATTTACTTTAATTATTATTTAACTGCCTCTGTAGCCGAACGGTTACCATGCCGGACTGCCACGCAGAGGTCCCAGGTTCGATTCCCGGGTCGGGAGAAATATTTGTATGGCCTACATTTATTTCTTTTGTGAGTTTGGGTGTAATTTGTGGTTGTCTATGTGTGTGTCCATGGCACCCGGGACACAGGGTTTCCCTAGTGCAGGGCTATGTTGAGTGTGTGCGTTATTATTATTATTATTATTACTTACCTCAAAATGAGACACACTTTATGTGAGCTAGTTCTGGCCAAAAATCCTCATTCAAAAACATGAAATTACTTTTTCCATTTTATTTTTGAATATATTTGAAAAATCGTTTAAGTGTCTATAATAAACTACAACATATAAATTTTAACGATTTTTTTGCGGGAAGTGAGTAATTAGTTTTTCATTGATTCTGAGAAAGTCCTTTTTTTGAGGTAATACACTATTGTATTAACAGTGCGATGTATGTGTCCATGGCAACCGCGATACAGGGTTTCCCTATTGCAATAATGATAATATTTGTTATACTGCTAAATTCTGACTGTGAGTTTCAGAAGAGTGTCAGTGGAATGACAGAGATGGCATTCATTCATTCATTCAATCAATAATGTTCGATGTTGCCTTATTAAAACTACCATGAATTTTATTATGCATATCTTAATTTGATGGCTAGCCACTGACATGGTAAATTAACACTCTATCAATTCACAACTGAAATAATTTAAATTAACAGGCTTGGGGCATAAATTAATTTACATTCAATTTTATTAACACTAACAAATTGTGCTCCTTGGTATATACGAAATGAGGATCTGCATCGTGATTTGGATATAAAGCCTGTAAATAAAGTGATAATAAATTACGCCGAAGCTCACGAACATGGACTTCATCATCACGTGAACATAGAGACTATACAGCTACTAGACAATACAAATATAGTTCGTAAACTACAAAGAACTAAACCTTTTGTATTAGTGTAGTTAATTGTAGTGAATACAATAAATATTAGTGCCAGTGCTAACTAGACTATGAGCACACAGAGTGTCTTCTCTTTAACTAATATTAAAAGATATTTTGTCGATTAACAATTTCTTTATGTAAGTTTCTTTTAATTTAGGAAATTATGTTAAATTA
This sequence comes from Hyposmocoma kahamanoa, assembly GCF_003589595.1. NCBI lineage: Eukaryota > Metazoa > Arthropoda > Insecta > Lepidoptera > Cosmopterigidae > Hyposmocoma > Hyposmocoma kahamanoa. The sequence continues at coordinate 403,033 of NW_020653731.1, forward strand.
AAATTGCTTATTAGTCTCGTAAAATGGCTAGATTGTAATTAGTTACAAAGTTTTGTTTTGCTTTGTAACAAATTAAAAAATATATATTAACACGGAATAACGATATTTTCATGCCTGGGCTATAAAGTTCCGAGTTCAATGCCTGTTAAAACTGAATGAATACCTTTCTGAGCAGAGTTAGGGCGCGTTCAAGTTAGCCGCTGTTAGAAGAGCTGCAGCCGCGCGGCGGTCGCGCTGCAACCACGCGGCGACCGCGCGACTGTCGCGCTGCTGAAGTGCGACCAAGTTTTTTTTTATCTTTCGACTCAGTTACGCGATGGATTCTGACGAAGAAACATTACTTTTACCTAGTTCTTGGGGCACACACTTCACATATAGGTATTAAAAATGACTCACCTGCTATGTTTTTTTCAAGTCGTAGTTTCATTTTCTAAATTGTCAATACATTTTAGATACAAATTTTCCTATGGCTTTTTTTATCCGGTCGATTGGAATAACTGGCGGAACTGCTATCCCATACTGCAGGGTGTTGTTTTACATTCTCTATAAATACTTCAATTCGATTGTTATCCAACGGGGTTAATTTGAAAAATTAACATGTATACCTCACTAACCGTGACTGCAACCGAGCGTGACTGTAGCGCGAATGCCGCGCGGCCGCCGCGCGTATTCACGGTTCGCGTGTAACAGCGGCTAATTTGAACACGCCCTTAGGACCCAGCTTAACGCGATGTTAAAACACGATTCCTATCATTTTCACACTAAGTAGGTCTATTCAATAGGTACTTTATATATTTTTATTTTTTTTTATTTATTTATTTATTTCAGGCAACTAGGACCCATAGATACATACCTTACAGACTAACATACATATAATATAACAATAACAATATAAAAACAAAATACACCTATATTATATATACCTTAAAACAAACATACATACAATATAATAATAAAAACTAATCTACACGATTTCCCTTATCGGCGACGTGTGGCGCAATCTGGTGTCAGGTAACCGGCCGCGGAATCGCCGATATATGACACCCTTCGGCCAAAATTCCTCTTTCATGAAGGTCGAAAGATGTTCGGTCGGTATTCTCACCACAAACGAATTGAAGTTCACGTTGCGGCGAGACTCCAACCGCTCGACCCTCAGGGTGTATTTGGTTTTATGCCTGATATACTCCACTATTTCCTCAGACTTCGTGGAGTAATGCAGCCGCGACAGGTACAACAGCGTCGTCGGTACGGCCGGACGCAGCAGGAAGTTCGGTCCTGTCGGAGCTGTGCCACACTGGTTACGGCTGGTGGGCTGATATACCAATGATAATTTTTATATCAACTGAACTAAATGGGATGGATAAGTCATAATTCTTACATCCATGTTTTTGTTTGTTGCGTGTGAATGCCGGCCGCATCGTGCAACTATTTTCATCGGAACTAATTGCAGATAAATTCAACTCAAAACGTATGATTTTAATTTTTCTCTACCTACATTATTTTTCTTAACACGCAGTGAATGGTGATGGTTGTATAGATTTTAATGCGCTTTAGGTACTATTAAATTTTGAAGTAAGATCTTAAATTTTCTCTGTAAGTGAATTTATATTCTTAAGAGAAATAAATATTCTTTAACCACAAACAATAACGTATAGAACACGTATAGTATACGATAGAAATTTTTCTAATGGCTGTAATTTCGTTTGTAAAAAAATAAACTTTGAAATAAAATAAAACCCTTAGAATAATAACGCATAGAAACCTAGTCCGCACACGGGCTTCAGTGCTCAAGGTCAACTTGCACCGCGAACAGATCAAGAATTTTAGATAAAAATGACGAAATGTGCGGTAAATGAGTGTAAAAATACGTCAGACAAACATAAAATAGATACTAACATCACATTCCACAAGGAAGTAACGCGTTTCAACTTGTATTTTTATATAAATATTCACTAAAACCGAAAATTAACCTACTACTAAAACTAGCCTACATGAATTTGATTTTTGCCTCACTTGTGACAGTTCGTTTGATATGAAACTATCATTCTATGCGTTATTATTCTAAGGGAAAAAAATTATTTCAATCTGAGGTAGGTAGAATCAACTCGTAATGCATGTGGTTACTTTGTTTCGTATCTCAAATAATATTTATTTAACTAATAAATATGAACAAGAGTTCTGCAAATGATCACGTTCGCTGCGCGGGCAACAAGCAGTGAGGCCAGCTCTAATAGCAGTTGGTACGATGTGACCTAGTTAAGGCTTTGGGAGTGGTTACATAGAAAGCTCCTACTGGGTTACGAGAGCACCTAGGTTGCCTTTGTTTAAGAAGCACCTACTACGTATAATATGTGAACTGAGTTTCACTATAGAGAATATGTCACCCTATGTACATTGCACAGCAGGATATGAACGTCGTAGACTAGACTAATTTGTGACATTACACCCTTTGAACGCATAATAATAATTCTTTATTCACATGTATATACCTATATTAAGTACAAATTACAATTATATTAAGAAACAACAGCAATAAACTAATGGTAATAAAATAAAAATAAAATACAATGCGCTTATAAAATTCTAATTATAACCCTTTTATTTCTTATTTCAATCACTCCAATATTTAATAATAATCTCAGTACAGAGTACTAAAAAAACCGACCTCAAAAGTACGTGGAATTACATCTATTTGCTAAGTTTTATTGAAATATCCCCTAGTTCGCCACTATACAGGACTTGACACTGGAGATAATAAAAATCGGTTCTCACTACTCAAAGTATATCGAGAGAAAAACGCCTTGAATTGGAGAAATAGCAAAATCAACCATTAAAGTAATTGCTCCTAAATTAAAGTTAGGCGCTATTTATAAAAATGAATCTTCATGCGTGAACCACCACCCTTCGAGGTGGATAATTTTCTTAAAAATGAAATGGAACCACTATGGAAGTATCCCCTTTCCAACAAAAAAAAAATCATGAAAATCGGTTCACAAATACCGGAGTTATAGCGTAACATACATACAAAAAAAAAGCATACAGTCGAATTGAGAACCTCCTCCTTTTTTGAAGTCGGTTAAAAAGGATTTCTGCATTTGCTCCTTACACTATTTGTCAGATGCACTCAATGACACTGTCAGATTTACTATTGCGAACAATCAGGAATTTCAACCTCCACGAACATGCTCGATGCATTGCATTATCTCCGTTGATTAATTAAAATGCGATATGCATTATTATATTGTACTCAAATGGTGCTAAACCCACGTAAAGTTGCTCTTATATAAGAATTTCGGGAATTACGGTTACAAGTAAATTTCGATTTCGATGTTATAATAATAATAATTATTAAATATGCCAGATGGCATCTGACCTCAGTGGTCCTCAACTCCGTTATAGTTATCGCCCAGTTCAGAGTGTACTCGTGCCGATTTTCTAACCAGAAATGTTTTTATTCTGATATCAAGAGACGGGACGAAAACGTCGTGTGTTTGGGGGCATATGACACTTTGACCATGAGACTTGTCAACTGTCTCAGTGTGTCGGACGCAGTGGCAGTGCCCCTCAGATCTTTGCGATTTAAAGCTCTGAGTGGCACTCAAATTGTTATGGTCAGGAATGACTTGTTCTTCCCGCCACTTGATGTTATCAAAAAAAAAAAACATAAAGTTGACAAGAACCGTGTACCTGTCGGCAATTTTTGGCCTGCTACTTAGCTTCTTATACGTTAAGAGCTCTCAACTTGTCATTTTGTCTGGCGGCACAGTCATGGCCTATAATGATAAATATGTATTGAAAATTCCCTACTTTCAGACCGAACAACGAACACAATCCAAATTGTATCTTCATTCATTAATTTCATTAAATAATAATAATATTAATATGCCAGTCAGCCTAATCAGTTACCATTCCCTGTATTCTAAGTACCAGAACATACTTAATTCAAAAAAGTTTATTTCCCAAATTGGTTTTGCTTGGAATCGAACGTGGGAACTCCTCATCCAATGCTTACAAAGCAAACCGTTAAGCCACCGAGGTCATCATGTTAATTAATGTATAAAAGTCAAATTCTATAGGTATTTTTATATAGGTATTACGCTAGTTACAATGGACTTAACAAAGAGTTTTAACTTGTAGTTATTTGGAAACTAAGTGATTGTCTGTTAACCCTATAAACCAATAGCAGTAGATCTCTTTGTGAATGTGTTCATCCAAGAAAGTACCACCACCATATCTATTTCTGCCGAAAAATGGTAATGTAAGCATTACCGTGTTTCGGTTTTCCAGTGGTGAAATTACAGGCATATGAGACTTGTGACCCTTTGTCTCAGTGTGACAGGCGAAGTGGCGGTGCCCTTCAGATCTTTGCGATTTAAAGCTCTGAACGTCACTGCTGTTATGAACAGGCGCGTAGCTTACTGCCAGGTGTACGACTTGTTAATACCGTCACTCCACTTCGTATACGATTTGGTGACAAGTTCTAATTTTGTTGTACTTTGATGTTTTCACGTGTCTTTTAAAAATTGTTCTCTCCTTCTCAACTTAACTGAAAAGTATTTAATGTTTAGATTGAAATTGATGTTTTTGATTGTAAAAGTGTTAAGTGGGGTGTGCCACTGTCATAACTGAAAATAAACGCTATACATAATCCTTTTGGGTGCAAAGCTGGGTCCCGGTCCCGGATCCCGCGTTAATCGAATCAGTGTCGTTTAGCATTTTAGGACCGGTATCGTGTTGAATATATTTCCGTCTTTATTTTATATACGGTTGTCTCGGGACGGTTTATTATTAGAATTATTACCTATTACGCTTTGACAGATTTACGGAACCAATTTTAAATATATATATATATATATATATATATATATATATATATATATATATCTATATAACGAAGTGACAATCAAATGATAAATAATGTTTTCTAATTGTTATAACATTTTGGCTGTTAAGGACGCCATATACATACCAGTCGGATTATCTATGTACATTAAAATATCCGCATCCGCATTCATTACGGATGTTCGAATCGTGACATGACGTAAAAGGCGCGCTCGAATAATTTACAAATCTTCCAGAAACAGACTGTAAGCCGAAAAAATGTTCAGCTGTTGTTTTTAACCGACTTCAAAAAAGGAGGAGGTTATCCATTCGACTGTATGTTTTTTTTTGTATGGATGTTACGCGATAACTCCGGTATTTGTGAACCGATTTTCATGATTCTTTTTTTGTTGGAAAGAGGGTACCTCCATACTGGTCCCATTTCGTTTTTAAGAAAATCATCCACCTCTAAGGGCTGATCACGCATGAACATTCATTTTTATAAATAGCGCCTAAATTTTATTATAAGGAGCAATTATTTTAATGCTTGATTTTTTCATATGCTATTTTCCAATTCAAGGCGTTTTTCTCTCAATATACTTTGAGTAGTGAGAACCGATTTTTATTATCTTCTGTGTCAAGCCCTGTATAGTGGCGTTTCAATAAAACATTTCAATAAAACTTGGCAAATAGATGTAGTTCCACGTACTTTTGAGGTCGGTTTATTGTTACTCTGTATTAACGTATAACTTCGGTAAAATTCTACTACGATTAAGCTAGGCCGATTGATTGTTTTCGTGAATATTGATACTTTTGTTAATTAATGTCACAAAATCACTGAAATTATGGTTTATTTTTATTTTATTTTAATATTTTAGCCTTTTCATGTAGATAGATGCAGTAAGGATGTATATTTTTGGCAATTTTTTAAATACACTAAATGAGCTCGTTCGTTCGATATTCGAAATGCAAATGCATAAGTTATGACACAGATGGTAGTACTCCCCTGGCGTTTCCGCTGTTCATAAACGACATAAACATACACTATCGATCCGTCGTTTCGATCAGTCGCATAAGACGGATCGTGACGATAAATCGTTCCGTATATGGGGCGGGCCTGACATACTATCGGATCGAATCGGAGTCTGTGTTCTTTTGTTTATCTGATTATGTCACTTGTTGCTGTGTAGGTTTAAGATCGTAAACTCAAATTATGTGTAATGACTTTGTAAGTAATAAAAATTAAAAAACAGCTTGACCACGCTTCTAGGACGAATAAACCACATTTATAGTACAGGGTACGGTAATAAAATGGAATTCATTGCCTGAAGATTTGTTCTCTGTAACTTGGGACTTTTCAAGGCGAGAATGAATAAGCATTATAAATCGTCACTTTCCATCAGTTCTAAAAAGAAAAAAGAAATCTGAAGTGGTCTAATAAAGAAACCCTCGGGACAACTCTCTGAACATTAGTAACAATAGAGCAGTAATGTCAGCATTACTGTGTTCCGGTTTTCAAGGGTAAGGGTGCTGGTGAAATTACAGGCACATGGGACTTGTCAACTTATGTCTCAGGGTGACGGGCGCAATGGCAGTGCCCCTCAGATCTTTGCGATTTAAAGCTCTGAGTAACACTGCAATTGTTATGGACAGGCGTGTAGCATACCATCAGACGCACGACATTTCTGTTATAGTGAAGCAACATTACTGCGTTCCGGTTTTGAAGTAACGTGCTGGTGAAATTATAAGCACATGTGACTTATCAACTTATGTCTCAGGGTGGCGGCTGCAGCGAGAGTGCCCTTTTATTTAATAATTGATTAACAATCAAGAAAATTTAAAAAAATCCTCGTCACAACAGCTACATTGGAGATTTTATACAATTTAACATGCCATTTACCTGGTTATAAACTAAGGGACACCTAGAACCAATTTGAAATGTTCCGTTACCCAATTCTACAGGGAATTGAACCGGGTCCTACTCATCTAGCGACCATGGTGCAAACCGCTGCGCTACTAAAGTTGTCATTAAACGTTGTCTTGAAACATAAATTCCGTCTGTTATGCCCTTAATTTCAATGAGAAAACTTTAATATAGACGTTATAAACATCATAATTTACCATCTTTATTAAATGCCTTTTACGCCTAATAAACTAAACAAGAGCAATTTATTAATCTAGCAGATAACCATCATTCTATTATTCGTTCTGAAATGAGCGTATCGCACGAACGGATGTCGGAGCTAGTAAATAATATAATCATAACGAGGATTACGCAAATTGCTGTACCAATTTATTATATATAGCTTTATGTTTATTTAGGAAATGAAACTATTTTTCCGGATTTAAATCGCGTATATTTGTTTTTTTCAAACAAACCGACGTATTGGGCCCTTTACAGGTCCCATGGTCACGGTTGACTAAATTATGATAGCGTAAATTGGAATGTTTTCTTTGTAAAATTAGAAATAAGGTATTTAATTAATAACTATTGTAACTATAGTGAAAAAAAATAGGGTGGTTTGCATCAATATTAGACATAACTGGTTGAAGACTGTACCACCTTAGTCAACCGTGATCATGGGACCTGTAAAGGGCCTGAAACGTCGGTTTATTTGAAAAAACAAATATACGCGATTTAAATCCGGAAAAATAGTTTCATTTCCTATGTGCAACAATCGCGAAAACCTAAGAACTCGATATTTATGTTTATTTGTTTATTTACATGGTATTATTGAAATGACATAGGCAGATTTAAGCTCACAAGGCCTAAGGCCGGAGCGCATTTACCATGTTAATAAGGATAGTTTCGTCGACAACCCGACGCCTTCGACAGGGTCGTTGTGGTGTGTAAAGGAAAGGGAACTCGGCTTTTTTCATGATAGCAAGTGACGTAACAAACAAGTCGTGCGCCTGGTGAAGTGACACGACGTCGAAGCAACGTGACTTCTTTAGTATGTCATTGGATTGCGTATTGAAGGATATGTTGACTAGGTGTAAGATTCTTTACATTGTATTTGAATTATTGATTCACTTCTATTTGCACCATGAATGAATAAACATAGGTACTGTCTAAAAACAGGAGAGAGTACTAAAAAAACCGACCTCAAAAGTCATTCATCATCATTTATCCTTTAAATGGGACCACATCTGAGGTACCCTCTTTCCAACAAAAAAAGAATCATCAAAATCGGTTCACAAATGAGTTAT
>NW_020653731.1:441063-448475 GCF_003589595.1 Hyposmocoma kahamanoa
CTAGACAGTTTTGATGTGTGTATATGACTATATTTGTGTTTTCAACAAATCAAAGTTTTGGGCCTTTTACAGTCACGACTGACTGAGATTGTAAAGTCATCAACTAGTTATGTATAGTATTAATGCCAACCACCATAAATATATGCGATTTAGATCCGAAAATACAGTTTCATTTCCAATGTGTAGCAATCCCGAAAGTATACGCAGTAGATAACGAAGACAATACATAGTTATTTTGTAACACGATTGACTATTAACTTCCCAGTGCATTACTATCTACGCAATTTATGTATCGTCAATCATAATAATCACCGTATATATCCTATTTAATGAGCCCTTTATTCGCAGCAGGTGTTCGGAGAGTGGGCTCAAGTAGAAGTGGTGGAGCTGGTTAACGATGGTTCGGGTCTGGCGTTCGGCATTGTCGGGGGAAGATCTTCTGGCGTCGTTGTCAAGAGTGTGTTGCCGGGCGGAGTCGCTGACAGAGTAAGTTACCTTTCTTTCTATCTACGACCTTAGGACAAGTGGCGTAGCGTCGATTTCAGTTGCCCACGGCCTACCTTAAATTTGTTGCCCCCTCTATTTTCATGATTACAAAAGTGGTGCGTTCGATTGTGTTTTTATGTTCGCCTATCGTCGCCATCTTCGTGTTGTTCAGAATATCGGTTTCTCAAGTAGTGAAATATATGTTCTAATTTTAAATAAAAGTAATCGTTTTGACTAGTTAGGCTCGGCCGTGCTTGCCGCTTGCTGTGCCGCCCGGGGCCATGGCCCCCTCTGCACACTCCACGCTACGCTACTGCTTAGGAACTTCTACCATGAGTCATTTTTTCTTTTTTCTTGTGTCTTCTAGGGGCGCTGCGCTGTACACTTTATCAAACAATTGTAGCTATACAGCTCCTTGTGAAAAAGTTCGTACTGCTACCTTACCTATTTCTGCCCAAGCAGTAATGTGAGCATTACTGCATGTCTGGTTTATATATACTGGTATTGAGGGTAATGGCGCTTGTGAAATTACAGGTGAATGGGACTTGTCGGTTTTACGTCTCATGGCGACGTGCGTTGTAGTCTTCCACTCAGTCCTTTGTGATTTGGCTTTTTGGCTTTGACAAATTTTCTACTATATAAAACATACACTTTTAGTGTAAAAATAAAATAATGGCTTCTCAACAATAAAGTAGAATTATTATATATTTTTTTTATAACATCAAATGACGGGACGCGTGTCGTGCGCCTGATGGTAAGCTACACGCCTATCCATAACAGTTGCGTCGCCACTCAGAGCTTTAAATCTCAACGACCTGAGGGGCATTGCTACTGAGCCCGTCATCCTGAGAAATAAGTTGACAGACCCATGTGCCTGTAATTTCACCAGCACCCTTACCCTTCAAAACTGGAACCGGCAAAAATAGGTAGCAGTACTTCCCTGGACGAACTCTTTCACAAGGAGATATAATGCTACTAAAGTAGTACCTACTGTAGAAGATACAGTTTATGAAACATTACTAGTACGTCGCAGCGTCTATTGTCGCTGCCTAGCTGCGGCAATTTAAAGCGACCTTGTTATCCGTCAAACAGCTGTATTTCCGAGATATGTAAACGCAATGTTCAACGTGTATTTAATTCAACCAGTTTGAGCGATGGATATTTGATTCTATTACAAACAGAGTTTGACGAGGTAAGATTTCTCGATGTAGGATTAATTAATGGAATTTACCGTTAACAAGAATTTATGTATGACTTAAGCACCTCAGAGCCCCAACGGTTTGAAACGGGGTCGATTCCCGGTAGGAGAATTTAGGAATGAACTGTTCTAGAATGGTTTTGGTTTGGATGTTCCTGGTAGGGAGTTAGGGCAATTTACAATCTGAATCCAGAGTTGAGAGATAAGTTTATAGAAATTAACATACTTGCGCTACCGTACATTTATGAAATAGTTATTTGTTATGTAAGGCTGCAAAGTTGTTGTTGCAACCTTAGCAGGGGAGGGATGCTAAGATTGAGTGGTTCAAAAATAGAATCCAGAGTGTAGCTAGGGTTTCAAGTCACGAGACGCAAAACTACTTTGCTGCCGAGCAAAGCACACAATTTTTCACCTCACTATAGCGGCGAAAATGGTAAATGAAAGAAAAACAGTTGAACTGTAACAAATCAGTTACTGTCGATTTAATGTCAACAATAGTAAGAATAAAATATACCATCGAATTTATATTACATAAATAATGTACGGCAAACCACGTAGTTGAACGTGCCATTATGTTTTTTTTTCATCGAAAGAAAAAGTTACGCGCACCACAGTCCATCGTCAAGTTTGAATTTCAAAAACCGTTTTGCACGCAGATTTTGAACGAGACAGAAAGCCTTTCGAGCTAGTGAGATGATAATGTAATTTATGTTAAGAATGTTTTTTTTTTGTTTACAATAGTGACGAACATAGTATTCATACGGAGAATGAAAAGAACCTGCCTGTTTTTGACAGTCGTCTTCTCAAAGTCACAAATTTGTGCGGTACAAAAAGTACACGCCTGTATAATAAAATTCCGGTTGACATTCATAATTTGCCATTCACGAGGTTGAGGATTCAACTATAGTCAAACAAAAACTTTAGAGGTTTATTATACAGCTTCTGCGTACTTGGATATACATATAACAAAAATCCATGGTAGGAGTGATCCGTTTGTCTCGATTTATGATTCAGACAGCCTCTAGAGTCTAGAGGTTCTTGCTCATTTTTTTCATGGGGATCTGTCTTACGAATGAGCAGTTGGGTATAATCAATACGACGAATTCAAGTGTAATTAATATTTGACCTTGATTTTGACTTAGTTTTTGCCTTAGTGGTGAATTCCGTGACCAGGTTGTCTGGCACATCATTACACTATTTCTTATTACACAAGTGTATAGAATAGGTGCAATTACATATTGGGATATGATAATGAAATGTCGTGTCAAAAAACGTTAGTAAACGTCAGACCTTACATTTTTTGGATCTTTTGCTCAGGTCGTAGGGCGGTCGCCGTGTAATAGCACAGAAGCAGGTTCGAGGCTTGTCAGATCGAAGGAATTTTACTTTGTGTTCGATCTTTTTATTAATAATTACTGAAAAACAACCCTGAAGCAAGGCGTTGACCTTCTGTAACAACACAAAATTTCCTAACACTTTGTGTGTTACGGGTAAAAATTCTATGAAATACCCCATGAATCAAGCATACTTTTACAACACCATAAAAACCATTGTTACTGTCTGAAAATTTAATGCACTATTTAATGATGTATACCAAATAGTTGTCCCTCTCTTACATAATGTTTTCTCATACTGATTTCGTGTAATGCTGTCTCTTTCTGTTTAATAGATGATAATGCGAGCGATAAAACCGAATGATGTTGCTTCTTTAGATTTGTTTTGAAACAATGAAATGATTTTAGCATTTACTGTGTTCTTTTTTAATATCGCAATCAAGTATACACGGTACCTAAACAGAAAATTAGGGAATCGCCACACTTATTTATAAAAAAGTATTTATATTTGAGAAATTACGAGCAAATGACATTCAAATGACATGATAAATGAAACATCCACAGCGGATAACCTTTACAAATATCCTCCACTATTTATTATGTATGAATGAATAGTACTACAGGAGTACAACAAAAGATTGAGAAATTAAATGGCAAAGCAAGTTTCAAGGGCCAAATAGATGTGTGCGTGAGTGCGCGCATGCTAAGTAAAGCTCGTAATTTTTTTATGATACTAAGTGAAGGGGTCAATCCGTTGTGCACCTGTTGGTAAGCGGCACGCCTATCCATAGCAGTTGCAGTGCCACTCAGAGCTTTAAATCGTAATGATCTGAGGGGCACTGCCACTGCACCCATCACCCTGAGTCTTGATTAGTCCCATGTGCCTGTAATTTCACCAGGTCCTCTTTCCTTCAAAACCGGAACGCAGTCATGCTCACATTGTGGCTTGGCGGTTGAAATAGGAAAGGTGGCAGCGCTTTCTTTGACGAACTCTTTCATTACAAGACTGCTGCTACTATCTCTCTCAGGTCTGTCTAGATCTCTCAAAGGTGTCGCTTACGGCGATAAAAGCTAAAAAACCAATGTAAAATGACAACACTAAGACAAATTTATAAGGTCTACTGACTCGGTCAGTAGTTTAGTTGGTAGAACGGTGGCCCTAGTTTGGCACAGACGCAGGTTTAAGTCCTGTCAGATCGAAGGAATTTTTCTCTGTGTTCTATCTTTGTATAAAAAATTATAACAGACTAGTGTAGTAAATTTACAAAAAATATAAATAAATATCATCATTATATTCAATAAAAATAATTATTATTATTAATAAGGAAGCGGTTTAAAAGCAAAATTTGTTACAAGATTGAATTGTTTTGGTTTTGAGATATAAATTATATATGGAAGAACGGTGCCTCCTAAAACAGGCTTGACAAGCTTAGGGTGCGTACAGATCTGCCGAATGCACCGCGAACGCGTTTCATGAGCGCTGCGAGCGCGCTGCTCGCGCACTGCACACGCGCTGCACACGTCCTGCATGCGTGCAGTTAAATGCATGTTAATATAGAGAGCGCGCGTGTAGCGCTCGAACGGCACGCGAACATATCGCATTACGCAGCACTGTACGCACCCTAACAAGCTTATTAGGAGGTACCATCCACTGTTAATGCTAAGTTGATTGTATTACTGAAATAAATCATTTTTTTGTAGCAGTAGAGCACCTTGTGAATGAGTTCGTCCTGCGAAGTATTGCTACATATTTCTGCCGCCAAGCATGACTGCTCACATGACTATGAGCATGCGTTCCGGTTTAGAAGGGCAAGGGTGCTGGTGAAATTACTGACACATGGGACTTATTCACTTTCTTTAAGATGTGCGTGTTGTTGGTTGGGCTATATAGGGTTCAATATTTTTTCCTTTTATTTCTTTTCCTTTTTTCCCTGCATTGGCAATTGTACTTGTTCTCAATGTGTAAAATAATATTATGTTGTTTACATTTCAATAATAATGTTTTAGTTTCTGCTGACCAAAAACTTAATAACTTATTTTTTGTGCCACTTGTGGAGATTTGTAATTATCACTTTCACCTGTTACTCAACATTTATTTATTGTTGAAAATTCGCTGTAAATCTTCCTTAATAAATAAATAAACGCCTCAGACTGTCGGGCGTAGTGGTATTAGTAGCCCCTATGATCTTTGCGATTTAAAGCTCTGAGTGAGTCTTACCACACAAAATTTAGTTATTAATATTGTTTTATCAAAGTGCACAAAAACCTTTGTGCGTTTTGCGTCGGCAATACAAGCGGACGCAAGTCGCAAATTCTTGTTCGTGCTTACAGCATGGACATAAAACTTTTTCTGATTCGGCTGAAGTTGATTGAGACCGTAGTTACTGAAGTCATTCTTCAACCAAAATTAGTCTCTGGTGCCATGTTTATCTTAATGATTATTCCTGAGGGCCATTGTCGTCCTATCTGTATAATAGAGTATTAAGACGAATTCTATTAAAGCGGAATGAAGAAAAGCTGTTTTGCGGCAGTCAATATTTTATCTTTTGTATGCCGCGCTGCAGTAGGTAATGGGCTTAAGTTATTAACTATGTTTCTTTAATAATATAATTTAGTAGCAGTCCTTGTCCCAGCTCCTTGTGAAAGAGTTCGTCTAGGGAATTACTGCCACCTTACCTATTTCTGCTGCCAAGCAGTAATGTGAGCAAGGGTACTGGTGAGATTACAGGTATATGGGACTTTTCAACATGTCTCAGGATTACGGGCGCAGTAACAGTGCCCCTCAGATCTTTAAATTGGAAATGGAAGTGACTTTCTCTTTTTTGCATCATTACAGCAACGTCCGCCTGAATAGTTGACTATATGAAAAAGAAAAACACGAAATAAATGCTACATATTGCAGAGATCATTTAAATCGTAACCGCAAATTGCTCCATCCAAAAGAAGTTGATTGTACCAGGTACACTGGAGCTATTTTTGTCTGCATTGAGTATCACGAGGTTATGAAAACATGGGTGCTGGTGAGATTACAGGTACATGGGACTTTTAGTTCTAATAAAACATCCTGATATTCAATAAACTTAAAAATTAAAAGATAAAGATAAAGATAAATTTATTTCTGTATAAAATATTAACCTAAATACATACATAGATCTTATTAAATAACCTATTATTTACATATATGCGCCAAATTGTCGCAAACAATGAAATTATTTTATGTTTACATTACTTTAACTAAGGTTAGTAGTGCAAATTAATCTAGGTGATACCTAAACTAAGTACAATTGGTTACTTGTGTCTTAGGTATCTAAATTGGTGATTATAGCATAACGGTTAGTCAACATATTTTGTTCAATAACAATAAATTACAATAATACATAAATCTTAATTATAATAGCTGGCGTCTTAATTATATTTATATTACTTAAAAACTGATATCAAATTTTCAGTGTCATTGTAGTTAATTCTTTTTAACCAGTCTTGTACGGTTTTTTTACATTGAAACTTATTCATAGGATATATAGATATTACAAATATTAAAGCGACATCTTTGGCAGCTGCTGGTAGTTGTAAAGGCACTTGACTGAGTGAAGAAATAGATTTCTGACAGATGGCGCTACGGCAAAAAAGTCGTTAAAAAACAAAGACCTGCAAAAAGCACATAGAAAACTTAATAAGGTCTGCTGGTTCGTTCCGTGGCTTGCTGAAAGCTGGTGAAATTACATGCACATGGGACTTGTCACAGTCAAATAATCTTTATTTGATATGTAAGCAAATTACACTTGAAATCCTCATACTGATTAAAATCCACTGCTCATTCGTAAGGCAGATTCCCTTTAGGAGAATTAGCTAGAAACTCTAGGGGTTGCCATTTGTCAACGTTTTATTTATTTAAAATGCAAGTCACAGCAATACACTTTCCATTAGGTAAGTACTAATTGCTATGACACCCCACAGCGGTATGGCACTTAGTCGCCACGTTTTGGCTTACATTATTTCATACATTACAAAATATAATAATAAAAATACAATTTAGATTAAAATAACATGACAATTATTCGTCATCAGTCTTCGTGAAATACATAAATAACATAATTTAACCAAAACTACGCAAGTTTGTCAATATAAAATTCATTATACTTTATGATTCGTCCTCGAGATTGGTACTTGAAAATGAGACTAGAAAATCACACTTGTAGTAACGCATAGGTGCCACCACTCGTTCTGCATGCTGTTGAGGGTAAAAAAAAATTTTTTTTTCACCATCTGTCAAAGCGTGCTCGGTCGGCTGTCATTCGCAACTTCGTGTCTCACTACTCGAGTCACTACGAAAAATTATCGAACTTTTTGCAATAAAAACCGTTACAGTTCTCCCAAATTAGGACAAATTGCAT
>NW_020653731.1:448485-480026 GCF_003589595.1 Hyposmocoma kahamanoa
TTGCAATAAAAACCGTTACAGTTCTCCCAAATTAGGACAAATTGCATTCAATACGTCAATCAATGTTCCAAATTACATATATTAGTGTTTACTGGTGGCAAGGAAGTAAAATGTCGAAAAGAAAACGCACCAAATCATTTGCACCAAAAAATTTGACTTCAATTTGTAAAAAATTGAAACGACTGGAAAAAGAAGTGCGCGAACACCGTAATTGCCGTCGCCCGCGCCGCCCACGGGCCATCGAGTCTTCGTCGTCATCCGCCGCGTCATCGCCAGAGTCGCCTGCAGTCGACTGCATCCTGTATTGTACAAGGTGCTTGCATAGCAAAATTTTAAACTCATGTCATGCAACTATATAACGTCAGGGGAGCCTGCGAGTCTTACCCGCCACGTTACACACATCGGTTTGCGATTAATTCTATGGGAATTATTCCTCACTGATAAAAATCCAAAAACGTGTTTATGATGTTGCATTTAATCTTTTTTAAACGATTTGCGATTAATTCTATGGGAATTCAATCAATCATACCTACCGACGTACATGTACCTAAATAAAAAACGTATAAGGAAATCTGAGAGGTTTTCTCGCCACGTTTATGAATATCGGTTTGCGTGTAATTCTGTGGAAATTACACCTTACTGGTAAAATACAACACTGCACGTGGTATGGTAGGATAATTGATCCCCCAACCCTCCAGCGCCCAAATACGACGTTACTTGGAATCCAAACCAAGTCCTCAATCTACTTGCCACATGGCATCCGAACGACAAACTGCCCCTTGAACAACTGTCTTGGAAATGCTGCAGCTTGTTACAGCACACAGAGTGCACACTTTATCTATGATCAACATTAAAAATATCGAGTCTTTCCCTACACAAATAACAATCAAAATCCCGGATCTCATAAAGACTTCTCGCATCGGATCCAAACAGCCAATCCTACACTTGTCTTTTTTCGAAGACAAACCGGAAATTTGTCCAGCAAAAACGCTGATTTCGTACGCTGACAGGCTCTTCATAAGTTTCAAGAAATTGTACAAACCAGTGACGACCCAATCACTAAGCCGTTGGATAAATAGCACGCTCAAAGAAGCGGGAATTGACGTTTCGTTATTCTCGGCACACACGCACCCGCCACAGGGCGTTAGCATCGACCAGATCCGGCAGACCGCCGGCTGGAGCGGCAGTTCCGCAACCTTTACGAAATTTTACAACAAAAATGTTGGGAACGCTGGAGCGCCGGCGAGGGCTGTTGCCAGCTTATAGGTAATCCAACTCTAAAATGAAAACAACAATTGTTGAAGTTACAAGTTTTTAGTTTATTTCATTATTCACGAAAATTATTGTTTGAAATCTTGATTCCTATACTTATAAGTACATAAGTGTACAAGCAATCAATACAAGCTCTGATTAAACAAAATGGTAGTATTCTTTGACTAAACACAATATTACGGTTAACGTTACCTATGTATGTAATCAGTGATGTTCCTAAACGCTCTCAAAGTCTACATGTGTGATTTTCTAGTCTCATTTTCAGGTACCAATCTCGAGGACGAATGAAGTGTAATTGATGATTCAACGAACTTACCAAGTGAAGTTCTATCATAATTATACGAGTGATTCGTCCGAAGAGATTGGTACAACCCTCCCTCCCGAAAATTCTCCAAACCCTAATGAGTTGGAAACGTCACCTTATCAGACTGCACTCTAAAGTTAAGAGGGAGCAGAGGAAAAATTCCTAATCTTCGATTTGATTTTAGGGGGGTATATCCACATTAAAGTTAAAAATAAAATATTATATGAGTAACTACACAATATGTATATTCAAGCATAGACATTAATCAGAAACATAAAACAATAAAGTTTCCTCGATAGATAAAAATCACGAAATGACCTCTAATTTTCACATTTTTTCGATTTATCCTCGAAATGCTAAAGGTTATTAGGACAAAAATTACATAATTAATTATATTTATGCATGATCGACAACTGTCACTACGGATTTTTTTTGAATCCCTTTAGTTTTAGAGTTATATCGCTAAAACGAATTTGGTACTTTTAATGCGCAAAATTCAACATCTCCTGTCGCATGTCACGCGAACTTCAGGCATATATTTGTTTCACAAATTTGGGCGGAGCCAACGTCAAAACTTTTTTGGCATGCTCCCTCTTAATGACAGCCGACTAAGCCCAATGACCGAGCACGCTTTGACAGATGGTGAAAATTTATTTTTTTTACCCTCAACAGCGTGCAGAACGAGTGGTGGCACCTAAGCGTTACTACATGTGTGATTTTCTAGTCGCATTTTCAGGTACCAATCTCGAGGACGAATCACTCGTATAATTATGATAGAACTTCACTTGGTAAGCTCGTTTAATCATCGATTTAAGTTATGATAGCACTTGTCCATTAATAATACTTTTGATTTTTTAGTGAAATTCCTGTTATTTGTCTCACGTCTTAGGTATTCGGGTAGTTTATTGTGAATTTTTATTGCATTATAATACGGACTATTCTGATAGATGCTTAATGTAGTTATGTCACAGGATGACGGGCCTAGTGGCAATGCCCCTCAGATCTTTGTGATTTAGAAAGAAAGAAAGAAAGAAAATACATTTATTTGTTTACCACAATGACACCACAAAAGACAAAAGACAAAAAAAAAGAGAAAACGGAACAAAACAGAACTAAAACAAAACACGATCAAAACATACAACGTAAAAAAAATATATAATTACGAAACAAAAACACAAACAAACACAAAATAAAAATGTATATACAAAAATTAGATAAAATTAAAACATGAACTATTCACACAAATAATAAAAAGAAGACTAAATATTGAGATACCTTGTGTGGTGCCAGCCGCGGTAACAAAAGGGTCATAAACTCAGTATTTGCTGGAAAACGCAACGCGTTCCCAGCACTGATTTTCAGTTAAGACCCTAAGTGAGGTCACGGAACAACATATGCAAGCATATTTTGGTACTTGAATATAACAGTAAAATAATTATATATACGTACATATTAAAACTGTAACAGATGTGTGTGTGTGAGGGTGGGTGTGTGTGTTGTGTATGTTTAAATACTTCCAAATAATTTATATATAACTAATTTATATTTAAAGCACTTTTCAATTCAATTTCATTGCGTATTGCATTATTTATTGCATATCACATTACAAATTTAAGATGGAACATTAATTGATGGTATACATGTGACGCCCTGCAATGGCACAGCAACATCTGAGGGCTAAATTCATAAATCACACTATTTAATTATATTAAATTATTACATTACAATATAATATCATAACATTAAATTATTATATCACTTATAACATTGCATTATTCTTGATTAGTAATGGAAAACATACTGTATACAATACATTAATTTCAATAATTATTAATGAGAGATGTTGAAGTATTTTTATTTGTATTATTATTGTTATTTGCCATCATATGTATCGTCAAAAAATTCATGTAAGTCATAATAACATTTATTAACAAGAAATGCCTTTAGTTCTTTAGTAAATTGTGTAAGTCTTTCCTGGTTTTTGATATAATTTGGTATGTGGTTATAAATTCTAATTAACATGGTGTGCGGGCCAGACGTAACTAATTTCATTTTGGAGTGATTACTCTGAGTGGCTGCTGTTGTGGACAGGCGTATCGCTTACTATAAGCCGCACGATTTGCTCGTCTCGTGACGTGGTATCATAAAAAAATGGCTGTGTAATAAGTCACAAATTAATTATTTCGATTTGAGTCACAGTTTTTGAAAAACAGCGACGTTTGACTAGTAACTTTTAGTACAAATGAAACCTAGTAATAAAAGTAGTAATAAATCAAAATTGTGAGCTTACTATACTTCCATAGCTACAATTTCTAAAAGCAGAATATTTTAAAAGTAGAATACTTATAAAAACTTCTTTCACAAGCATTGAAATAAGACACTTAAAAGTGTCTTTCATAGCAAAGTTTTTCGAAGCCCTAATTAGTGAAACCTCAAAAAAATAAAGTTGAAAAGCAGATGCTTTATATAACCGCTAAGATTACCTTTCAAAGTTAAACTAGAAAAACTTTAATTGGACTTACACTTGAAAGGTATTCCAAGTTTTAACTCAGCATTTAGTTGCTAGATGGAATTTACGGTATTAGTGATGTGCTTAGTCGATGTTCTTGACGACCGCTGTAGTTGAGTGGCTTGCACACGGGTTTTAATGGTGTTGCCATCTCTGAGGTTCTGGCTTCGATCCCCGGCCTACTTTTCTATATTATGCTTTAGTTATTTATTGCAGGATCAGAGCAACGTATCTACCTATGTGATGTTATCTAAATATGTATATATATATATATATATAGTATATCTATCTATCGAGTTTTTTAATAAGGATATAACATAGGAAATGAAATTATTTTTCCGGATTTAAATCGCGTTTATTAGTTTTTTCAATCAAAACCGACGTTTCGGGCCACGGTTGTCACGGTTGACATAAATCCGGAAAAATAGTTTCATTTCCTATGTGTAACAATCGCGAAAACTTAAGAACTCGATTAGGACATAATAGTTTTGTATTTCAATAAAACACACAGTAATTGAAATATCGAGCTGAAATGTTATTCCACGTGAAATACACACGTTACATTTAACAATGGAATCCGATTTCGTCTAGATGACCACCGCGAGCACGTTTACAGTTAGTCAAACAATCGATCTATTGAAGAGGAAGTTGGATAATCGTGTAATATCGCAAAATGGTCCAGTTGAATGGCCACCTCTCTCATGTGATCTAACGCATTTGGATTACTTTTTATGGGGTTACGTGTAATCGTTGGTTTATATCAACGCGAAATTGCCAACATTTCGTTCGATATGTGAGGAAGAGTGGTGGAAAATTGTCTCCAAAGAATTGAACGCTGCAAACGTGTTCGCGGTGGTCATATGAACGAGATCGACTACCATTCTTAAATGTAATATGTGTGCACTTGGAATTCAGCTCGATATGTTAATTATTCTGTATTTTATTGAAATACAAAATTGTTAGGTATGTCGTTATTGAAAAACCCTATATAGTGTCAATCATCGAGTATATAACCAGAAATAGAGACAAAATGTCATTTAATTTGTTTGAAAACTACACTCGCGAGCAACCAAATCGACTCAAGCGCTACCTCTACATTCAAACATTGTTCTATATAAAAGTATACAACATTTCAATAAAAAATAATATGCCATTTGAAAGCTTGAAACTTCAGCTTTTAGGAAATGTCGTCATTATTAATATCCATGTATACTTTTTTTTATTACCGGTGTCTGAACTTAAATGGGAGAAAAATGGGATTTTGGGTAAAGGAGTTTGACACAAATAAAACACGTTTTTTTCTTAAGAAGTATAAAATTTATTAATTCAATATTTGGTATTGCCTCCCCTAGCCCTAATTACAGCACGTAATCGATTCTTCATCGATCTTATTAGTTTTTTGACGTTGTCTTGAGGAATACCTTCCCACTCCTCTAATAAAGCTGCCTTCAGTTCTTCCAGGCTCGAAGGAGCTGGATTTCTTGCTCGAAGGAGCTGGATTTCTTGCTCGTACCCTTCGTTTGAGCTCGTCCCATAAATGCTCGATGGGATTTAGGTCTGGACTTAGCGCAGGCCAGGCCATTGTGCGCAAATCGACTTCTTGAAGGAACTCCTGAGTAACGCGCGCTGTGTGGCATCGAGCATTGTCGTGCATTAGGATGAAGTCTTCGCCAACAAATCCTGCGTAGGGCACAACATGTTCCAGGAGAATATTTGTGATGTACCCATCAGCTCCCAGTCCCGCTCCTCGGCCTCCTCCAGGCACGAAAACGAGCTCGGTTTTACCCTCCAACGAGATACCAGCCCACATCATGCAAGAACCGCCACCATAGGCAACGGTTTCTGCGAAACAGCATTGGGCAAATCGCTCTCCCGGACGCCTGTAGACCCAGCCTCTCCTGTCACTGCCATGCAGACACATCCTGCACTCGTCAGTGAATAGGACCGACCGCCATTGCCCAAAGCTCCAGTTAAGATGCTCTCGAGCAAACTGTAGCCGAGCTTGCCGGTGGCCTGCAGTCAATTTGGGGCCTGTTGCAGGCCTTTTTGGAGACAGATTGGCTTCCTTCAGACGTCTTCTTACTGTCCACTCACTGACAGCTACGCCTCGAACACGTCTCAGCTCGCCCTGCACGTCGACACCCGTAAGGTGCCGATTTCGCAGGGTGGTTGAGACAATGAAACGGTCGTCTCCTTCAGAAGTACAACGGTGGCGGCTGGTTGTTGGTCTCCGAGTGAATGCTCCGGTCTCTTGATACCGTCGGTATACTCGGGATATAGCAGATTGACTCAAGTGAAGCTGGGAAGCCACTACTCGCTGACTGAGTCCTTGTTGCAATAAGGCAACAACTTGAGCGGCTTCTTGAGGTGTGGTATCCATGGTTTCTTGAAAACAATGAATGCAGGTTGCGGAGATGTGTATCGGTCAACTGTTGATAAGCGACTGATAAGGATTCAAGGGTCACGGGGGTTTTTATAGGGGTAGAGGGTAGCGCAACTAGCAGGTAGCGTAGGTAGTAATTAGTCCCATTCTCCCTAATTGCCCAAATTAACATGTTGGTACTTGTTTTATTTATTGATATTGATGTTTTTTTAAAGCTTAGGTTTCAAGCTTTCAAATGGCATATTATTTTTATTGAAATGTTGTATACTTTTATATAGAACAATGTTTGAATGTAGAGGTAGCGCTTGAGTCGATTTGGTTGCTCGCGAGTGTATTTTGCCATAATTACTGTGACAACTGCGCTCCGATTGGCCAGCCCGAATCAGAAACAATTGACGGGTATCGTCAATGGGTGTCGTCAATTGTTTCACTTCAAATTAATTTGAGCTTTGCTATAATGGACGAAAATTGCAAATTGAAATGTGATTCCATTTGTTATGTAATTAGATGTTTTGCTGTTTTTCCCTCACGACCGAATGGAACAGCCCCCATTGTTAGACATTATCTTTATTATAATAAATACAGAATATTTTTGGAATATATGGAGACGTACATACAGGTCGGTTGTTGGCGCTGTACTACTTCAGTTTTCTAATTTGCGATTTGAGCGCAAACGAGAGTTGATATTTAAAAGAGATATAATGCCCATTTGCCTGGTGAGTTGCCAGAGATGGATGGCCCTTATTTCGTCAGTATTTCTGTTTATATACTCGATGGTGTCAATATTGGCAGCGTTAAAAATATTTATTTGAAGGGTAAAGGCGCTGGTGAAATTACAGGCACATGGAACTTGTCAACTTCTTAGAGTGACGAGCGCAGTGCTAGTACCCCTCAGATCTTTTCTATTTAAAGCTCGGTAACTGTTATGGACAGGCGTGTAGCTTTGGACCAGGCGCACGAGTTGTTCGTCCCGTCACTTGATATAATAATAAAAAAATATCTACCGGGTACTACCAACATAGGATTTCCTTTCAATACAGGCAAGAAGAACTTCAGTCTACCGCGTACTTTGTACTTATTTCGGATGTGGTGTTTTCAATACATGTAAAAAGGACTCAAGTAGTATCCAGTGCTATCCACGTAGGATTAGACGGTTGCACGAAAGGAGCCTCCACACAGGACGTACCATTCCTTTCCTGTACGTATGGCCACAGAACAATAAATACAGTAGAAGCGGTTAGTTACCGTCTGACGCGTGCCCCGTCCGCCATTTTCGCTTTGTATAGTTAAGATTGTGTCATTCTTTCGTGCAAATCCTAGAAAAATGCCTTATTATGCTGTTTTGGATTGCAAAAATGATAGCGGCAACAAAAATATTATCCGTGATGGTATTTGAATATCATCGGAAAGTTTTATTTTAAAAAATTTTCAGTTTTCTGTTTATCGAAATAATTTGTTTGTTACTGGAAACGAAAGTAAAGCTTATATTCTTGCAATATAGCTGCTTCGTTTTTGTAGAACTAAATTAATAACCCCAATTCATCGTCGTTCAGCAATTGACCGCTAGATGGCAGCACATTGATTGAAATTTCAATATTATATCAACTTGTAATAATGGGTATTGATGGTGTTGAACTTTCAACGATATGCCAACAGGGTAAAGTTTAATAGTTATTTTTGATACAAGTGCGGAAAGTAGTCATTATTCACGAGTCTCGAGGCATCTTGGCCCGAGCCAGGCGAGGGTCAAGACTCGAGACAAGTGAAAATGACAAATCCGCATGTGTATCAAACAACGTTTTTTAATACATTTGCGAAAAACCTACATTGAAAGTAAAATAAAACAGTATTTAAAAAAAAACCTCATTTTATTCATTTGTCAATAACAAAATCAAATCGTAAAAAAGTTAATGAAAAAGGCGGGAATGTAAACGATGAAAAAAATTAGTACTTTTTTGGCCGACTTTTTTCAATATGGCAACTGTTGCCAGTATTCATCCACATTAAAATTACTATTTTATATTACTTTATTTTCTACATAATCGCTACTAAGGAGCATTTACTTCATAGGTGTAAAATGCGGTCTCTCCATAGATATAGTATAGTAATGACGAATGACTTACGTCACAAAGCACACTATGTTTAAGACTTAAAACAACAGTAAATAAAAAAAAAACTGGAAAAGTAAAAAGCACTAGTGCGAGAAATCCAACTTTCCGCACGATTTGTAGTGCGAAAAATACCACGTTTTGAGCAACTGTATTAAAAATTATATTGACAATCAAGAATTTGTTATTTTTCTTTAAATGTGAAACTACTACCAATAAATATCAATATTTTGTAGTGTTTGGCGGGCACGTGCTCGCCCGTGGCGGCCTTTTTGGATCTGCCCTTGGTCGGTAACTCTCGATACAAACCCGAATACGCGCATTTCGCGAGCTCGCCCATACAAATCGGCGCTTTTGACATCACAGGCCGTGGGAACGCACCATAAGACATAAGTCGACAAGTCCCATGTGTCTGTAATTTCACGAACCTTTGCCCAATAACAAACCAAAACCGGAAGAAGCTTTACTGCTACTGATGTTCTTGTTGCTGTTGTGAGGACTTTTTTGGTCATGAAGAAAAAATGGATGTTAGGAGATTCTAAGTGGCACTGCAACTGTTAGGGACTTATTACCAGGCGCACGACTTCTTCGTCCCGTCATCTGGATTAAAAAAAAAAAGAAAAAATCTGTTGTCATTGTATTTGAAATTTGTAATATTGTGACGGCGGTCATATTATGTTATTTTTATAATGATTATAGCAGCATTTTGTAGAATACTGGGTGCAGTGTCTAATCGCAGCAAAAATGTGTATTGTTTTGGTTTAAATTAACGGATAAAATGTGGGTGGTGCTATGCAAGAAACTTAATGCAATAGTGGCGTCACCATCACAGATTATTATCGCAGGTGGTGATTCGGTCCCGCTATGGCGCTCGTACCATAGAGGCGAACCGCCCTGTCCTCGCAGAGCGGGTAAACCGGTCCCACGGGCCACTGTCGTACCACCTTGTGCAGGTGCTGACCGGGCACGGTTGCTTCGGTCACTACCTGCACAAGGTGGCGAGGAGGGAACCGTCCCCGTCGTGCCACGAGTGCGGTGCTGCGGATGACACCGCGCAGCACACCCTAGAGGTGTGTAGCCGGTGGGATGAGCAGCGCCGCACTCTGACGGGGACTGTAGGGCAGAACCTCTCGCTGCCGAGCGTAGTTGCCACCATGCTCGATAGCGAGATTCCTGGGAGGCGGTGGCCTCCTTTTGAGCAGAGGCTATGTCGCAAAAGGAGGCCGCGGAGCGGGTGCGCGAGGACGCGGCGGACGCGCACCCGCTTCGGCGCAGACGTACGGGGAGAAGGCGAAGGCAGTTCGCTGCTCGCCTGATCCCCTAGTGAGACCAGCGCAGCTGGACAGGGACTCCGGAGCCTGCATAGCACAGCCTCACTCGTCTGGGGGGCGGGTCGTAGGATAACCGACTCGCCCCTCCGTTGGCGCGGGAGCCCTGGCGTAAGCTAGGGCGGCCGGGCGGCGTCGTGGTGAATGTTCACTGATCCCACGGCGCCGACTCAACCGGCGAGAGGGAAACCCGTGGGGGTTTTAGTGGGCTAGGCCCTCCAATCTGGAGGGAGAGTCCCCACATAACCCCTGAGTCTCCCTGGGCTCAGGGGTATCCATAAAGATTTCCCCCCGTCAAAAAAAAAGGTGGTGATTCGGTCAATGATTCAACTTTTAAATAAAATAATTAATGCAAATGAAACATTTATTTCCTAGTATTTTCATTAAAAAGACTCGTCACTAAAATACTTTTTTGTGTTGTTAAAGAATTTTACAAGTTTGGTGTGGAAATTCAGAATTCAGAATTTCCCTATCTGGCAACATAATAAATACAAAATAATGCTGGAAATTATTTCAGAGTAAAGTTTGTAAATATTTTATGAACCTTGTTGTTTATACGTACACTCATCTACTAATTGATGAATGGTTTTACTTTTTAATTTGTTAACTAAGTTTAATATGTTTGGCTTATTCATTTGGGACAGAGTAAAACTGGAAACATTGTGGATTAACTTTAAGTTTATGGTTTTATGATATTGTAAGTTGTTACATTTTCCTTTACCCCGTGGTTAATGAGAATATCGAGAATCAATTGGAAGAACGGTTGCTTCAATTTTTAGTAGCAATAGGAGCTCTAGCTCCTATTGAAAGTGTTCGTCCTGGGAAGTACCTACTGCCACCTTACCTACATCTGCCGCCAAGCACTAATGTGAGCATTCTGCGTTCTAGTTTTGAAGTGCAAGGGTGCTGGTGACATTGTAGACACATGAAACTTGTGTCTCAGGGTGACGGGACCAGTGGCGGTGCACCATATTTGCGATTTAAGAGGGAGCATGCCAAAAAAGTTTTGACGTTGGCTCCGCCCAAATTTGTGAAACAAATATATGCCTGAAGTTCGCGTGACATGCGACAGGAGATGTTGAATTTTGCGCATTAAAAGTACCAAATTCGTTTCAGCGGAATAACTCTAAAACTAAAGGGATTAAAAAAAAATCCATAGTGATAGTTGTCGATCATGCATAAATATAATTAATTATCTAATTTTTGTCCTAATAACCTGTAGCATTTCGAGGATAAATCGAAAAAATGTGAAAATTAGAGGTCATTTCGTGATTTTTATCTATTTTAGTTTCATAAAAAAAAAAGATGGGCGCAATGGCAGTACCTACACCTCAGTCTTTGCGATTTAAAGCTCTGAGTGACCTTTAAGCGCCCTATAAACGATCAAATATTTTGTCAAGTTTATCCTTCAAACTTTCTTCAAACAATATCGCAAACGACCAATTAAACCATCAAACAAGTTTGACAAACTTGGCTGTACAAAGACGTAGGTTATTTGACAAATGCATTGAACACGACCGCAGACGATCAAAAAATTTGACAAACACGTGAAATTGGACAAGTTGTTTGATCGTTTACGGGGCGCTTTACATTTGTTTTAATTGTAATTAGATTGAGTCATAACGAAATTTATTTATCTTTAAATGTTTATTTTAGATTCGAGGCATTAGGGAGTAAAGGCGGGCTGTCAGTGAAGGACGAGCTTTATAGTGACATACATGTATGAGGCCATTAACATCGTATTATATTTGCCGTCTGTCAGCTCGACGGTAAATTGCACGTATCACCGCTAATGGCTTTGTCTTGCTCATGGAGTAGGCATAGAATAAACATGATACTATTAGCTAAATTAGCTTAGTACATTAAATGTTGTACAATGTTCCTTTGTTTTCAAACTCACATACTCATAGCTCCGCACTAGGGAAACCCTGTGTTGCGGGTGCCATGAACACATACATAACCACAAATTGCACCCAAACTGACGAGAGAAATAAACGTAGGTTATACAAATATTTTTCCCGGCCTGGAAATAACCGTTCGTTCGTTATTTGAGCTTTGGTAGTGCAATGGTTTGTTCTAATACCTCTCCAGTAGAGGCCGGGGGTTCGAACTCGG
Organism: Hyposmocoma kahamanoa; assembly: GCF_003589595.1. Taxonomy (NCBI): domain Eukaryota; kingdom Metazoa; phylum Arthropoda; class Insecta; order Lepidoptera; family Cosmopterigidae; genus Hyposmocoma; species Hyposmocoma kahamanoa. The sequence continues at coordinate 460,505 of NW_020653731.1, forward strand.
GCTCTCACCTCCGAAGTTTTCGGTATTTATATGCGAAATTTAATTTTTCGGGGAAGGAAACCAACGTGATGACATCTGCCTCCAACTTCCATTTTGCCAACATGGCGTACTATGACCTGAACCCTCGCCCGCGAGGAGATCCGTGCCCGGCAGCGGGATATATAAATGAGCAAATGATGCTGATACAATGATCGAACAAACACAAAGAAAAATTCCTTTCATTTGAATGGTCTCGAACCAGCGTTTGTGGCCTCAACGTGGCTATCGCTCTTCCCAATTCAGCCAATGCTCGAGCCAAATCTTGCGAATTTCTCTATGTGCTTTTGTGGAAAAATATCCACAAAAGCACAAGGAATACACATTCCTTTAAAAGAGTAAATTTTTATTTTATTCGCAGTTCTTTTATTGATTTATTTTCACTCATGTTGATGGTGAACGCTCTTTAGCGTAAAGCGTGAAACTCACAGAGAGCGACTGCGGGCGCGTGTCGGATGCACCGACCCGACCCGACACGCACTCGACTCGCACTGTTTGTGTTTAGCGTGTAAAGAGTAAAAATACTACTTACGCTATAAGGCACATTTGTTACCTGTGACTAAATTACGATCATGATAAAATAACGGCCTCCGTGGCCGAAGTTACCACGGACAGTTATCTGGACTGCCACGCAAAGGTCCAGGGTTCAATTTCCGGGCTGACAAAAATATTTGTATGGCGTACATTTATTTCTCTCGTGAGTTTGGGTGCAATTCATCACAGGGCCTTATGAATGAGCCGTAGAGTTCAACCAATGTGACTATTTCAAATGTAATATTCTTACCAATGAAATAAAGATCATTTTGATTTTTGTCAACATTACGTCCCAGTTTTTTGCAATTATAGTTCTGAGTGACTCTTCAACTGTTATGGGCAGACGTGTAACGTACCAACAAACGCATGACTGGCTAGTGGAGTAATTTCACAAAAATAATTGAATATCATGATAGTGAAACATTCTGACATTCAATGAACTTAATTACAATTATTATAGCGACATCTCTAGCCAGTCGCTGGTTCCTGTAAAGGTACCTGGCTGAGTAAAGAAATAGATTTCTCACAGATGGCGCTACGGCGAAAAAAGTCGTTAAAAACCAAAAACAAAGATCTGCAACAAACACAGAATAATTTTTGAGGTCGTCTGGTAACGTTCCGTGGCTTAGTTGGCATAGCGTCTGGCACGGTTTGCTAGGTCACGCTGGTTGGAATTCAGTCGGATCTTTTCTGAGTGTTCGATCTTGGTATTAATAACTACACCAAACTAGTGCTGTAGTTTCACAAAAAATAATTGAATATCATGATGGTGAAACGTCCTGGACATTCAATAAACTATTTATTAATATTGTTGCAAAGCTCAAATTGGGATTGCTCTGTATCGGTCTCTATACCTTAAAAGTACTAGTTCTTTACTTAGTAGTCTGCCACGCAGAGCTCCAGGGTTCAATTTCCGGGCTGACAAAAATATTTGTATGGCGTACATTTATTTCTCTCGTGAGTTTGGGTGTAATTTGTGGTTATCTATGTGCGTGATCATGGCACCCTCGATACAGGGTTTTCCTAGCGGGTCCAGGAATGTGTGCGTTATTATTATTATTTACTTTAATTTTCTCAGTCTGTTGGCTGGTTTGAACTGCACTTACGAATCGAAATCAAGTCAATACAATATGGCGTATGTCTATGTGGAGGGTGTGCTATAAAACTGACCCGACCGCACTAAATCCCCGGAGTGTTCTTCCTCTCCGTTGTAGGTGGGGGTACGGGTACGCTGTTGCACTCGTCCGCGCCCCCACCAGCGGCTGGCCGCGCCCTGCGCAGCCCCTCCTCGAGAAGGGAGACACATCGGTCCCCCGACTCCGAATGTGAGTGATCCCGGGCCCCTTTATGCTGGGCAACTGTGAAGTTCAGTGGCTGCTCCCCCAGCCCCCGCGGCGGATCTGATGGCAGGCTCCGCCGCAACACCTAACGCGCTTCCGCGCGGACTCTCCGAAGAGAGTCCCTTGGAGCGCCCACCACGGGCCAACCGCCCACGTTCGGCCGCGGAGGATAGGACGAGCGGCAACGACACACCGACACGTCTCTTCCCCCGCGGCCCCGCCGCCACTGCATCGTCGAAAGCGGTGCAGCCCCGCCAGAGTCGCGGAGGACAGGACGAACGGCAACGACACACCGACACGTCTCCCCCCCGCGACCCTCCTCCTCGCGCATCCGCGCGGTCCCGCTGACCAGACGAGCCCCGCGCGGAACGCCCTCCTCCTCGGGCCAGCCTACCACCATCGGCCGGCCCCGTGGGTTCCTCTTACCTTCACCGTGGGATGAAATCGACCACGGCTACTAGAGCCCCCCCTGCCACGACAAGGCGGGAACCCCTTCGGGGGGTGCTATAAAAGCCTACTTCGTCCTCTTCCATCTGCTTGAACTTTTTGACAATGCGGCCTGTATTTATTATTATTAAATAAAAGTAAGATGTTAATTTTGATATATTATTTTATATTTTTTAGTCGTAAGTCGACTAAACTTTCAGGTTATTTTTTTTTAAAGAAAAATTTATTTACTCGTAACTTAAATTATTTGCCAAGTTTTAATGAGATAGTAAACTTAACATTAATGCTGCTGTTCCGAAAGTTGTGAAACACCTTAATACTTACACCACTTCAAAAGAATCTAGGCAATTTAACATTATTTAAAACTTCCTAATCGAATTTGCAAAACTAAGTGCTCTGGTGGCAATTCCAAGTTTTTACATCTATAACGAAACTCGTGAGGCCTAGGATATTACCCTGTACGACACTCTATCAATCAGCATAGATATAGGAAAACCATAAGTAACCTCTATATTGGTGACTCATCATCATCATCCACAGCCCGACAACACCCACTGCTGGGTATTGGCCACCCGTCCTTGTGTAATGACACATAATGATGAATGCACCGTGATCCTGTGCTAGTCTCACCCGTCTACATCCCGCAACTTCGACGATGTCGTCTACTCACCTCATGGACAGTCACTATGGACAGGCGTGTAGCTTATCACCAGGCGCACGACTTGTTCGTCCCGTCGCTTTATAATATCTATAAAAAACATTCACACGGACACCAGCGACTGTAAATACTAAAATCTGTTTTTGTTGTTGTTTAAGAAAAACATTTTAAAATTTTCGTGTTTATGTTTTTTGTTGCAATGTCTACAGTAGGTACGAACCAGCTTTTTACGACACACGTAATATTCAAGCCACTTCAGGGACTTCTTTGCATAAAAATGTTTATATCTTGCTTACTGCTCATGGTACAAAGGAGATTTGGAATTTATTTATAGTGCCCACGACGGAGCTGAGAAAGTATAAGGCATTTGGGGTAAAATATGGTATGTTTGTTATGTATAGGTTTTATGAATTCATACTAATACAACATACACCCTATATTAACAATATAGATAGTCACTAAGTTCAAATTAGCCGTTGTTAGACTCCTACTTTTTTGAAGTCAGTTAATAAATATTAGACAACATCACATGCCTTGCTCTGATCTCAAAGTGAGTAACTAAAACACTTGTGTTAAGAAAATCGGAAACAACCACTGTACAAACAACCAGACCCGAGACAATATAGAGAAGTTAGCTCTTCTACATTGATCCGGCTGGGGATCGAACCCGGTACCTCATTGATGATGACACCATGAAAACCAGAGTGCAAGCCACTCGACCATGGACGTTGTCGGAAATATTTGAAATAAAAGAAAAAATCTTGAGTTGTCAATTTCTCGAAAGTTACCAAAATACAAATGCTATAGTTATGACAAGGAAGGCAGGATGGAAACGGCTATGCTCGAAGTTTCACTGCGATATCGAATCAGTAATGAGGATATCAGTAAAAGAATTAGAATAACCGACGTAGCCCAAAGAATTGCAAAACTTAGAGAGCGCTGAGGCAGCGATACGTAATTGCGAAATTGCGTTCGTTTGATCCGTTACAGTATCGTTATTACTAAAGATTTAGTTATGAAATTAAGGTGTAAGATATTTAAGGATTCATTCTATAAATCGTACTCTTTAGAAATACGGTTATTTGTAGTTTCATCTATAGAAAAAAAATCCGAAGTTACCTCTAAAAAACAGTAACTTATCACAAAGACAAAGAATTTTTTTTTCCGAAATTACGTTTTTCGAATTTTCATTACACCGAAAACAGAATTATAACGGAATCGTTGTTCTTTCAGGACATGTTGGATGTTTATAGCAAAGACCCGATAAGGTTCGGTTTGGTTAGGTTAAAATAGGTTTAAAAGAAAAAAACATTTTCCTCTCAAAATTATTTTCGAGGTTATGAAAATTCAAGCAAACGTTATTTCTGGAAAATGTCATTTCGGTCTACTGAAAGGTAACCCTAAAAACAAAACAAACCCTTAGTACGATGTAAATACTTCACGGAAGGTCAACAGTTTCAGATTAATAACAAAACTACATCTTTTCTGTAACGTACCCATAATCTGTACATTTCAAAATGTGTATTTGTTTTAATTTTATTTATTATATTTATTTTAAATTGACTGCCTCCGTGGCCGAACGGTTACCATGCCGGACTGCCACGCAGAGGTCCCAGGTTCGATTCCCGGGCCGGGAGAAATATTTATATGGCCTACATTTATTTCTCTCGTGAGTTTGGGTGTAATTTGTGGTTGTCTATGTGTGTGTCCATAGCACCCGCGACACAGGGTTTCCCTAGTGCGGGGCTATGTTGAGTGTGTGCGTTATTATTATTATTATTATTTAATAATACGAAGGAAATACCTAAATTCGCACGCAGTCCGCCCCACGCTTCCCCCCTGACCGCTCTAGTCCTGCTTCAGCCGTCGGATGTGGAGGTTTTGTCGCTTGGGTTTACACATGGCTTTAAATAAACGTATGCCACACGCACACGTACACGGAGCGCATGGAATACCTAAAATCAATTAACGCCACTAACTCGCCCTCTTAAGTGGCATAAGGCGGGGCACATTGCTCGTAGAACAGATAGCCGACTATGGTGACTGCATATCGTCAGACGCAGCACAGGCAGACCATCCACAAGGTGGACCCATATCTGGTGAAGATTGTGGGAATCCATTGTTAGCAAGCAGCACAAGACTGGTCTTTCTGGCGTTCTTTGGGGGAGGTCTACATCCAGCAGAATCGTAACTTTTTTTTATAGCCACGCACTAGGGAAACCCTGTATCACGGGATATTTCTCGCGGCCTAGGATACGAAGCCAGGACTTCTGCGTAGCAGTCTAGCATGGTAACCGTTTGGCCACTGAGGCAGTTTACTAACTGCCTTCGTTGTGTGGAAATATGCCTTCAGTTTTTTTAATATTGTATGTTTCCTATCTCTGTCTAGGATGGCCGTCTCCGCTCCGGTGACATGCTCCTCCGCATCGGCGCAGTATCAGTGGTGGGGATGTGCGCGCGGCAAGCGGCGGCAGTACTGCGGCAGTGCGGCGTTTGTGTGCGGCTTTTAGTCGCTAGACCTGCGCTTGCGCCAGCCGCACCTGCCTATACAAGACAGCCGTCCCTTCAGGTCAGTTTCTCAAAAACGAAACCAGGTCTCGTTAATATTAAGTTATACATATATACGTGGTGAAATAAAAAGCTTATTTCAGTAAAAAAACAGCTAAATAAATGCAGAGCTAAATCAGAAAATTCCAAGTTCGAATCGAAGATGGTTCGTAAGGGATGACATCTATTAAGCGACATACTGTAAAACAGGAACAGTCTTAAAGAGTATATTTACTCGCTCATGGTTCAAGTAGAAACCAATTTGTAATTCAATTACAATATAAAGAATCTTATGCATATTAAACATTAAATGTAAAGTAACTTGCTAAAGATCCCACGTTGCTTCAACATATTACGCAAATACTTGTTTCATACGTAGACCACTTTTAGTTATACGATATTTTTGTTACACCCTCTATAATTTATACGGCTTTATCATTCATTTCCCTAATCGTCCTACCGGGATCGAAAGATCACGATCCTTCTGACTGATCCGTGTAATCAACATGGGCTGAATGTGACGACATTAAGGGCGTTAAGAACAGACATTTCGGCTGTGCGGTTTGCTCTTGCGGACAAGGATAATCTCTATGAAAAGATTGAATACAGTTAGCATCAAGGGCCGTTCAACTAGTAATTATCTTTACTGTATTTTCTTACAATTCGGCAAAAAGTCAGATGTACCTTTTAATGAAAGGTGGACTAAATGCGTACGGTAAACAAAGTGGAATGTATTTCCGGTTGTCTGTCTTTCCCTACAAACCACAATTTGGAGTGAGTGAAAAGCATTAGGCTAGAGTGAAGAGGCATTTTTTAGACTAACCCGAATAGAGGGTTATTTGTAAAATAAGTATATAGCTGTATAATAGCTCTACTGATTGTAGAGTGAAAGATTTCGTCCAGGGAAGTACTTACCTATTTCTGCTGCCAAGCGGTAATGTGTTCCGATTTGGAAAGGTAAGTAAGGGTGCTGGTGAAATTACAGGCATATGGACTTGTCAACTTATGTCTCAGGGTGATGGGCGCAGTGGCAGTGCCCCTGAGGGGTCTTTGCGATTTAAAGCTCTGAGTGCCACTGCAATTGCAATGGATAAACGTGTAGCTTCCCACCAGTCACGACGTGTTCGTCCCGTCATTTAGTGACATAAAAAATCTCTTTGGGCTACATTTACGACATTATAAATAACTTTTGTTCCATGACTGAATAATACATCAGATTTTACTTTCATTCAAAATGTGTATATTTAAATAGATTGCTCTAATGATAATTCTGTACGGTAACAAAAGAAAGCGTTAGCGTAAACACCTATCCGATGCAAGACGCAGGAGCGATGGTAGGGGTCGTCGGCGAGGGCGCTTGCACGTTTGAACTTCCTACACACATCGAGTATATAACCAGTAGATGCTACTTAACTACCAGATAAGATCCAAGTAATAAGAATAATCCATTTATTTCAGACTTACATTCATCCATAACGTTTGTTAGTAAAGAAAAATACTAAGCTTTTATTAGGTTTAAAATAATGAAATAAAACCAGCCAAAGTCAGGACAGCAGTGTGCCAGCGCATCCACCGCCCCAGCATTGGGGACTCCAAGCTTTCCGCCAATGTGCTCAGGATGCTGTTCTGAGACGCATGTGACGGAGTAGCGATGCACTACACTTTCGCATGATAGTGTAGAAATCGTCGGCATGTTTCTCAGCAAACATGGTTGACGCGCTACAGAAAGGTGGAAGTCGTAACAGCATCCTGAACGCATTGTTGTACTGGATGCGCAGTGCTTCTTACGTCCGCCGCGTCTAACTGACCCAAAGGTTGCACGTGTAAAAAGCCTGGCAATATGCTTTTAAAAGCATTACCCTTACTTCATCTGTACATCGTGCAAACCTCCGAGCCAACATATTGCAACGGACAGCCAGCGACCTGCGCTCCCTTTCCACATCGGCATTATCGTATAGGTCCTCGGTGACCCAGTGACCCAGATACTTAAATTGTTTTGTCTGCTTTAGAGGAGTGCCGCCTAGACCAATGGAAGGCACTATGGTATACGTTTAGGTACCTGCTTTAAATGCCGTGCACTCACTCTTCAGCGCATTGTATCTGAGCCCATGAGCCACCGCATAAGACTCACAAATCTTTAGCAGCCTGTGCAGGGCGCCGATAGATGGGCTCAAAAGCACCATGTCATCAGCGTAACATATATGATTAACGCAAGCCCCATCAATATGACAATCAATTTTCTTACTTCTGAGCTCACCCATCAGCCCGTCCAAGTACAGATTGAAGAGCAGCGGCGAACTCAAACCCCCCTGCCTAACTCCACACTCCAACCTGTACACATCCGATTGAGCACCCGCCCCGCTGTATTGTTTTGGTGGCTGTACCAGAATTTTAAAATTGCACTCAACTCCCATGGTGAACCAGTCTCACTCTCAAGCTTGTGCCATAGAGTGTTATATTGATTATGATTACGACATGATTATTTTATATAATTTAGATTTTTTTTGTTTTGTTTATTACTGTTTATTTTAATATTTTATCTTCAATTACATTGTTTTCATTATAATTGTATTAGATTAAGTAATATTGAAATAAATTTATCTTATCTTATCTTATCTTATCTTATCTTATCTTATCTTATCTTATCTTATCTTATATGAAATTAGTTCAAACGCCTTTGACAAGTCCAGATAACACACGTATATAGGCGTTTTACGGGTAGTATAGTGTTGGACAGTCTGCTTGAGACACAGGATAGCGCTTTCTGTGGACAATCCAGGCCGGAAACCGAATTGATTGTCATGTAAGTTAATTACTTTATCAAGGCGTTTATCAAGCAGACTATCCAACACCTTATCTATCACAGTAGCCAGAGATATGGGCCTGTAGTTAGACAAGTCAGAGGAATCTTCGGTTTTGTTCTTTATTACTGGTACAACCACCGTGTACATAAGATCATCGAGCAAGTAACTATGACTCAAACATGAGTTGAAAAACATGGCCAACACCTGCGGCAAGTGCTCTCTAGCGTACTTTCGGTGCTCTATGCTGAGCCCATCGTGACCGGGAGACTTTCCCCTCACCATTTTGTTTATAATGGAATGCACTTCACGGGGTAAGAACCTTATACGTAACTCACCCCTACCACACTCTACATCGGGCACCCGCTGCACGGACGAAAGTGGCAACCTAACCTTGAAATGACACCGGAATGCATTCGCTATTTGACTGGAATCATGTACACCACTAACACTCACAGGAAGACTTGGTTTTTGATTTAAATTTTTTGATGTAATTGTAATTAAAAAATGTCAGTCAAATGTTTTTTTTGTGACTTCAAGTAACGGGACTACGTGCCTATAATTTCACCAGCATCTTCAAAACCGGAACGCAATTCTCACATTACTCTCTTAAACGTTTTGTTTAAGTTTTGTAAAAAGTAATTGAACAAAAGTTGTTGTTTATGATGCCAGTAATATGTCGTGCGAGGTTGTTGATATTTTACAAATAACTTCGTATATAGTCGATCACACTGTCGCCACACCCCGGACACTCCATGCAACAGTCGAAAATTATTTACCTACTACTACTACATACAGCAAGGCGCTATCTACACACGCGCAAATGTGTGCGTGAAGTGGCAGGGTTACCCATCACTTTCTTGCACTATTACGTTACGTGATCAGAGCGGCAACATAGCGAAAATGCTAACGCAAATCTATTATCTATGATTCAATTACATAATAGAATATAGAATCCTAATAATTATACATGTCTATTAGGTATATTTATTTCAAAAATATATTAAAAGCACTTAAAATGTTATATTTCGGACATGTACTTTTAAGTAAGGTAACTAAGGTACATGAAATTGCTTGTCCAAGTTTAGTTAATAATTAGATATATTCACTACCTACGTAATATTTATCGGCAATACGAATAGAAAATTCGCGAAGTCATGGCGTCTCATTATGTTGATATAATAAATCTGTATTTTTTATACATACATATATTACTCTGCAGTAAATAAACGAAGAAAACAATAACTGAATGAGTCCCAGACATAAGTTGTTTTACATTCGTTTCATTTATCGGAAAATGATGACAAACAGCCGTACACAGCACAATTCACGACTATTATAAATAGTAACGTAAAATGATGTTTTATATTAACGTACAAGTTTCGTAATTAGTAAATGAAAACTATATTCAAATATCAAAGCCGTCTTCGCGCGAAAACGGCTCGCCGGCGGCCTTGTTGTCGTTCAGTCAATGTGACCGGCAATTTGCGGGGCGTGGTGCAGTATTTAAAATTAGGGAGGGGCGGAGAGTGTCCGTTCTCTTTATTTTGCTTTTAGGAGTCGCCACTCGCGTCCCACAATCTGCGCGCTTAAAATTAATATGAATAAAAAAGAATAGGCACAGAAAATTTGATATAGATGCAACGTTGACATGCGCCCGATGGCGACAGACGGGGCAGCGGGCAGAACGGCGTGTTCTTAAGCCTCTGGGCAATTTTCAAGTTTTTTGACAAAAATTAATTTACATTGAACATTGACGTTCGTCCGCTCATTAAGTTTCGTATTAATTCAGAAATACTTTGAAGGAGCTAATTGATGTGCATTGTTGTCAATGGTGTCGTGCTGATAAAATGTATGGAATGTTTATGGCATAATTTTACGAAACAATTCGGAATTTGTTTTTTAAAATGAAATCTGACATTTGAATTCTTTAAAAATGAAATCTAATACGATCGTCACTAATAGGATCGTTGGCTAGCACAACTTTTACTTTCGGCAAACTCGCGTTAAAACTCAATGCCAAACAAAGCAGTTGCAAAGCAACTGTGATTGTGATAATATATAGTTTTGACCTGACTTTGGGTTTTGGATATTGATACTGCAATACTGTCGACCCTTGCTCGTTAATTTGGACTTTGTTTACGCCTTTTGTTGCGGATTTCGTTGACATGACCAAACGTACGCAAAGAACAGTTTTAAATAGTCAGACACGTGAGTTCCTTATGCGATTCGCATTTGTTTATTTTTTTTGGATAATGAATTGAGACTTCACGTCACTATTGTAATTTGTCAAAACTGATATCATAGTGTGCCGGTAGTTTAATAATTATAGGGCATCGAGTATATGACGAAACGTAATTTAATTTATTTGAAATCTATTCTGTCATGATTGGGACAACTGCGCTCCGATTGGCCAGCGCGAATTCGAAACAATTGACGGGTGTCGTCAATTGTCTCACTTGAAAACGACCAGTTAACTTGAGCTTTGCTAAAATGGACGAAAATGAAAAAATTACATATTTAATTACCGACGAAATATTTCTTTTGTAATTAGATGCTTTGCTGTTTTTCCCACACCACCGAATGGCACAGCCCCCATTGTTAGATATATTATCTTTATTATAACAAATACAGAATATTTTTGGAATATACGGAGACGTACACACAGGTCAGTTGTGACGCTGTATTATTTCAGCTTTCTAATTTGTGATTTCAGTGCAAACGAGAGTTAATATTTAAAAGTTATATAAGGCCCATTGGCCTGTTGAGTTGCCAGGGAGGATGGCCCTCCATTTCTGGTTATATACTCGATGGTTGAGAATAAAATTTTTTTTATGAAAAAATAAATAAGTGATAAACATAACATTACTACGAGGAATAAGAAAATAGCAGGCTGTGCTTGACAGTCGTCTTCACAAATTCATGAGGCAATGTATCCGTTTCTATAATAAGATTCCGGTTGATATTCAACATCTTCCATTTAGTTACGAGTTATAATATAACTATGTACAGTTTCTGCGTACTTGGATGGCAAAAATAAATGGTAGTGACCCGTATTGTTCTTGCAATTTTATATGTAATAAATAAATTTATTACATGTAAAATTGAGAACCTATGTATGTGAAGAAGTCGGTCAAAAATAAAATAGCCTTTACAAAACACTATCTATTTTCGACCCCATCCATTTTCCCCGGATATCCGTGGCGGTTAACCCAACTCCAGTAGTGTTTTACATGGACGTGTTTCGAAAACGCTACGGTTTTAAGCAATTGTAATATGAAATACATAACTTACGTGAGGCAGCTGAAAAGTAATCTCTTTTGACTATTTTCAATTAAAAAATGATACAGGCTACCGTTATATCGATATCTCATAGATGGCGCTACGGCTAAAAAGTCGTTGAAAAACCAAATACAAAGATACGAAGCAAGCACATGGAGAAATTCGTGAGGTCCGCTGGTTCGTTCCGTGGCTAAGTTGGTATAGCGTCTGTCACAGTATCAAGAAGACGTCGGTTCGAATCCGGCTGGATCGAAGGAATTTTTTCTGAGTGTTCGATCTTTGTATTAATAATTATAACAAACTATAGTCCATTTCAATAGGGATGATTCCGGTGACGTTTGAAATTTGAAGTTTCTAGAGATGTAGTAATGTAAATTCGCATGCAAAAAAATCGATTTAAATATCTTATCGAGATAATTTGTAACGAAGAGGGAATCGGTTTACAGAAAATAATTTAAGAACAACTAATGAACAAACTTATGATGTAAATATCTATGGATAAATATTTCGTTTTACACATTAAGTAATTAGGGTAATTTATGTTGTGTCTATCCCTAAAAACTACACAGCCAAACAAAAAGTCAACAATAAAGCATAAAATCAACAGTAACGTAACGGAATTTGAACAATTACTCCAAAAACATCATACAAAGCTAAAAACAAAGTAAAACTCGCTAACAAGGTATGTAAATGCCTCGTATTAACGAAAGTTATACAAAAACAGACTCGATTTATTGATTCTGTGGTGTAAATCTCTATGGATAAATAATCCGTTTTACGCATCAAGCAGTTGGTGTAATTTATTTTTATATATATTATTTCATTTTCTGTCTACATAATATACCACAATTTTTACTTAAAATTACAACAAATATTGTTTGATTTTGGTACATTAAAACTTATTAAAAATTTACTAATTATTTTTGTAACCTGGTTGACAGATTATTTATCAATCATATGCGTAGAAACGTCAAAATTAGAAGTGTCACAGAACTCATCCCTATTGATAAATAATTGAATATCAATTCAATAAAAATTTAAATATTGTTATATTATTTAAAACTTTTTTTAACATATTATTAGGTATATATGTTTGTTAGACATGGACTAATAACTGGCGAAATTACAGGCATGTGGGACTTGTCAAGATAATATGTCTCACGGTGATGGGCGTGGTGGCAGATCTTGGTGATTTGATGCTTTGAGTGGCGCTGAAACTGTTATGGATAGACATGTCGCTTACCAACAGGCGCACGACTTGTTCGTTCCGTCACTTGGTATTAGAAAAAAAATGCTATATTAGATATAGATGTTTGACTGGCTCATAACATCTCAGTCAGCCTTGACTATGGAACCTGTGAATAGCTGGAAACGTTGGTTTGGTTTAAAGGAACAAATACGTATGTAAGAGCTTTACGCTTTCCGAGCTAGTCAGAACATGCGAGCTAAAACGTTCTATTCGGATTCGGATACGATATCGTTATCCAACAACGTTTACGGAGTTAGTCGGCGAATATAGATTATAAGAAAAATGAAAATCCTTATACATAAATACATTTTTAAGACTTCAAAGGGCAAAAATATGGGAATGCATTAGTTTTGCATTAAAATACATTAATAAAATTGAACGCAATCCAGACTTTATTTAAAATTAATAAGAGATTTCCATATTACATTCTTGCTTTGTAAACTACAGGACGTTTGGTAACTTTCATCTCTGAATAACGTTTGCAGTCTTTGCCGATCGAGAAGTTCGAGTAATCGTACGGGTGTGACGTCATTTCGGTTCGGTTTTGAATATGACAGTTTGACGTTCGATTCGGGTGTTGTGAGTAAAAATGAAAAGAAATCGGTCGACAATTGAGTTTTCGTAAGGTTATGATATGAATCTACCCCCAGAAAACAGTAAAAAGGAGGAAAATGCAGAACTTCGGGAGCATCCTACGGAGCGAAAAATACTCTCTACTGCAACTCATTCAGCAAGGAATAAAATCCAGGGGAATAGAGATTCTCGTTCTCCGTCCAACATTCTTCCGAAACAATTTATTCTCAAATAAGTAATACTCGACCAAATAAAAAAAATAATGTCAAGTATGAAGCTTCATTCCTATCATGCATCTTTTAATATGGTACATTATTTTATTTTTATTGTTATCTACCCAGGATGCTGCGAGAGGCCATTGAAATTAAAAAACATCCTAATTTCAACAGGGAAGATGGTTTCTCCGTACCACCAGTTTGGGATCCAGTATTTCTTCTAATGAAAAATCCCAAACAGGCATAAGACTGCAGTACTAATTAATATGTTTTAGTTTATTCTAATTTCTATTATTAATTAATAATAAATTGAAGTTAATAAAAATTCATTCAATAAAATAATTTGTAAAACTTAATGTAGCGTAAATTGGAATGTTTTCTTTGTAAAATTAAAAATAAGGTATTCAATTAATAACTATTGTAACTATAGTGAAAAAATAGGGTGGTTTGCATTAATATTAGACATAACTGGTTGAAGACTGTACCACCTCAGTCAACCGTGACCATGGGACCTGTAAAGGGCCCGAAACGTCGGTTTGTTTGAAAAAACCAATATACGCGATTTAAATCCGGAAAAATAGTTTCATTTCCTATGGTAGATTATTATTTATCTTACTTCAAGTAATTGTTTCGGATGGATGTCGAAAGCAGAACGAGAGTACAGGCCGCAGAAGACGTGGTCGTAGAAAATCCACATAGTTTCAAAAACAAAAAAGTACCACAGGACTATTCCGAGCCGAAACTTTACGGACTCAAGTAGCTATAGTGATAGCTGACCTCCGGTAGGAAATGGCACCTTAATAAGAAGAATAGAATATAACATGGGTGACAATTGACCTCAATTATCTCAGATCGCATACAGTCCGCCTGATGGAAAGCGGTTACAATCGCCTATGGACGCCTGCAACACCAGGTGCGTCACGAACGCGTTGCCAATTCTTTAGGACCCTTCTCAAACCCCTTTTGAAGGACTCCATGCTGCATTCATGCGGGAAAACTCCGACAGAGAGTTTATTCCATTGTATTTTTTATGATCGTTTCAAGTTTCATGCGTATCGTTTGAAAACCGACCCAGTAATTCCGTTGTACAATTGAGAGGATGCCAAATAATTATACCTTTAGATCTATTTGCCACTTTTATTGAAAACGGTTTATGGAAAGTGATTGCAGTCTAATAAACCTGATTTATCCCCTAATTTGCTACCCTTAGAGGTGGAATATTTTCTTCAAATTTAAATGGGACCAATGAGGTACCCTATTTCCAACAAAAAATAGATCAATGAAATCGGTTCTTATCCTATACCATTTAGAGGCCTAATCTCGCTTTTCCCTGTCAGCACGATGTTGCAAGCTTTTTTCGCTTAAACGATTTTAAGCTTCAAACTAAAAAGCAGTTTTCAAAATCTCTATCAATAACGCAGCTTTAAGAAAGCAGTATTAACGATGTTATTTCTAAAATGTATGTTGTGCTGGAAACTAAAAAAAACATCAATAAGATTATTTCGTTCTTTTATGCGATTGTAAATCTATTTTTGATATAAGCTTTTCAATGTAGGAAGAGGGAAAATGAGGAAAAACAGACTCGAACAAAGAAAGGCGCAATTTTCTGTCTCGTGTGTACAACGGACCTTAAATACATGATCTATTTCGAGACATGACGCTGGGGCTCCCGCACAATTCAGGGTGTAGATATTTCGTGACGTCACATAGACGTCATCAACTGGGTTTTTCACTTTGAAATTAGATTGGGAGGCTATTTTATAATTCATAATTTATTTATTTGTGTAAACGCAGGTTGTTTAAAAGTTGCAAAATACGTATTGAAGATACACAGATTTATCTAGATTCAACATTTTTTTAAATAATACCACAATGACATGGGCATGCACAAATGTATTTAATCAGTCAGTAATTTAAGCGTGGTGGTAGTTACTTGGGTAAATTCTAGTGATAATAAATTGTAAAATATATCTAATTATTACCAGAAAAATTGAACACTAAGAAAAAATTCCTTCGATCCGGTTGGATTTAAACCAACGTCTTCCAACAAACCGTGCCATATGTTATGTCAAATAAACCACGGGACGCACTAGCGGACATTATGAATTTTTCTGCGCTTATTTCAGGTCTTTGTTTTTAGTTTTTAACGACGTTTTTGCCGTAGATCCATCTGTGAGAAATCTATGAAAGTTTTTATTCACTCACCCTCAGTTACCTTTACAGCGATAAGAGATGTCGCTTTTATAATTGTAATTTATAAGTTTTATTGAATGTCATCACGTTTGACTACCATGATATTCAATTATTCTTGTGAAATTATTCCACTAGTTTGTTAAGCTCTGTATACATTAATTCCATGGTTTTGTCGTTGAAATGTTGAAAAAAGATATTCTATTATATCGACTGGATAACCATAGATATAGAAACTATGGGGATAACCCGTCCAGACCTGCAGCGGAACCTGGCGTAAAGAACGAAATGCTCGATAAGATGACCTTTTCGTTGACTTGAAGGCAAGAATTTGGAGGGCAGGGTGGATCCAAAAAGTAAGGTGCTGCAGGAGATGAAGGGTGCTTGCTCTCAAGGGCGGTTACAGTGTCAGGGTTGTCAGGTGAGATGACGTCGTGGGAGAAGAGAAGCTGTGCTGCACCTTTGAGATCTCCGTCGCTAATTTTGTTCTCAATCCTTCTGGATAATATCAGGGGAACTACGAGAAGAAACGGAGGAATGGAGTGGGGGACAAGAGCAGTTGTTTTTAATTTTTTATGTCAGGGTGGAACCGCCGTCAGCCGAGACATTGAGTATCTTGTAGGCAAAGGACAGGAGATGTTGCCAACTGTCAGGTTCATTGTGTTTGACGCAATTTTGCAGGGCGAGGGAAAGAGCATTAGCGACGGAGATCCTAGCACCTCGTGGAATCCTTTTTATTGCTGGTGTATGACGCTTGTGCTCACTGAGTAGGATGTGGAATGGAGTATTTTGTGCTGATTATGTGGTGGGGAGTGACGGGAGAGGAGAGAAACCACGCACTCTGTGTATCTCGGACTTATTTAAAAACTAAAATTTCCAAACGGCTAAAAAAACACATATTATAAAGATTATGAAAAAGAAAACACTTAACAGCCAACAAAGCACAACATACACAAAACACTCAAATCACTTTTAAACATGAATAATAACACAAAACATAAAAATAAGCTTCAGAAAAAATTTGCAGTTTGCAAGACAGGTGACAAGTTAAAGAAATTAAGTTAATAAATTAAATTAATAACAAGAGCGAAGTTAAAGAAATTGACATTCTTATATTAGCGTCACAAAACATTTATGAAAATTTAATTTTTGAGAGGAATAGTTACATTTTAATGGAAAGTAGCGGTAAACATACCATTAAAACGAGGAATAAAAATAAACCGACTGTTCTTGTCAGTCGTCTTCATAAAGTCACAAAATTCATCTACGGGGCAATGTATACACTTCTGTAATGAAATAAGATTCCGGTTGATATTCAAAATTTGCCACTTTGCCTGCCTCCGTGGCCGAACTGTTACCATGCCGGAGTGCTACGCAGAGGTCCCAGGTTCGATTCCCGGGCCGGGAGAAATATTTGTATGGCCTACATTTAATTCTCTCGTGAGTTTGGGTGTAATTTGTGGTTGTCTATGTGTGTGCCCATGGCACCCGCGACACAGGGTTTCCCTAGTGCGGGGCTATGTTGAGTGTGTGCGTTATTTATTTATTTATTTACTTACTAGGTTATATACAGCTTCTGCGCACTTGGATGACGATGTTCCATGGTAGTGACCCGTTTTGCTCTTGCAGGTTGTCTGGATCTGAAATAAACATTGTAAGTGATAAATATGTACAAATGTATATTTCGACGCCACTTACGTAAAGTATCGTATGTCGAAATTGCCAAGTTTACAGGGGAGTGTTTTAAAGTTCTCCGTTTCATTTGGCAAAGCTTGTTACTCACATAGAGTGATCATCTAATAGATCATCTAACCGATATCTAGGATTTTATGATACTCAACGTGTGTTACGAGATTTGCCGAACAAAAGTGAGAAATCTAAAGTCACGTGTTATGCTTATTTCAGTGAGTTCAGAACTTTAAAAGGCTCCCCTGTAAACTTGGCAATTTTAACATACGATACTTTACGTGGGAGGGGCGATTTACGAAGAGCAAGCCCTAGAATTTCTTACTCATTCTTCTCAGTGGACTCAGCCTTACGAATGAGTAGCAATAGATCTCCTTGTGAAAGAGTTCGTCCAGGGAAGTACTGTCACCTTACCTATTTCCGCCGCCAAGCAATAATGTGAGCATTACTGCGTTCTGTTTTGGAAGGGTAAGGGTGCTTGTTGAATTACAGGCATATAAAAAACCAGTGTTATATTTCTTTGGCCCAGTAAGTAGCCACCTCTATGCCCCTATATGTTGCTTTTGGCAGCTCTTCGCGGGTGCTGCTGGTTGGACACGGGACATAAGAGCAAATGAGACATACTTCCAGTGTTTCAATGAGTCATTCACTCCAAACCCTACAGATTTCCTAGTAAAGATTTATATTCCATCTCTAGAGTTTTGACAGTGAGACAACTCTTTGTGCTTCGTGCAGTTATATGGAAACACCCTTTGGTACCACTGGCTGACCCTTCCAAAAGGAAAAAAACGCACAGTCTGTCCCGTCCCCCCACACAAAACAACGTTTTCATCTCGACAGTATCATATATCCAGCTCCATAATATACAACCGTGTTAACAACATTTTGAACATTAACAATTTAAATAAATTTGAGGTTAAACATACTTTGTCAAATTGGCTTTTAAATCTGAACTACGATGATACAGAAATTCTACTACCAAACAGCACTTAATCACTCACTTACACCCACATACACAAATTCTCACACTCACTCATCCACACTCACTCCCACACACACACCCACACGTTCACCCACACACGCTCCAACATACACACCCACTGACACTCACACTCGAATAGACTCACACCATTATACACACACACACACACACACATACATAAACACACTTACCTAATTCCTTTGTATTTTACTGGTAATCTAGTTTGTAATATTTCAAACCTTGCCCCTTTATAGTACCAATGCCTAAATATCTGTTAATGTAATTTTTACTCCAATAGCTCAATTTATGTGGCCGGACATTTCCAAGATATAGGCATGTGCCTAGTTTGGATGATCAGAGTTTGAACAAATCACTTTGTACAACTAGTATTTAATTACCATTTATCTCAATTTTGTCATACAATTATTATTACTTTGTGTGGTGGATCCGCAATCACAATAGTTTTGTGTCGGGTTGATATATCTCCAATTCGCCATATTATCTCATCATCCGCCAACTTTGACAACTCGTGTCCGGGGGAAGATTTTCGGTTGGGGTAAAAAAAAGGAAAACAGTAATGCTCACAGCGCACAATGCTGCAGTTTGTATGGCACCGCGGAAAATATTATATTTTTATAGGTAAAACAAGACTATTGGTTTTTTAGTTAATAATTAATATTTATTAGATTATTATTATTATATGTTTTGTTTTGAGGCCAGTTAGTAAATGTCTTCTCAAATCCAAGATGGCAGTCGGTGGCAGCTATAATTTATAAAATCTAATCAAGGCAGACAATAAATCGATTAAGTGATATAAGCAGCGGTCGATGGCGGTAAAAAGATATAACTTTAAATATATAAAATATTGGTCTTAAATTAAGCGTTCTTTAAAACGTAAAATTGAAATATTGCAAAGATAAAATCCTTTCACTTATTATACGTAGCGAAAAGATTACATTTCCAAGCATTGTAAACAAACCCA
>NW_020653731.1:480426-509046 GCF_003589595.1 Hyposmocoma kahamanoa
AAAAAATAAAACTGGCAACACTTTTTTCAATGTGCACGTTATTAGCTGTCTTGAATTAAAAATCCGACTTGACTAGTTTTAATCAAACTTTTGCAAGAGCAAACTCGACGCGCTGCTCGTCGCCAATTAACAAACCTTAAAATAGGTCAAGTATTGGTTACAGGGGTGGTTCGTAGGGTGCCTTATGTAGGTTTAGTCAACAACCGCCATTTTGTTTGGATTTCAACTTAACAGTATAGCTAGCTATCTGCGTACGGTGAAAGATAGCTCTTTGGCATTGATTTTCTTTGACATTTAAATCACATTTTTTTACTAATTTGTACCTTATAGCATTCATCATAGAATTGAAGATTCGCTTGGTGTTTAAAACAAGACATCAAATACTAGATGTATTTATTGATGTGTGTTAAAATATCGATACAAAGGTAATGTATTTAATAAAGGTTATTTCGTATCCTTCGTATAACATTAATAATAATAAATAATAACGCACACTCAACATAGCCCCGCACTAGGGAAACCCTGTGTCGCGGGTGCCATGGACACACACATGGACAACCACAAATTACACCCAAACTCACGAGAGAAATAAACGTAGGCCATATAAATATTTCTCCCGGCCCGGGAATTAAAAAAAAACTTGGGACCTCTGCTTAGCAGTCTGCTAACCGTTCGGCCACGGAGGCAGTTAAATAGGTAGATACTTAAATTAAAAATTTATCTTTTAGGCCACGGGAGATCATTAGAACATGGGAAGAGACGAGTGAGAGTATAAAATAGTCAATAATAATAATAATAACGTATTGTTCGCGTTCTTGAACCTGAATCCCTGACCTCGACCGACTGTGCCATTGCCGGGGAATACTGCCTCTCCCAATTGAAAATAAATGAAAAACATCTGAGGGGCACTACCACTGCGCCCGCAGTAATGTTAACATTACTGTGTTCCGATTTAGAAGGGTAAGGGTGCTGGTGAAATTACAGGGACATGGGACTTGACATCATATGTCTCAGGGTGACGGACTCAGTGGCAGTGCCCGTCAGAATCTTTGCGATTTAAAGTTCTAAATGGCACTGCTACTGTTATGTTCGTCCCGTCACTGGATATTATAAAAAAAAGAAGAAATATAAACTTATGCCAGAGAGTACCTATTTCATATACTGCTAATCACGCCGTTCGGCCTCTGGGGTAGGCAGAGACCGTGAAATTCCACTCGTTATACACTTAACCAACATCTTTCGTCTTCTCCAATCGCATCAATCTCTTCCAACATGTATGTGTCGTCTTGGTACTTAAACTTTTGATATTCATTTTTATGTGTCTTTTTTATTATACAATATAAAAATATATTTTCGGATAAAACAGGTCAAGGGAAGGGTTCCAATTATTTTTTTCGTCTTTCCTACACAACGCTGGTCAGCGTTATAAGTCGAAAACAAATTTTACATGTCTACAAAAGTCGTTAAAAAAATATATTCATTCGGTGTGAAACAGTCTGTCATATTTATGAGTATATATAAATAAGTTGTTGTAAAAGTTAAGTCTTCTTATAAACTAGATAAGTTTAGTCCATGGCCTTCATGGCCGAACGGTTACCATGATAGGTTGCCACGCAGAGGTCCCCCCCGGGTTCGATTCCCGGGGCCGAGAGAAATATTTGTATGGCCTACATTTATTACTCTCGTGAGTTTGGATGTAATTTGTGGTTGACTATGTGTGAGTTCATTTAACGTCCTGCCAAGAATGCGAAAGGCGACGCGGACAACTGCGGGTAGCGATCATAGAGGGGGATCTCTCGCTGTCCAGCGTGGTAGTTACCATGCTGAACAGCGAGGAATCATGGGCGGTTGTGGCCTTCTTCTGCGAGGAGGTAATCTCAGGGGACGGGGATCCTATGTCCGCATTGCACGGTTTCACGGTTTGGGGAGATGGGTCAAGCGACTCGACCCTCCCCTCTCTAGAGAGGGAATGCTGGTGGAAAAATGTGTTTGTCCATGGAGCCCGTTGCACAGCGTTTCGTTAGTGTAGGTTTAAAAAAAAATAATAAAAAAAAATGTCATTATTATTATCTAACACCATATGTCTATTAATATTATAGTAGTCATGTCATCATTCCGAACGTAACGTAACAGAATTTGGTTTATTGTGTGTTTTACATCAAAGTTTAAATATTAGTTAATCTTATTACGTGTTTTTTTTATTTATGACATTTTACTACCATGATGGTCAAATATTTTTGTGAAAGTATTTCACTGACGTATGCATCATAATTAGATATCCAAAATGTAAACAAAGGCAAGGGGCAGAAAGGTTCTCGAATGGAGACCACGAACCGGAAGACGTTCAGTAAGACGGCCCCAAATCTAGATATACGGATGATCTGGTAAGGTCGGCGGGTAACCGATGATGGATGCACGTCGCGTCCGATCGACTAGTCTGGAATTCTTTGGACGAGGCCTATGTTCAGCTGTGGACGTCTTTGGGCTGATATGATGATGTGTCACTTACAACCACACACACAAATTGTTCGTTCCGTCATTTTGTATCATAAAGAAAACATTGCTCATGTGTTGTATTTCTAGCACTCCTGTAGGTATATTATTCCCGTTGATTGCATCGGAACGGAGTAAAGTCGGCTATTGTACGCTGCGGTAACGATGTTCCGTCCACGTGACGTCTCGTATCCGTGCCGGATATAGAGGATGTCACGTGTTCAAACACGGATGTTATATTACAGAATACACTAAGCTCAATACGAGCATTCGTATTAATTTCACCGCGACAAATGGAATGTTTTAAAGGTACTTTTTTATTGATTTATAGTTCTTTTTTAAAGTGTGTGAGTGACACACTCAACATAGCCCCGCACTAGGGAAACCCTGTGTCGCGAGTGTCATGGACACACACATAGAGAACTACAAATTACACCCAAACTCACGATAGAAATAAAAGTAGGTCATATAAATATTTCTCCCGGCCCGGAAATCGAACCCGGGACCTCTGCGTGGCAGTCCGGCATGGTAACCGTTCGGCCACGGAGGCAGTTACTACTAAGTAAAGAACTAGTACTTATAAGGGATAGAGACCGATACAGAGCAATCCCAATTTGAGCTTTGCAACAATATTATTAATTACGTTTATTGAATGTCCAGGACGTTTTACTATCATGATATTCAATTATTTTTTGTGAAACTACTCCACTAGTTTGGTGTAGTTATTAATACCAAGATCGAACACTCAGAAAAGATCCGACTGAATTCCAACCAGCGTGACCTAGCAAACCGTGCCAGACGCTATGCCAACTAAGCCACGGAACGTTACCAGACGACCTCAAAAATTATTCTGTGTTTGTTGCAGATCTTTGTTTTTGGTTTTTAACGACTTTTTTCGCCGTAGCGCCATCTGTGAGAAATCTATTTCTTTACTCAGCCAGGTACCTTTGCAGCAACCAGCGACTGGCTAGAGATCTCGCTATAATAATTGTAATTAAGTTCATTGAATGTCAGAATGTTTCACTATCATGATATTCAATCATTTTTGTGAAATTACTCCACTAGTCAGTCATGCGTCTGTTGGTACGTTACACGTCTGCCCATAAGAGTTGAAGAGTCACTCAGAACTATAATTGCAAAAAACTGGGACGTAATGTTGACAAAAATCAAAATGATCTTTATTTTATTGGTAAGAATATTACTTTTGAAATCGTCACATTGGTTGAACTCTACGGTTCATTCATAAGGCCCTGTGAAGAATGTACAAGAAATTGTAGGGGTTGCTCTTTGTAAATATACATTTGAATACATTTACCATTTAAGTACATTATATATAATTATTAATACAAAGATCGAACACTCAGAAAAAATTCCTTCAATCCGGTCTGATTCGAACCGACGTCTTCTTGCATACCGTGCCAGACGATATACCAACTAAGCCACGGAACGAACCAACGGACCTCACGAATTTTTCTATGTGCTTGCGTCGTGTCTTTGTACTTGGTCTTTCAATGACTTTTTAGTCTGAGTGTTCGATCTTTGTGTTAATAATTATAACAAACTAGTGGAGTAATTTCACAAAAAATAATTGAATATCAATTCAATAAAAATTTAATTAATACATTATATATTTTTTGCAAACATCAGAGATCGAGACTACCCTAGGAGGTAGTCTCGGTCTAGGAACCTAAACGGGTTACTGGTTACTACCGAGGATTTCGTCATCCAAATACGCAGAAGTTGCATAATAACCAGGGATCGGAATAGGTACAGTTTTTTTACCTAAACCTCGAGAAACGGACAGAAAATGGAGACTGCCTTACGACAATATTTTTTAGGTCCTGGACCTGTTTGGGATTCGGGAAATTACTTAAGTACACGTTAAAAATTGACGTAATCGGGGACAGGCAGGCTATATTTATCTTTACTTTGCGACATAGTGGGTCGGATTAGCGATATTGCGGACATTGAATTTTTTCACGATACCTCTCTAAACAAATGCCAATCGATAGATCCTATTGTCCTAATTAAATATTGTCACATCATATTTTGCCATAAATCTAATAGTTTAGTAGGAAAAAAAATAAAATGTGTATTTTTTGTATGGGACCATACCTTTAGTGCCCCATCGTTACAAAATCTTAGTCGATCCGGTCTTGGAATCACTACGGACGTATTATTAGACCTATCTTCTATAGATATGCATACTAAACGCGCGCCCAAACCTGCTTCACTACTTATATTGCACATTTTCTGACGCAGCTTAAGTTAGTGCCTGTGATTTCACCAGCAACCTTACTAATGCTCACATTGCAGCTTGGCGGCAGTAAGGTTTCCTGGATGAACCCTTTCATACATGGAGTTCTAGTGCCACTTTTATGAACCGTGGTATACTTGAAGAGCTGAGTGCGAATTTTAATCTGAGAATTTAATAAACATGTGTTATATGTATGCGTGAAGTTGGTTCAAATATTCTTTAGCTTATTTCGTCTTCAGTTCACACAATTATGTCTGTGCTTCCGATGGGCGTCACCTCATATTCTATGTTTGTCCCATCGAGTATATAACCAGAACTGCCTCCGTGGCCGAACGGTTACCATGCCGGACTGCCACGCAGAGGCCTCAGGCTCGATTCCCGGGCCGGGAGAAATATTTGTATGGCCTACATTTATTTCTCTCGTGAGTTTGGGTGTAACTTGCGGTTGTCTATGTGTGTGTCCATGGCACTCGCGACACAGGGTTTCCCTAGTGCGGGACATGTTGTGTGTGTGCGTTACGAAATGTCATTTAATTTATTTGAAAACTATTCTGCCATATTATCACTGTGACAACTGCGCTCCGATTGGCTAGCCCGAGTTCGAAACAATTGACGGGTGCTGCTGTCCATCTACCTCACCGTTTTAAGTTATCAAATAGGCTTCAGGATTTGAACACCGTATTTAAAACTCAACAGGATTTAAATTAACGCTGAACATCTGTCTTTCAAAATAGAAGGTTAGGCATCTGGCTGGGCGTTAAAATTTATATAATTCGGATCTAGGATGAGTTCGGCATACTAAACTCGGGTTTGGGACATCGCATCCGGCAATTAATGGAGTAATGGAGCAATTAAATTGAATTCAGTAAATATTGGTTGTTAACCACATAATACTGATGATAGCGTAGTTGGGAGAGTGATTGCCTCGTATATGGCACCCATCGAGTATATAACCAGAAATAGAGACGAAATGTCATTTAATTTGTTGGAAAACTATTCTGCCAAATCATTACTGTGACAACTGCGCCCCGATTGGCCAGCCCGAATTCGAAACAATTGACGGGTGTCGTCAATTGTTTCACTTCAATACGACCAGTTTACCATGAGCTTTGCTATAATGGACGAAAATTGCAAAATTACATATTTAATTAAATTTCCGAATTATTCTATGTGTTTGCGTCGTGTCTTTGTACTTGGTCTTTCAACGACTTTTTAGTCGTAGTCGTGAAAGACCAAGTACAAAGACACGACGCAAGCACATAGAAAAATTCGTGAGGTCCGTTGGTGCGTTCCGTGGCTTAGTTGGTATAGCGTCTGGCACGGTATGCAAGAAGACGTCGGTTCGAATCCGACCGGATCGAAGGAATTTTTTCTGAGTGTTTTTTCTGAGTGTTCGATCTTTGTATTAATAATTATAACAAACTAGTGGAGTAATTTCACAAAAAATAATTGAATATCAATTCAATAAAAATATAATTAATACAGTGAACTTAATTACAATTATTATAGCGACATCTCTCGCCAGGACTGGTAGCTGTAAAGGTACTAGCTGGGTGATAAATCTGTAATAGATTTCTCATAGATGGCGCTACGACTAAAAAGTCGTTGAAAGACCAAGTACAAAGACACGACGCAAGCACATAGAAAAATTCGTGAGGTCCGTTGGTTCGTTCCGTGGCTTAGTTGGTATAGCGTCTGGCACGGTATGCAAGAAGACGTCGGTTCGAATCCGACCAGATCGAAGGAATTTTTTCTGAGTGTTCGATCTTTGTATTAATAATTACATATTTAATATTTAATTAATGATGAAATGTGATTCCGTTTGTTTTGTAATTAGATGTTTAGCTGTTTTTCCCACACTATCGAATGGAACAGCCTCCCATTGTTACAGATATTATCTTTATTACAATAAATACAGAATATTTTTGGAATATACAGAGACGTACACACAGGTCAGTTGTTGGCGCTGTACTATTTCACTTATCTAATTTGTGATTTCGGCGCAAACGAGAGTTGATTTATAAGGCTCATTTGCCTGATGAGTTGCCAGAGATGGATTACTGTATTTCTGGTTATACACTCGATGTCATAACTCAACCTTTTTTGGCGTTGCTCTAAAAATGCCCTTCAGTGTAATCAGTAGCAGCAGAAGGAAGCGCCTTTAACAAATAAGATTGAGCCATCTCAATGCAGTAGCCATTTCTTTAGGATGTTATTTATATAATACTGTTTACTCATTCTATTATTCGCAATTCCTTCTATAACATTCGCAGTCAATATTGTTAGCGAGTAAATGCGCTGTTTGGATTTTTGTTTTAGTAATATATTGATAGTAATAAATTAAGTAAATAGAACACCGAATAGTATTTGGCCACATGCATTACGTACCAAATATTCCAATTTTGTATTGGCCTGACTGCTACAGTGTGATTTTTTAAAATAATATCAAAGGACGAACAAATCGTGCGTCTGATGGTAAGCTACACGGTTATCCATAACAATTGCAGTGCCACTCAGAGCTTTAAATCGCAAAGATTTGAGGGGCACTGCCACTGCGCCCGTCGCCCTGAGACATAAGTTGATAAGTTCTATGTACTACCCTGAATGAATTCTTGAAATGATATCGATGTAGGGTAATATGGAAAAGACACATGCCCTTTTCCTATCGGGGTAGGCAGAGACAACAGTCTTCCACTTGCTACGATCCTGGCACATATTTCGCTTCATCAACAGGCATCAATGCTTTCATTTACACACGTCCCTTAAAGATACTCTTAATCTGGCCTTTGTTTGTTTTAGGACGTCTGTTAAGCAAGGTGTTTGCGGATTTGTCTGGATCGGTACGTCAAACATCCTTCGTCGTCATCCCACTTACTTACTTTTAAATTTTGAACCATTCGAAATTTTTTTTATAATATCCAAGTGAAGCGACAAACAAGTCGTGCGCCTGATGGTAAGCTACGCGCCTGTTCATAACAGTTGCAGTACCTCTCTGAGCTTTAAATCGCAAAGATCTGAGGGGCACTGCCATTGCGCCCGTCACCCTGAGACATAAGTTGACAAGTCCCATGTGCCTGTAATTTCACCAGCACCCTTACCCTTCAAAACCGGAACACAGTGATGCTGACATTACTGCTTGGAAAATAGAAATTGCAGAAGTAGGTAAGGTGGCAGTACTACCCTGGAGGAACTCTTTCACATGGAGCTCTACTGCTACTAAAATACAGAAGTGTCATACATTGGGACACTGACAAAGATTGGTACATTTTCTTAATATGAAAAAAATAGTGTAACTAAATAGTGTAATAGATACTACCTACCTACCTAAGACGTTTAAGTCAATACTTGTTACTAAGGAAAATCTTGCCAGCCAATTCGCCATTCCACGAAAGTTAGTCCTCGTTAAGGAACTTCGCATTTCCTTGAAGCCTCCTGCAACCAGCAAAAATAAGCTTGGTAGCTACTTCTGTCAAAGAATCAGATTTTTTTCCAAAATATGTCCACCATAATTTTTATTTAGTTTAGAAGTTAACTTTTATTACCAGCAAACTTACTAATAAATATATATTTACGTATGTCACATCTAGTAACATTTTGTTCCACGAGAAGCCTTTAACCTGACAAGCAATTAGCAGAACAATAATATCCGTCCGAACAATTTACTCTTTCATTACTCTGAACAAATAATTAATTTGAAATTCAATTACTTTCACTGGAAGGCTTCTTTTAAAGTTACGCTGTCATATGCAGGGTTGCGTGAAATTAATATATTTTATAAATTTATTCGGTTTCATGAGACAGCTGAATGTTAAAGATTTATAAAGACTATGAATACTATATTTGTTAGGTCAACTGCCATTAGCCCTGAAACATCGCGATTTGGCGGACTCCTTTATGAACTTTTCATGATACCAAGTGGCGGGACGAACAAGTCGTGCGCCTGGTGGTAAGCGACACGCCTGTCCATAGCAGTTGCAGTGCCGCTCTGAGCTTTAAATCGAAAACACTGAGACATAAGTTTCAATGCTCCATTATTGCTTGGGGGCACAAATAGTTAAGGTGGCAGTACTTCCCCTTGACGAACTCTTCCACAAGGAACTCTGCCGATACCAGTGACGTTTTTATTGGTATAGCGTCTTCCATTTTTCGTTAATAGACTTCTTTGTATATCAATTAAAATATAATGTCAATTAAAAACCATATTATACGTGATCCAACGGTATTCTTGTTATCGTCATAGCCTGATTTCATCCACTTCTCGGTATAGGCCTCCCGAAGTTTGTACCATCCACCACGATCCTAGCTGTGTCCATTGACGCCCACGTGTATGTCGTCGACTCACTTTAGAACTGGGCGCCAAACGCTTCTTTTACCTATTCTCGGCCACCAATCAGTCAATTTGCTCCACCTGTCATCACCTGTCATCACCTCACGTTGCTATGTGTCCCACCCAACTCCATTTGAGTTCCATAACCCGAGTTCCAGCATCCTGGACTTTCGTCCGCCGTCGGATCTCAGCGTTCGGAACTCGGTCTGCCGCCGAGCGTGGCTTTCTTATTTAAGCATTTTTAAAGCAATATTGAAACAATTATTACTATTTATCTGTCCTTTGCTTATAATTTTTAACCATGAAAATGTAGAAACTTTATAAATCCAAGTTTTGATTGATATTTTATGCTAGATAATAAATTATAAAAGAAGAAGGTATGTCTTTTTGGTCTTCACTTAAAATAAGACTTGAGCTTATCTACCGTCTTCCCGTTCCTTAGGTTTATGATAAAGTGGTCGTGTAAATCACGTTGGAATAAGATGGTGATATTTATATGCTGCATTTTTTACTCCTATCATATTATACAGTGAAAAAAATGTTATGGTCTCTAATTGTATCTAATTGTATCGTGATGTGCCCTTGTATTATTTTTTTATGTTAAACCACAGATGGAAGATGTGGACTGTATAAAATTGGAGTGAAGAAACCAAAGAAATGAGCACAAATATGCATAAAACACAAAATATATAATTCACGATACAGTGACAATAGAAACATCAAAAAAAAAACGAAAACATTATAAAAAGAAGAGAAAAATGATATAAAGCAAGGAGTTCTCGACATCAGTATGGTTAAATAAATCTGCAGGCACACAAACGTGTGGAACGTTTGAATTATAGTAAATGATGACCGACACCCGTAAATGTATACATGGTGTAAATTTAAAATGAGCTAAGTGAGAGGTTGAAAATTGCAACCGATTAAAAGAGCCATCAAAAGTAAATTTTGTGAAAAAAGTTGTAATGGACTTAATTGCATGTGAGGGACCTTTTAATGTTATTCACAACTTTTTATATTCAAAATTTGCCATTTACGAAGTTTAAAACAATAGTGAAACAAAAAGTTTTTACACAGCTTCTACGTACTTGGATGACGAATATCCATAAATAATCAATTTAGATCTTTCAAGTTATCTCGATCTATATTATGGTATCGGAAATAAACATTATTAATTATAAATGTAAACAAATGTCAATTTACAAAGAATGACCCCTTGTTTCTTATTCATTCTTCCCAGGGGAATTGCATTTGAAATGTACTTAATCAATATGACGATATCAAGTGTAATTTGCGTATATGTGAAATAAATATATATACGAATTAAAATTTTCTATTTCGGTACAACTTGTTTGCACCTAGCTACTTCTATGTTTCTACCGTTGATATACGTAGAAATTTAATCAATGGTTTATAATTATAATTGCAATGTAATAGATTTCCCTACGACATGTAATTTCTAGAGTGTTTATTGTATTCCAGTTAATCATTATTATTTTATTTGCTAATTTTGATTTTTATCTGCCTTAATTTTATTTAGTTTGCAAAGTCTTGTTATTTTAAATTAATACTTTTGACTAAATTATTCTTATTTCAGTGAATATTTCGACATCTTGATTTTGAAAATTTGTATCCCCATAGACTTCATATATTTCACCATACACTCAGTTGTTACTAATATAGTATAAAGTTGTTTATTAACAAACTATAGACCTATGCTGTCTGAGAATAACAGATAATTATTTTTTTTCAAGTTGTGATTAAGCTGTATC
This sequence comes from Hyposmocoma kahamanoa, assembly GCF_003589595.1. Classification (NCBI taxonomy): domain Eukaryota; kingdom Metazoa; phylum Arthropoda; class Insecta; order Lepidoptera; family Cosmopterigidae; genus Hyposmocoma; species Hyposmocoma kahamanoa. The sequence continues at coordinate 491,276 of NW_020653731.1, forward strand.
TCTCTAATTAAATCAGAATGTAGCATTGGCATCTACTTAGGCTTATTTTACACAGGTTGAGAATTCTTACCACGGTTGTAAGGGTATAGTTAGTAATTGCAAATCTTATGGGGTTTAGCTCATAGTCCGTTACACTAGCCCAAAAGTTTTCTGCTCACAGAAGTCTTCTATCAGTTATTCAGATTGATATGTACTGTTAAAACCTTTAAAAGTTTTGCGGTGAATAAAGCTACACCCTGTATAAATTATTTATTTGTTGAAACGTTTATTGTACAAGAGGAACACAAATTACATTTAACAAAAGGAAAACACAAATTAAAGGTTCTGCTTATTTCTAAAGGATATTTCATCAATACCGTACACAATATTTAAAATAACGATCTGACGTGCATAGTAAAACAAAAATTATATAATACAAAACCAGTATCAATTACATTAATTTATATATAATATATAAAATTTACAATATAATACCCTTAGAATAATAACGCATAGAATGATAGTTTCATATCAAACGAACTGTCACAAGTGAGGCAAAAAATTAAATTCATGTAGGCTAGTTTTAGTAGTAGGTTAATTTTCGGTTTTAGTGAATATTTATATAAAAATACAAATTGAAACGCGTTACATCCTTGTGGAATGTGATGTTAGTATCTATTTTATGTTTTTCTGACGTATTTTTACACTCATTTACCGCACATTTCGTAATTTTTAGCTAAAATTCTTGAGCTGTTCGCGGTGCAAGCACCTTGAGCACTGGAGGCCCGCCCACTCGTGTAGGCCCATTGGGAGCGCTTCAATTTACCTCACTTAGCGTGTGCGGCCTAGGTTTCTGTGCGTTATTATTCTAAGATAATACCTATGAAATGGATGGAATAGAAATAATGCTCCTTAACTCTCATGTTGCAAATAACTAGTTCAATTATGTGCATTTTTAAGTTCTAAAAACTTTGAATCTTTTAAAATGTAAGTACATATACTCACAAGAACAAGACGCGAGGAACGATGTAAGTGGAATATTAATGCTGGAAAACCTGAATTTTCCGTTGCGTAACAGTCTCGCTACGACAGCGCAGCTTCTAAAAGTACATCGTTCACGATGTTGCTACGTACGTGCGTTATATTATTAAGAAGTGTGTAAAGTTTCCTGGAAACGTTTCCTATTTACCTGAAACTTTTTAATGTTTTTTTTTGACTAGGCACTGCAAAGTTAGTGTTAATGTTAATGTAAAGCCGGCAAAAGGAATTTAGGATGAAAAAAAATGCGATTTTGGAAAAAATATGAATGTGCTTCAAGCAAAAATAAAACGTGTACGTATTTTTAATAACGTTGAAACTATCCGTAAACTCAAAAACGAAAATACCTGTTAAGAATTTTTTTTATTTACTTGCTAGAATACAGTAATTATACACATCTAAAATAAAAATAGGTACAATGTATTCAACCTGGAAGCAGGTGTGCAAATATTAATTGCAGTAAATATTTTGGCATCCAAAATTAATTGCATTTCAAATGAATATAAATTAGTATTTGTAAATGCTCTTTATTACTATAGAATAATGCACTAGGGAAACCCTGTGTCGCGGGTGCCATGGACACACATAGACAACCACAAATTACACCCAAACTTACGAGAGAAATAATTGTAGGCCATACAGCTATTTCTTCCGTCCCGGGAATCGAACCTGGGACCTCTGCGTGGCAGTCCGGCAAGGTAACCGTTCGGCCACGGAGGCAGTTAAATAGAAAAAATAGAAGCAATGTGTCATTTTGTCAATTGTGATTTAAACGTAGGTCTGTGTAGTAATTTAAATTCATTTGGTAAACCATTGAAGATCTTTATCCACATATTGAAACAGTTATTCTTATAAATTAATTTGTGACAACGAGGTTGGTATAATATATAAATAAATAAATATAAATAAATAAGATTCATGATTTTAGCTCTGGTTTGCCTTTGTATCAATCCACCACGTGTTTTAAAATATAGAGGATATGAGTATTCACGACTACGCAGATGTCTCTTATATACATGCGTAACAAAGTATGTTTAATTTTTTGAACAACGGTTTGCAGCTATCATCGAATCGCGCACTACAGATCGCTCGAATACATTTCTCTATTAAACAATAAGTACGCATTTAACCTCCATCTCGCCTGATGGAAAATAACGATGAGGTCGACGGTGGAACTTGCACACCCAAATAATAATAATAACAAAAATAAATATATTTCTTATATTAATAATAATAAAATTTGCTTTGAAAAGGTCCAAGTTATATTGTTCAGGGAACAAGTCTGCGGGCAGGGAATTTCTACTCCGGTAGCCGTTCGCCGTATAAATGTGGATATCCCCAACATAGATGTGGAACCCCAGCCTACGTCTGATCTGGTAGTTATAGAATTTAGTGTAGTAGTAGACTTTTCCGTAACGGTCTGTGCAGGTACAGACTGTGAGGTTTAACGCCATGTGAACATAGTCGTGTTTACTGAAACTGATATTTTTTTTATAAAGCATGTTACGTACTCGTAATTCACACAACTTGAGCCGCCGTTGACAACATAAGACTTTGATTGATGAGGTTGGTTATTACGAGTTTTGTTCTTGGTAATAACGCTCTCTTGAGTATACACACAAGCTTCAGAGATAAGTAGAGATAAGTTGAACAAGTTAAGACACGAATTGTGGTTACCTTCATGTTTTGGGCCCGACGAAAGAGAGACGTTACAGATGCTACGAAAGTTGTTCCATAAGCTTACCGTAGATGTTTCAGAAACAGGTTAGGTACAACATACATTAAAAGTATTTTAAACTTACATTAAAAGTATTTTAATTGAAAAGTCATATTACGAAATTGCAGACTACGTGTTAGATAAAGATATACGGAAAGACGACATGATTCTTGATTCCACACAAACTTTATTCAAATTGTATTTAAATTTATTTGAAAAGAGCAACCCCTAGAGGTTATTGCTCGTTCTTCTCAGGGAATTCAGTAGTCTGAATGAGCAGTAGCATAAAAAATAACGTTTTCAAGTGTAAGTTTATTTTACCTATGAAATAAATTATTTTTTACTTTTATGGTAACGTAAACGTCTCATCACAACGTTATTAATATTGCCAAGTATGGTTACAAATGCTTTATTTTTAATAAAAACATTACACATCCTGTTGGATACGCTATAACTTATGCGGATTTAGAAGAAGCATTTGACTTTTATTCGATAAACAGCCTATAAGCTGATGAAAATTTCTTATCACAAAATTAGGAGACATAGTTTAAGAAAATATTTTAGGTCTACTGTATGTGTGATTGCCCTGGATCTCTCTACCCTTCAACTTGGAAAACATCTATGCTTATATCAAGTAAAAATAGATAGGGCGATAGTACCTTCATAGATAGAAAACGGTACATCAGTTGATAGTCTATTTATATTCCCAAATACCAGTTCGGCTTTGCAATAACTACATTTCAAACGTTACGCCCAATTCGTTTGACGAATAGATTTCATTTGCCCACGCAATTGTGAACTGTTCCGAGCCAACTGATTTATATGCAAGTTGTTTCCGGACAGTAATTTTGGTGTATTTTAGGAGTTCAGTAGTTTGTACTGGAGTTTTTAAAACGAGTGAATTTTTTCAATATTGAACTGTATTCAAAAAGAGTAGAAGTTCATATATCTCTCTTTTGCTCTTTTTTTGTAATCAACACCTAGACGTTAACAGTAACCGTCTTTTCGTAGTCGTTGGGCGCATCATCTGCACCGGTGATTCCCTCGCGCTTATTGGCCGACCCTATCGAACTTGAGCGCCGATTGGCTGAAGCTGGTCATGACGGCTTCAGCGCCCTGTGCGAGGACCCCAGTTCCCCCGCTTCGTCACCTCCTCCGACGATCATTGAAGAACGATTGCATCAACGGGTAAGTAGATATTTAACTTCAGTGCATAAGTTTTTGCGACAGCCATTGACGTTCATTGACGTTCTTGATTTTACAACGCCTAACAATATACGCCACACAATAGTCGACACCCTTTATTCGATTACAACATTTGGATGCACCGCACATAGTATGTTTTTCTTGCTCTCGTGCACAACCGACCAGCTGCACACGCCAAGACCTGCTAAAGGCAACGAATAGAGGCACAGAAGTGGCTACTTACTAGGCCAAAAAGATTTAGCACCTGTTTGTTATTTTATTGGTTTTTGTCATTGACTGAACAAGAAAAATAAATCCTAAAAACGAAGTAGTTTCGTAAAAATCACGACCGTCAGTGATACAAGCAACAACTTAAGAATGGAAGAGCAAATGCTACGGGAACCTAAAATACCTATGTGAAAGCGAAATCGTACGTAAATAATGAAATGTTTTGGTCAACAGCCAGTAGCGTCAATAGTGGCAGTGGTACCTAGAGGAGCGTTGGCACCATCTCCGCGTCCCCCGCAGTTTATACCACCCCCAGTTGATCCTCAACCTCCGCCAATGAGGTAAGTGCTCGAAATATTTTTATGAGAGTAACACAAAATACATTGTTAAAAATTATAAAGCCTGATTCTGTGCATATCGTTCGGCATTGAGTTTGCTATAATAGCCAGACGTGTCAGGTGGCTGGATCACAGAAAACCTGCAAAGTACTACACAGATAGAAAGACAGGTTCTTGAACTTATCTAATAGTTACTTTTTATGACACGGACAAAATGTCCGATGGCGTCATTTATTGCAGGTGTCGAGATATACACATAGAAATGTAAGACTATTAATATTGTCCATGCATATTTCAGCCATATCTCGATTCATATAAAAATAAATTTCGTCTGGCTGGGGATAAAACCCTGACTATCTCAGGTCCTAGGATCGCGATCCGTATTGATAAGTCGATAGGTCTAGTAAATGTTACAGGAGGCCCATATCGAGGCTAGTATAGAGAAATCGACCACTTATAGTAAAGTATAGAATTTACTTTAGGTTACCACTGGATATGGCGGTGCGAGGCACAGGTGAACCAGAGACATTGAGCTATGAAGTCGACTTAAACAAAGATTCTGCGCTCGGTCTGGGGATCACCGTTGCTGGTTACGTATGTGAACAGGGTAAGTTAATCGTTTTTATTTACTGATCTTGTGGTTCATTTCGATCATTATCAGTGACCACATTTATTACGGATCTGTTGATATGTTCTTCGAATGTGTAGTAGGTTAGAGAGGTCCAATTCAATCACAGAGATAACATACTAAATCAATTTTCTGAACAACAACTTAGTAGGGACATTGTCTCTTTCTGAGCAGGTGTTCACCAGTACGTGACCTGGGAACGAATCAGGTCATATGACGGTATTATCAATTTTTGTGACACTTTTCTTTTGAATTTGATCTATGTGATCATTTTAACTTCTTAGCGATAAAAATACAAGGTCCTAATGTTAAAACTAGGGTTATACATTCTTTTTATATGACTGATGTTATTTGATATTATTATGATGATATTATAAATATAGATATTATAAATATACTATACCTTTAATTATTGTACGAATGTCCACATAAAACAAACAATACTTTGTGTGCCTCAAGGCAAATGCATTTTTACTACAATTTTTAACACATAAACAATGCCACAAAAAAAAAACAATATTAACGTTTTGTGCTTTATTTTAGTTAGTGCACTTTCTACGTAGCAGTAACTTAGTGTAGTCAATTTCAGTACAATCTACGTATCGAAAATCTAAATTGTGTAAGCATGTTTCTTACTGCAAATTTCAACACTTGCCGTTCGAAATGTCGCCACGAACAAACTCTAGTGCGCAGAACACAGTCTAGTTCACAGAACAATTTGAACTTGAATGATTGCCTAAGATGAATTTTAACCGACTTGAGATCATTCAAAGCCCATATTCCTAAACATGGAATTTCATTTTCATAATTTGCTCAACTGTCGAATAAAAAGGGTTTTTAAGATCGATCTCCTTTCTAACGCCTTGTCAAGATTCAAGACAGACCCTTGTACGACCCGTCCTGCTAGTAGGATCATTTGTAATATTATCTTTTGTAATATCTTGTCAACAAACCACATCGTCATATTTGAAAACTATGTGTCAGGTTATTTTTGTCTGTCCAACAAAATAACGACGTCTGATTGAATTTTATGGACTGTTGCACGAAAGTGTAATAAATATCCGGTGACAATTTTTCACTGACATCAGCAAATGGACGATTTCCGTGGCCTAGCGGTTAACATTGTGAGTGCTAGAATTGGTTCGATTTTGTAGCACCAATTTACTTAACTATATTTTCTAAATTAGTTCTAATCTTTTTGTTCTAGACACCGGAGTTAAATTCATTGCTCTGGTGTTCAGAGCATAGGAGATCCCCTAGTTTGAGATCAGGTACTTGGTGTGATTCTCAAACAGATTCAATCTAATTTAGGAAACATCAACACCTTTAAATCTGATCATCACCATGATACCTGAGGTAACCTATCACAAACTCCAATTGTTTTTTCCGAAATAACGCTTGTTCGAATTTTCATTACACCGAAAACCGAATTATAACGAAACCGTTGTTCTTTCAGGACATTTTTTTATGTTTATCGCAAAGACATGATTAGGTTCGGTTAGCTTAGGTTAAGTTAGGTTTAAAAGAAAAAACATTTTCCTCTCAAAATTACTTTTAAGGTTATGAAAATTCAAGCAAACGTTATTTCTGGATAATGTCCGGTTTCGTAGGCTTTAAAGCATGCGAGGTAGACTAGGAGAAATACGAAGCATGATATTTAAACGTTTTCCTTTTAGAAATGAAATATACTCGCGTACTGCAAAATAAGTTCACAATTCCATGACGTATTCATTACGGAACACGGGAAAGAATATTTAATTGAAATATCTTTATTACCAATCGAATGAAACTGATTTTTGTGAACATAAAAAAACGAAAATTTTGCGGAACTTTGTGATTTTTTTATCGCTATGTGTTCAGTTTTCATTATCTAATAAGAAACTAGTTGAATTCGTATTTTTTAAAGTCAAAAACCTAGGAAAAATAACCAGTACTTCTATATAGCAGTGAACTCCTTTAGAAAGAGTTCGTCTAAGGAAGTACTGCCAAATTACCTACTTCTGCCGCCAAGTAGTAAAGTGAGATTTACGGCGTTCAGGTTTTGAAGGGTAAAGGGGCTGCTGAAGGCGTGTCGCTTACCACCAGGTGCATGGTTTTGTATTAAAAATTACCTATATGGGTTATTGTTCTTAAGAAACCGATTTTACGTACGGTCGAAATACGACAACATCATTTATTTTGAGTTTGACTTCACCTTAACGAAAATGTTGCCTTTGTGACAGTAGACCGTATGGCCTTTGAAAGCAAATATTTTGAATGCTATAGTAATGTGATCTGGTCGGACAGCTGAATGTTTTCCCTGTTTATCACTTTATGGGTAGAAAATGGAATGCTGGCCAGATTTTTCCAAGTGGAAAGATTGGACAATAATACAATAACGGCACAAATTTGTAAAGCGGATGGGAATGGAAATTGGAGAAAGAATGACATCGGCGTACACGTCCCAATCATATTATAGTGAAGTTCCCAATAGGTCGGATAAAAGGGTCAGGAATAAATGAGCACGTATGAAAAGGTTGATGTGAAAGGAGAACGGAATGCCTACTAAAATGAGTGACAGGCGTAATTGCATACAGAGTGTCTTCAAGCAAGTGGTGCGTATCAATTTTGTAGTTTAAAAGCATTTACTTACAAATAAATGGACGACGGGTCTAATACAAAGTCCACGAAAAAAATGTCCCAAGTCAACCTATTTAAACGTAGTGACATGTAATGGAATATGACAAAGCTAAAACGTTGAATTTAAATTGTAATGTCATCGCAGTACTGTCTAATTTTGCTTGCTTCGCTGTCAGTCGAACAAACGAAGACTAAAGCGTGAATGACGCTCTGTATACGATTTTAACGCCCTATAAATTCGGACACTTTTTAGCGCGGACCCGACGTCCATATAATTGTAAGTCAATGTTTAAAGGGAACAATTTTTGGTCTATTTGTTAATACATTGTTTTAACCTTTTCATGGATTTAAATCTTTGACGACCTCGGTGGCCTAACAGTTTACATTGTGGGCGCTGGATGCTGAAGTCCCGGGTTCGATTCCCGGCAGAACCAATTTGGGAAATGAACTTTTGCACATTGGCCATTGGTCTGATACATGTTGTAAAAAAACATTACAGAATTCTGAGGTACGCCAATTTTTATATGTGGAGAAAAAATTGTTTTTCCTTTTACTATTTAAATGTAGAACTAAAATGGTTCCACTCGAGATGTGGAGTCGATACATGCTTACTGAATATAGTTGTTTACATTAACCAATAACTCGACAGGATCTCCATACCACAGATCGTAACTCTGAGAAAGGTCAAAATTCCGCCTTGCATCTAGATGGCGCTGATCAATAGTTTGGAAGTAGTTTATATTATGTAAATTTTTTTTGTCAGTTTTTTCCTTGTAATATTATTCAAATATTAATGTAATAATAATATAATCGTCAACAGAAGGCATTGTGTGTTACAATCTAATTTATGAATTAACGCTTTCCAACAGCGCTAATCCTAAACAAATTAAAATAATAGCCGGCAATATCCATAAAAATCTGTGCAATAAGCGCCATCTTGTTGATTTGTTTGTTATCACTAGAAATTAGAGTAGCTTTTGATAAATGCAGCTTGTTAATATAAAACAAATTAGTTACAAAAATAGGCTATTTGGTACTCGTCGCGACATCTGGTGGTTCCAGTAGGTACTAAATACTTGACTAAAGTGTCTTGTATCGCGTTTAGCAGTCCTTTTGCGTTGTTGGCCAATGATTGAAATGTTGCACATGTAGCGAAATTACCTTACAAATAAATGGACGACGGGTCTAATACAAAAACCACGAAAAAAATGTCCCAAGTCAACCTACTTAAACATAGTGACATGTAAAGGAATATGAAAAAGCTAAAACGTTGAATTTAAATTGTAATGTCATCGCAGTACTGTCTAATTTTGCTTGCTTCGCTGTCAGTCGAACAAACGAAGACTAAAGCGTGAATGACGCTCTGTATACGATTTTAACGCCCTATAAGTTCGGACACTTTTTAGCGCGGATCCGACGTCCATATAATTGTAAGTCAATGGAAATTACAATAAAATAATCTCATTAACCATCTGTTGAACCGTTGTAATATTTCGCCTATTATAGAATTGCAACATAGATAGCATCTACAAAATCTATTCAAATTCTTCCTAGTTTAAATTTCAATTTTGGACGCTACGTAATATGATGTACGGTAAAATTTTCAATATTATTAATTGGTAACGTCAGATATTTTTGTCTGAGCTCGCATCTCCTTTTCCTTTCCGATCCCAATCCGTGCTACGCCAAAGCCACATAAATCGCCAGTGGCTTAAAAAAAAGTGTGTGTGACATTAATTTTTTAAACATTTTTAATTAACTGTCCGCATCTCCGCCCAGCGTTAAGCTGTGTACATAAGTTTTCACATAGTGGCGTTATCGATGGTCGCATGTGACGAGGTGAACCAGTACGAGCTCTTCGATGTTTCGGATATGAAGGTTGGATCCAGCAGCTCTCCGCGAGCTATGGAAGGTTTTATAAAGTTTTTTTCATATATGTATATGCCAATTATGTATATTTGACCTACCAGACTATTTGTAGAATGTGTTTTATGAAACATTCGTTTTATTATTGAATTTTACAATATTACAATTTGAAATACACTCATCTTCACTAATATAAATAATAATAATCAACAAAAAAAAACGAACAGAATAACAAAAAAAAGAAATTACCACGATGCCAATAAAAAAAAAACTTAAATTAATTTTTCACTTAACGCGCCCAATTAATGCGCTCGTGGTTGTAAAATCCGGTCGACGTTCGTAGTACCAGGGAACGATGACTAGCAAGGCGCTACGAATATTTTCTATAACGATACCGTGTCGTCAATGAAATGTGGTCATTGCTGGGGACTGGGACAGCTTGACACTGAAAAATTGGTTGTAGGAAAACTTTCTATCTTTGCCAACCCTGAGCCAGAGTGGGCGTAATCAAAATATCTTACCCCGTTTCGACACACAGTGAATCTCGTAAGATGCCAAATCTCTTTCGTAATATTTTACGCAATTTGGGCACACCCTCTGAGTAATATTTGAAACGTCGAAATGTATTTGTACACCTTTGAGTTCTTAAAAAGGTCGAAATGTTCTTCTGAAGTTTTATTTTATGAACTCAAACAAACTGGTACGGCATCAGACGGTTCTACAGACACATCATTTGGAATTTTGGAATTTTAATGCTAACTGCGATTTTTTTTGTTTATAAAGTGACGGGACGAACAAGTCGTGCGCCTGATGGTAGGCTACATGCCTGTCCATAACAGTTGCAGTGCCAATCAGAATTTTAAATCGCAAAGATCTAAGAGGCACTACCACTGCGCTCGACACACTGAAACTAGATTTGACAAATCCCATGTGCCGGTAATTTCACCAGCACCCTTACCCTTGGCGGCAGAAATAGTTAAGGTGGTAGTACTTCCCCGGACGAGCTCTTTCACAAGGACTTCACTGCTATATAGAAGTACTGGTTATTGTACTAGTTTCTTATTAGATAATGAAAACTGAACATATAAATTCCGCAAAATTTTCGTTTTTTTTGCGTTCAAAAAGTCAGTTTCATTCGATTGTTATTAGAGATATTTCAATGAAATATTCTTTTTAATACAGTTACTCAAAACGTGGTATTTTTCGCACTACAAATCGTGCGGAAAGTTGGATTTCTCGCACTAGTGCTTTTTACTTTTCCAGTTTTTTTTTAATTTACTGTTGTTTTAAGTTTTAAACATAGAACTAAAGAAGTTGTATATTTATTTAATATTTATGTGCTTTGTGACGTACATAAGTCATTCGTCATTAAAACATATTTATTTACAAATACTATATAATGAACGTATCGAGTGGAGGTCCACAGTCTCTGCCTACCCCTGAATGGGTGACAGGCGAGATTTTTATGTATACATTTATTTGTTCTATGTATTACAGATAAATTATATCTCACTACCGTGCACGGGTTCCTAAAGAAGTTTAAACAAAAGTACCAGGACTTCATAATAAGAAAAGTGGTTACAGACCGATATTACAGAAAACAAACAAAAACAGCACGGTAGAACTAGATTTCCATAGACTTTTAACTAATGGTTGCAGTGGTTGTATTTCATTATTTTAATTTACTAGCAGAAAAAGAGTTTTGTTTAAATACTGTTTTATTTTACTTTCAATGTAGTTTTTTCGCAAATGTATTAAAAAACGTCGTTTGATACACGTGCGGTTTTGTCATTTTCACTTGTCTCGCGTCTTGACCCTCGCCTCTGGCTCGGGCCAAGAAGCCTCGAGACTCGTGAATAATGACTAACTTTCCGCACTTATATCAAAAATAACTATTCCCGTATTCCATAATGAATACGTCAGGAAATTGTGAACTTATTTTGCAGTAATACTTTGTTTCTTAAAGGAAAACGTTTAAATATCATACTATGTATTTCTCCTAGTCTACCTCATACGCTTCAAAGCCTACGAAACCACGATATTATTTCGTCTTAAAGAACGGTGGAAAATTACTGAATGATAAATTTAAGTGATAAATTTGAGTGATATAGTGATAAATTTATGGGATAAACAGCTTCACAGGGAGTTCTACTGCTCGTTACGCTTTCGTAGAGTTAATGAGCGCAATCCCGCGGTCTTTTCCTTTTCATTCCAACATCTTTACACGCGCCCTCAATCGAACACGATTGCTGTATCACGCACGATAGAATGTCTGTGTAAAGCCCGCTAATAGCCTTCGCTACATCTTTAGTCTTTACATTTTCTCGCTGTTAGAAAGATGTAATTACTGGTATGCGAACTGAACTGGGCAAACAAAAGATGTTTAAGAACCAGGATAATTTACTTAAATGGTCTGTCTCATTTTGACACATTTATCTACTAAGGCTATTTGTGTAATTAGCTAATTAGACAAGGGAAGCGACAACAGGTCCATTTACAAAAACAAGCCTACAAAAGCTTGTTTGTTATGACGAATAAGTGGACAAAACAATGTTTTCGAGGTGCGGCTTAAGTGATTGAAGAAAATTATTTACAACTTCGGTTTTTATTATAAGAGTAAAGGTTAATATTGTTTGTATGTTAGACGTTTCAACTAAGGTGGTTTTCCACTGGCGAGGCGAGACGAGAATTGAAATCTCGCCGGCCTATTTCTATCAAAAATAGCCATTAATTGCTCTTGCCAGCTCATGCTGTGGATGTGCTTACTGACAATTCAGTGTTATTCAGTTAATGTAGCGATTATACCCTGCTGAAGTAACATGTCCCGTAAATTATATGTTAATGGAAGAAGAATCAGATGAAGCCATTTTTTTAAATCTCAAATCGTACGTACCCCACGATCTTGCGATTGATATTAATAGCCATCGCGAGCTCGCGCGAAGAATCGTATTTCCGTTGCGAATATAATACTCTGTCTCGGCAGCAATACGGTTCAATATTACATCAATAAATATTTCAAATCTCGCTTCACCCAACCTCGTTAATCCAGATCATTTCCCCCAAAGATGAGAGAATTGAAATTTTGCCATTCGAACTTCTACCCTCATCTCGCCTCGGCGATGGAAAAGCACCTTAAGGTATACAAATAAATAACTGAGCTCTCGTATGGAGTGGCGTCTTTATTGCCGGATTCCAATATATCGGGTCACTGCTCCCAGGAAGTTAGTTATAGGCATTATCTTCGGTATCGTTAGTGATTAACAATTGACATCGCGTACTTTATTTATTACCACACCATCCATTATATTAATGGATTAATAGAGCAGTTGCACGAGGTATATAAAATCATCCTGTTTATATAAAACTACAATGCAAAGTAATGGAAACTATATCGATTTCTTAGGTCTTCGCGATTGCTAATTGAAATGAAACTTTTTTTTTATCGGATCTGAATTGTTTTTTTTTTACACAAATTAATGTTTAAGGCTCAGAGCTCATTTTTAGTAGCAGTAGAGATCCTTGTGAAAAATTTCGTCCAGGGAAGTTCTGCCACCTTAACGCAGTAATGTGAGTATTACCCTGTTCCGGTTTTGAAGGGTGAGGAAGGGTGTTAGTGAAATGTTTGTGCAGTGTCTCTCAAATCTTTGCGATTTAAAGCTCTGGGTGGCACTGCAACTGTTATGAACAACCTGGCGCACGATTCGTTCGTTGGTTCCACGGTTGACGGACTTAATGAATGCAAACTATATAACTCTATATATTGCGAACTATAGTTACGGAAATTATTAATTTTACTACCTTATTTTGAATTTACGCTACATAAGATTTGATGTTAACATTTAAAATTTTTATTCTATTTATTTACATTTGGGTAAATTTTAGAGTTTTGGTTCTTTTAATTAGTTAGTATACTACATATTACATACTAATTAATAATAAATATCCTATAAACATAGGGTAAATGCATAGTTAAATGATATGAAATTGTCGCTCTAATATTCTGCCTACGTTGAAATTAAATAAATCTTTTTAATTTAAGTTACAGATTTTTAAATTTAAAACTGTGGTGCTATTTTCTGTTTTCGTTTTGAATACCTAATCTTATGATTTTTATAAAAAAAAAGACTTCAAATTTTTGTGGAATTACGTCTGTTCGCAAAGTTTTATTGAAATCGGTTTCATCTAATTTGCCATCCTTTGGTGTAATATTTTGTTCAAATTTGAATGAAGCCACTACTGAGGTATCCCTTTCCAACAAATAAAGACTCATGGAAATCGGTTCACAAATGCCAGGGTAATCGTATAACATGTAAGAAAACAGTTGAACCGAGAACTTTCGCCCTTTTTTTGAAGGCGGTTAAAAATTTTTGCGTTCGAGTTTTGAATGAAATTAATACCTTGTTTAGTGATTGGAATAACTAAACCTCCCCGATTTAGTTATTCCAATCACTACTTATACACTCGTGTAATACCTATGTTATAACTAAACAATCCCATGTTTCGGGATCCAACTTATCAGCTGTTCGTATTAAATTTCACTTATTCTCGACTCGCAATAAAAAAGTCTCTATATACCTCTAGTGACCTAGCACCTTAGCAAATTTCAAGTTTTAAAATCTACAGACAATGGTCTAAAATTTTGATCACAATATGTTTCATAATAGCGATATATTTTATTAAAATCGTAATTTTATGTAATTGAAAGGACCTTATAAGATAAACAAAATTACAAGTGTTTACGTCAAATACATTTTGATTTATAGAATGTCGAAAACGGCGCCAAATGGTTCGTGTAATATGATACACTGTCAGTGCGCCCACTTTATTTTCGGAACGTTGGCTGACGCACTGCCATGTTTTTTTTACATACTAGAAACAATACGATTTTCTGTTCATAATTTTTATAGTAAATGTTCAAAAAGTCATCACTAACCCATTTCTACGACCTAATGCTGGACAGATCTCCTCTCTAGTCAAGATTTTAGGTTATAGTCCTCGGGCGGGTTGTGGATTTCAATGGTTTTCCAAGGGCTGTGAACCTTCTTAGACCTGCAGGTTTCATAACCATGTTTTCCTTCACTGAAAAGCTCATGGTAAATTATTAAACGCACACAAATTCCTTAAAACTCAGAGGCGTGGATTGGAACGCACACCCACGTTAAAAAATTACCTAAATATTATATAAATTTTTTATAATAAATTCTGAAGTTCACGGGGGCGAAATCATTATATTGACATTGAAATGACCTTGTATTTTAAATTGTAACGTTGTATAATCAAGAAAATTATATATTATTCTACGTTATTCAATAATTTCCACGTAATAAAAAACATAGGGTCATGACTTTACTCTCGGAAAGCAATCTCGATACGAGCACTTCAGTCACGTGTACAAACTTTAGCAATATGGGTGGATATTCGGGTATTTATTTTACTACGATGTACACATACTAAGGAAGCAATACTTCGCCATTCTCTTGCCATTATCCCATTATTTGGGGTCGATGCAGTATGTCCCTTCCTTCAATTTATCTCCATCACCCGTCACCTTCAAATTGTTTAAAAAGAATAATGTTGTTTTGTTTACTGCAGAATGTTAAACTTGGCCATTTTTTCACATTCTTGTCCTTTGTTTGTCGGCTCTATAGTTTATAGCAATATACCATTACATAATTTACAGTACTAATGTAAAGTTACAAATAATGCTCATTGTCACCACTGATATAATGTTTCTGTAGGCAAGTTTCAAGGACCTTTTACAGAACTTCTCACCCATTACAAATCCAATGTTTATTCGGTGAAGTATCCACTTGTTCGTTGTTTTGAACTTTCCATTCAACTTTTCTTTAGTCGTCTCTGCCCTTAAAGCCACATTCACATTTAATGTATTCCGAGTAATGTGATTTTTATCCCTTCGTATTGCACGTCCTTTTCCTTTCCCGTCACTGGTGCTACTCCTAAAGTTCGTCTTATAATATCAATTCTTATTTTATTCATTCTGCTCACGTAGGAAGAACACCTCTGGAGTAATCTAATAGATAGCCTTATGGAGACGGCTCCACGACTCCCAGAAGGGTATTGAACAACCTTTGTAATGTACCAATCAAGCTACATGAATACTTATCCTGAAATGGAACTGAAGTACGCTTTTTGATGTTTCTACGTCGGACTTAGTTCTCGCTTCAAAAGCGGTTTGGTGTTTACGTGATGTGCCATCTAAGCAATATCATTACGTGTTGTTTTCTAATTTTAAGAGTAACTAGTCTCGATCATGGTTCCTTTATTCACAAATGTCACGACAGTTTGACGACTCGAACTGGGTGAGGTCGCAAAGGGGTGGCACTGGTGTCGTTTGAATCTGTTCAGTTTAATCAGTCATCTGACGTGGTCCTATGATACGATGATCATTGGCACATGAAAACAAAGGATGAATTTGATGGTCAATGAAAATCAAAAAAATTATAAACAATCACGCATTTAGAAAACTAACTTTTTGTGCGAGTTATTTGGAAAGCGAACCAGTAAGCGCGGCCGCTCCCTGTGAATTTGACGCTTGACATTCGAAATCCATTTTAACCTGATTGATCTTTTGTACTAATTCGTAAAAATTAATAACAAAAAGTGAACAATTCAATTAATATCAATTCAAGAACGTTTCTTATTTAATTCCTGACTAAATCAGTGATAGGGATCAGGGATATATATATATATTATATTATAGATATATTATATTTTCTCAACATGTCCCTTACGGTTATATTACGGCATAATAATATTATATTAATAATAGGTAAAATTAGTAATAGCAAGACTGTTTATACATTCCTAGCCAGGAATCCCTCTTTACTTATAAATATTGTTCAAACTACTCGTTTAGTTACATTTTTATACAATTTACTTTCTCATCCTGTCATGCCTCAGTCTTATACCGTGCCAAAGTTTATTTGGCTTGATATATTGTGTGTTTTCCTCGGAACATATTTTTGGCTGCCGTTTCGCCAATATTAGTGCGAAGGCCGAGCAAACGGATTTGCGGCTTGTATTTTCATCCGCGGAGAAAGATTGCCAACTCAGGAAAGTTTTTGTTGTTGCTTTTTCCATTATTGTAAGTATACGTACAATTATGTTACTTGGATAAGTATTATTTAGTATGTTTATAAATTACATATCCTTTAATGTGTTCAGAATTTGTAATCGTGATTTTGTTTTACTTTGTGTCTATATAGGTTTATAGTGATTGAAGTGGACGATATGAACTGTAAGGAAAAAGAAAGCTAATGAGGAGAGAACAGACATGAGCAGAGTTAATTAGTTAATACGAAATAATAAAAAATTGACAATCAACCAATCTAAAAACAAAAACATTGTTATGTTAGCAATAAGTTTGAGACAATAATAATTGGATCGGTCGTATTTCAGAATGAACATTCCACATTCTTGTATGAGCCGAAACCGAGAAGCGTCGGAAGTATCTCAATTTGGCGTATGAGATCACCGAAGCGTGAGGTGTGGCCTTTACTGAAATAGTCGTAATTGTTTAGTTCGCAAACGGGTCAATTCTGGCTATCAAGTTGAGGCGGTTACATTTTTGCAGCGCGACACTTCTTGCTCAAATGCAGCAAATAGTGTCGCTATCGTTACATATTACCGGGGGATATCTCCCATTTAAAAATTGAAATTCAAGAGACGAGTACCTAAAATAGATAACAATGCAATAATATTGGTTATTGACACAAAATCGTAGAATCAAAGTAAAGTCTCTCCTGAGCTTAGAATATGGAAATAAATAATTGGTTTCCATAGTCTAAGATTCTGAGCAACATTTGCTCTGTGTTACAGGAGCCAGTGTCCTCTTTGCACATGTATTAAGGCAGTATTAAGTCTATTTCGGAACAACCGAAATAACTTTCATAGATTGTTGGACGAGCGTCAGGCATAGTATGCTGACGGCACTGGTTCGAATCTAGCCGGATTAAAGGTATCTTTCTTAATATTAATAATAATGTGTTCACAAAAAAATATTGAATATCATGATAGTAAAACAACGTGATATTCAATGAAAACTTTATCATAGTTTATCACTGATCCAATCTTGAATGTAGGCTTCTTCCATCTTGGCGATTTTGTACCCGGCTCAACCAGTCCCGACCTCCGTGCCGTCGGATGTCGTCCG
>NW_020653731.1:519046-521612 GCF_003589595.1 Hyposmocoma kahamanoa
AGCGGCAGTGCCCTTTAAATCTTTACGATTTAAAGCTCTGAGTGCCATTAACTGCTACGGACAGGCGTCTCGCTTACCACCAGACACATTACATGTTTGTCACGTCGCTTTGTATCTATAAAAATACTAAATTAACATAGCCTAAGTCACTCTAAATCACTCTAACTCTTATTTAAAAATAATCCTTTCTTATACATACTAGATGAACAATTGTACTGAATTAGCTTTGGGACGAAACAATTCCTTTTTAACCCCCGACACAAAGAGAGCGGAATAATATGTTTGAAGCCTTTGTAGGTAAGTTATCTGTATGTGGTGTCGTTGTTCCCAAACGGATATGAACTACTATCAAAGCGGTTTTTGCATTTGAAAGCTAATTTAATCGGGATGATTCTGCAAAGCTGTCTAAAGATCCTTTTTCCAGTTAGTGTTTTATTTTTCTTTATTTTACCAAGCGACGGGACGAACAAATAGTGCATCTCATGATAAGCGACACGCCTGTCCATAACAGTTGTAGTGCCACTCAGAGCTTTAAAAAACAAAGATCTGAGTGGCACTCCCACTGCTCCCGTCACCCTGAGACATTAGTTGACAAGTCTCAAGTGCCTGTAATTTTACCAGCACCCTTAACCCTTCAAAACTGCAACGCAGTAATACCCATATTACAGCTTGATGGCAGAAATAGGTAAGGTGGCAGTACTTCCCTAGACGAACTCTTACACAAGGATCTCTACTGCTGCTCCTTACTGCAATGTAGAGGTTTCAGTTATATATATTTTGAATAACCTTATGACCGTAGGAAAATTTACAAATTTCTCATTTTATAAAGTTATGCCTGCACAATTACTACTTTACTATACTTGGCCGTGGCCTAGAGAAGATAAATTTAGAATTTTTGAATTAGTGTTCTCCGGTAATGGCGCAGTCGGCCGGGGTTAAGAATTCAGCTATATCGAGCAGCACCGTTTTCTGCATTTGTGCTGCAATCGCAATCACCGCTTTAAGTTGTTAGCTAGGCTGGCTGGGAAAAACCAATTTGCGGTCCAAACAGTTGGGATTATTTTAGTCCGCACTATACCACACAATCTCGTGCACCAGTACGAGATGCTGGACATTATGTTATTTCAAAGTTTACCACGCCTGAGGTCATTTGTACGTTAAGGTGACTGAAAAAAAATGGCGTGTTTTTGAAGTTACAAGTACAGTTTACAAAGATTAATTTTATCTTAAGTATATTATGAAGAAACTACGAAGAAAGAAATAGTGATGAAGAAAGTTAGAACTATATTCCTTATTTTAAACCAAATTACAAAAGAGTTTATCCTGAAAATTCCAATAATTAAGATGAGCCTGAGCCTGAGAGAGATTAAGATAAGCCTTCGTTCCAACGGCATTGTCCTGCACATTTTTATTTAACGTATTCGATTATAAACAGATAGACAGCGGGGTGTTTACACGATATATTTTCATGCGTTTAAAAGACAGATAACCGCAGTATTCACACAGCAATCGCCCTGAGAACACGTCTGTGATGGATCCGTGCTATGTTGCACTTTTACATTGGCATAGAAGACGCCAATGGCTTTGCCGCCGGATGAATCAAGAAGCAGTGCGTACAAATATCATTTTGTATTAATAAAATTATGCGTGCCCTCTTTCCAAAAGATACTTCAATGCTAGACGCCGCCGCTTGTTCGGTAACTACTCGATAAAACACGTATGAGTTCACGCCGTGTGAAAAAGATGCATTAATACCATGCGATTTGCTTGACAAGTCCGATGCGTATTTGATGGTATAGAGCTGTGTGCGTTTTTTTGCAGGACAAACTCCGTGTGAACAGTTCTATATCTGATATATTCGCCACTGTTTATTCGGTAACATTTATACTGCAAAAAACGTGCAGTGCAATGCCGTGTAAACAGGGGTAACACTTTCGCACGGTACTGATAACATTATAAGCTATCGTATCCACAAATAACGTATGCACTGGTAGGACGGGGTGAATGATCAATATCGACACGTTAAATGACACTGCATAGAATAATCTTGTTTGTTGTAATTATTAATACAAAGATTGAACATTCAGAAAAAATTCCTTCGATCCGGCCGGATTCGAACCGACGTCTTCCAGCATATTGTGCCAAACGCTGTACCAACTAAACCACGGAACGAACCAGCGGACTTCACAAATTTTTCTTTATGCTTAATTAAAAGTTGTTGAAACGCCAAATACAAAGATACGACATCTTTGTATTTGGCGTTTCAACAACTTTTTTAACTGTAGCGCCATCTATGAGAAATCTATGATATTTCGTCACCCAGTTAGATACCTTTACAGCTACCAGCCCCCGCTAGAGATGTTGCTATTCATTGTATTTAATTTTTTATTGAATTGATATTCAATTATTTCTAAGTGAAATTACTCCACTAGTTTGTTATAATTATTTATACAAAGATCGAACACTCAGTAACAATCCGGATTCGAACCGACGTCTTAAAGCATACAGTGCTAGAGAAATTCTATTTAAATTTATTTTGAATATCAATTCAATATAAATTTAAATA
>NW_020653731.1:521622-533086 GCF_003589595.1 Hyposmocoma kahamanoa
ACAAAGACACGACGCAAGCACATAGAAAAATTCGTGAGGTCCGTTGGTTCGTTCCGTTGCTTAGTTGGTAAAGTCTGGCACGGTATGCAAGAAGACGTCGGTTCGAATCCGACCGGATCAAAGGAATTTTTTCTGAGTGTTCGATCTTTGTATTAATAATTAAACTATACTGCTTATTGGTAAGGCAGATTCCCCTGAGAAGATTGAGCAAGAAATTCTAGGGGTTGCTCTTTGTACATATACATTTGAATACATTTATCATTTACAGTATTTATTTCAAGCATCATAGATTGAGACACGTAGGAGTTGTCTAAAGTTTTGTTTACCCACAATTTTAAACCTCGTAAAAGGCAAATTTTTTAATATCAACCTGAGTGTATACATTTCCCCTTAATTGAATTTGGGACTTTGTGAAAACGATTGTCAAGAACAGCTAGTTTATTTCTATTCCTCGTGTTAACGTTATGTCTGTTACTATTTTTCATAAAGAAATTTCTATACTTCTTAACATAAATTACATTTTCATAGGCTGTGACGCTAGTATAAGAATGTTAATCTCTTTTGCTACTATTTTTATATGAGACAGAAGAATTTATTACATTGCTCAATCAGACGCGACGAATTATTTTATCCTTACACTACTACTAACGTAGGTTAATTACGCGAATAACTAAGTTGTGGGTCTCTTTACCGCGTGTATTCCCTGTACAATACAACTTCAGGGTCAGAATGAACAGGCTTTTAAGCAAGCATGCGCCATAGTTTTTCGCTTACTTTTCCTAAACGAATTTATAGGTAGATATACGTAACCATTACTATGCTTTTTAGTAACAGTACAACTCTACCAGAAGTTTTAAAAGGTACGCGTGTAAGTGAAATTAGAGGCACATGGCACTTGTCCACTTATGTCTCAGGGTGACGGGTGCAGAGGCAGTGCCCCACAGATTATATTTTAGTAGCAGAAGAGCTTCTTGAGTTCGACCAGGGTTGTATACTGCCACTTTACCTATTTCTGCCGCCAAGCAGCAATGGTACAATTACTGTGTTCCGGTTTCGAAAGGTAATGGTGCTGGTGAAATTGTAGGCACATGAGACTTGTCAACTTCGTCTCAGGGCGACAGGCGCAACGGCAATGCTTTTCAAATCTTTGCGGTTTAAAGCTCTCAGTGGCACAGCTCATTGTCATGAATAGGCGTATCGCTTACGTCGATATGAAAAAGTACTGTTTCATGAAAAATGTGATCAGTATTAATATTGTTTGAACTGCCTCCATTACCATGCCGGACTGCCACGCAGAAGTCCTGGGATCGATTCCCGGGCCGGGAGAAATATGTGTATAGCCTACATTTATTTCTCTCGTGAGTTTGGTTGTGATTTGTGGTTGTCTATGTGTGGTTCATGGCACCCGCGACATAGGTTTTCCCTATGGCTATGAGTGTGTTGCGATAAAAAAATAAAAATTGTTGGTTATTGTTATTAATAGCAATATCAGTTAATGTAATAAAAAAATGTGCGATGACGTAGCCACCTACGTATAAACCCGTTAAAGGAATTGCAGCAGACAGGTTAGATTTAAAAATTAATGTAAGTAATTTGAAGGGACGAATAAGTCTGGTCTGGTCTGGACCCCGATTCAGAACTCTTCGATATCGTAACCGACAACGTTTATGGAGTCAGTCGGCGAATATAGATTATAAGAAAAATGAAATCCTTTTATATACATTTTTAAGACTTTAAAGGCCTAAAAATATAGGAATGCATTAGTCTCGCATTAAAATAAATTAGTAAAATTGAATAAAATCCATATTTTAATTAACATAATAAAAGATGTATTTAATTCAATTTTTCTCTTTGAAAACAATAGGACGTTCGGTACCTTTCATTCGATATCTGTGTTCTGAATAACGTTCGTAGTCTTTGCCGGTCGAGAAGTACGAGTAATATAGTACGGGTGTGACGTCATTTCGGTACGGTTTCGAATGCGACAGTTTGACGTTCGATTCAGTTGTTGTGAATAAAAATGAAAAGAAATCGAACGATATCTAATCGAATCGGTCGACAACAGAGTTATTGTAAGATTCTGAATCGACCTTACCATTCAAAACCGCAACACAGTAATGGTCACGTTACTGCTTGGCGGCAGAAATAGGCATGATGGCAGTACTTTTCTAGACGATCTCTTTCACAAGGAGCAATGCTGTTACTAAACATATTACAATAATTACCTCTCAGTTATAGTCCTACTTTACTGCGCCCTTAATGTACTTAAAATGATTGTAACATCTATTCTACTTTATGGAGCAATAAAATTGTTGAGCACTCTGTATTAAGACGCGAATGTCTCACTCCATCACTGCCGCTCGTGTTGCCATTTTACCAGTGGCGGATTGCAGTTTTGGTCGCCCTAGGTTCCAGGCCATGTAGTCAGCACCAGTCGCCCCTTTCTCAGCACTCATCGTAATATACTGGTAGACTACATAATAATAATAATAATATAATAATAACGCACACACTCAACATAGCCCCGCAGTAGGGAAAACCCTGTGACGCGGGTGCCATGGACACACACATAGAAAACCACAAATTACACCCAAACTCACGAGAGAAATAAATGTAGGCCATACAAATATTTCTCCCGATCCGGGAATCGAACCTGAGACCTGTAGCCGTGGTAGCCGTTCAGCCACTGAGGCAGTTAAAATGAATTTACTTTACCAATTTTTATCGAAGTCGATTCAGAAATTTAGTTAGCTATTAGTCAGTCTAACTAGTCAGACTTAAATAAAACATTTAAAACGGTTTCAGGTTTTATTTATTTAACTATGGGTTAATTCATTCAGTGATATACATATATTCAGTGGTATACATTCCATTATAGATATGTAACATATTTATATTTTATACATAAAATGTACGAAAGTGATTTAGAAAGATTTTTGTTATACGATGCGGTAAAGTGCGGCCCGCCATAATGTGCGTGAGCCTTTAGAATACTTAGGTACTTTGAGTTATTTCTTGTAATCATCAGTGAATTTTTTGTCACGATTGGCCGCCCCTAAATTCTGGGCCGTAGGACAAATCCGCCACTGCATTTTACATTTATGCTTTCTACTTAAATTAAGTAATTTTTATTTTATTTGTATTAGCAATCAATGTATTAAGGAATAAGTAGTGTTAACATAATCTAACCTCAAATAAAATAACAAAATAGAATATTACATAGCGGCTTCATCTCTGAACAACTCGGAAATGAGGCTATCAGCGCAAAAGTGGTGTAACCCATATTCAATTTATTTGTACAATATTACGTAAATGTTATTAAAGTACGTAATAATTTTTATATTTGTATGTATTTTAGTGTATAAAATGTATTTAATTTTTTATACCACGGATAACCTTGAATGGCGTTGCGATAAAAAATGTGATGCTTAATATATATTTTTCCGAAAAACGGTAAAGTTTCTGCATGTCCCAGTAATAAAATTTAAAAAAAAAAATGGTTTTTCACTTGTGACACTGGTAAAACCAGCGTGTGATATACAGGGTGGAAATTTGTAATGCCACTTGGAAGGAAAGTACGTTAAATACTGGAGATAGAAATTTTTACTTAAAGGAAACATTCCTTTATTTTTAAAAAGAAATAATACTGCATTCAAAGATTTTCGAAAATTGCTAGCCACACGCGGGAATTGAACCCGCTAAAATCTTTTAAAAAATGCACCCTGTACTTTTATTAAATCAATCGATAGGGTCAATTATGAGGATGAAATCTCTCTTACAAACCATGAAATATGGAGTTATAAATTCAATGGGTCAAGTTAGAGCAGTTTTCCTCAATAGTCCATCAGATTACTTGTTAATTAACGAGTTGAAGGCTGAGGTTCAGAATACGATTTGTAATACAATTCATCACAACACGTTATTAAAAGTTACTCGAAATGAATTCGTTAAAAGATTATATTTGTGTATCCAAGAAAATGGAGCTCATTTCGAGCAACTAATTAGTTAGATAACCATTTTTTTAAGATTTCATGGTTTTTTTTTTCATTTAACTAACCAATTTTGCGAGAGAGATTTTTTATTCTTTTGATTAACCCTATCGATCAATGCAATAAAAGTGCAGGGTGCATTTTTTTCAGATTAAAGCGGGTTCGATTCTCGGGTGTTGCTAGAAATTTTCGAAAATCTATGAGTGCAGTTTTATTTCTTTAAAAAAATAAAGGAATGTTTCCTTTAAGTAAAAATTTCTATCTCCAGTATTTAGAGTACTTTCCCTCCAGGTGGCATTACAAATTTCCACCCGGTATATATTTGTTTCATTACCTGCTACACATTTGCTGTTTGGTATGTTACTGTTCAACAGTTTAGTTTTATTGGAGCCTTTTCAAACATAAAATTTATTGTTGTTTTATATATATTGTGTTTGATCAACTTCTTCCATTTACTGTTTCTTTTAAAAAATTTAAATTATATTGTGTGAATGTGCCTGTTTATTACGTAGAGTGTTTATTAATACGTGTTCGTGCTAAATAAACGATTATGACGCATAATAGAATAAAGGCTAGATTCACGAAGCGGTTTTCGGTTGAGATGATCGCAAGGAACTTCGTACCTCATCCATATAGGAAAAAATAATATAAAGTAACTTTTTTATTAAAAAAAAACCGACTTAAAAACCGAATAACATCTGTTTGCCAAGTTATATTGAAATCGGTTCCCGGAAAGTGCAGGAAACCGGATTCCCTAGTTAACCACCCATAGTGAAATATTTTCTTAAAATTTAAATGGGATCAATTCTGAGGTACCCTCTTTTCAACAAAAAAAGAATCATCGAAATCGGCTCACAAATGCCGCAGTTATCGCGTAACATACATAAAAGAACACAGTCGAATTGAGAAACTCCTCCTTTTTTAAAGTCGGTTCAAAATATCTGCTTTTCTCTTGCGTTAACTTTATACCTATATAGTGTTATATAGTGGCTTATCGGCCCTTTTACACCGATTACGGCATTATTGG
The DNA here is from genome assembly GCF_003589595.1 of Hyposmocoma kahamanoa. Lineage (NCBI taxonomy): Eukaryota > Metazoa > Arthropoda > Insecta > Lepidoptera > Cosmopterigidae > Hyposmocoma > Hyposmocoma kahamanoa. The sequence continues at coordinate 526,639 of NW_020653731.1, forward strand.
TAACAATTTTTTTGCGAGAATAATCCGGCTTATTGAATTTCACACACTTTCGTTAACCGATTTTAATAAAACTTGGCAAATACATAGTAATTCCACAAACTTTTGAAGTCGGTTTTTTTTTTGTAAAAAAGTTACAATTATAAATGCTATAGTAATTAATTGTTACTTTTATTAACTATTTATCTATTAATAGCGGGTCATTTCTCAAGTAACTTATTGTAACTATAAAAATAAGGTAGTTGGCATTAATATAAAACATCAACCAGTTATGTCTATTGCAGCCATCATCAGTCAGCCGTGACCATGGTATCAGTAAAGGGCCAGAAACTTTGAACAAGTCGTGTGCTTGATGGTAACCTACACGCCTGTCCATAACAGTTGCAGTGCCACTCAGAGCTTTGAATCGCTAAGATCTTAAGGGCACTGCCACTGCGCCGTCCCCCTGAGACTTAAGTTGACAAGTACCATATGCCTGTGATTTCACCAGCACTCTTACCCTTCTAAAGAGGAACGCAGTAATACTAACATTACTGTTTGGCGGCAGAAATAGATAAGGTGGCAGTACTTCCCTGGACGAACTCTTTCACAAGGAGCTCTACAGCTGCTAAACATTTTTTACGCAGTTATTTTAAAAACATCGTGGTTGAAGAATCTGAGTGACTGGTTGGTCTTTCGTGGGGCAGCTTTAAAACTGATGATGGGCGCCAACCTTCGCAGAGAAGCGGCACTAAGACGAAGAAGAAGAGTTAATTTTTCCACCCATTTTGTGTTGGGTCTTGTCATCGTGTTTTTCGTCTTATAAAGATTTTTCTTCAGCTCAAGCCGACTCCGCGCCGGTAGGTGTTATGCCTCCCTTACATAACTCATTTTAAACTATGTAACTATATCACGAAGTGTGTCACCAATGTGGCACAGCACCGACAGGACCGAACTTCCTGCTGCGTCCGGCCACATCGACGACACTGCTGTACATGTCGCGACTGCATTACTCCACGAAGTCTGAGGAGATAGTGGAGTATATCAGACATAAAGCCAAATACACCTTGTGGGTCGAGCGGTTGGAGTCCCGCCACAACGTAAATTTCCATTCGTTTGTGGTGAGAGTACCGACTGAACATCTGTCAACCTTCATGATGGAAGAATTTTTGCCGAAGGGTGTCTTATATCGGCGGTTCCGCAGCCGGTTACCCGACACCAGATGGCGCCATACGTCGCCGACAAGTGCAATTCGTGTAGATTAGTTAGGAATAGTGTTTTATTATATTGTACGCACGTTAGTCTTTTAGGTATATATTGTATGGGTCATGTGGCCTGAAATAAATAAATAAATAAAATTAAAATTAACTTTTCACTATGAAAGATTTTTCGGGAGTGAAAAGGTCGAAGCAGAAATAAAAAAGGACAATTCAGATTTAATAAATATTAATGGTAACATTCAACGATCGGCTCCTAAGTATCTGCACTCTCATGTTGTGCAGCGTTATTTGAGTTGTATAAGCTACGTGCCAAATGGGAAGTGTGCTCCCGTTTTCTGTCCGACATTCGTCCGAAACAATTGCTGTTAAATTGGTAATACTCGACTAAATTGAAAGATGCATGATGCGAATAAAGCTTCATACTTGACATTGTCTTTTGATATAATCAAGTATTACTTATTTGATAATAATTGTGTGGGACGAATGTCGGATGGAGAACGGGAATAGATTTCCTAATTGTTGGAGTTACGGAAGTAAAAAAAGAGAGGAAATGGCATTAGTATTAGTATCGCAAACATTTGAAAACGTAATCTTACATTAGTAGGTGCTAAGATAATATAATTTTCATTGATTATAAATTATCAAACGAAATTAGACAATAGTAAAAAGTTTTGGTAAAAGAATTTGAAACTTATTTGAATTTAATAAGGTTTTATTATTACTAGTCATACAAAGCTAAGAATCATATGAATGGGGATGTGACAATTAATTGATATCGACATTATGTTTAATAACTAGCGGAATATTTAACTAGGCATTGCTTTATACTTGCTATAATTACGGTTAACCACGGACTATATGGAAATGGCATTTAAAGTAATTTTTTCGAGAACTACCGTAGCTGACTTTTACACGCACACATTTGTTACCAAATACTCATAAGGTTACTTCTACAAACAAATATTATTGATACGCAGGTGTGTGTGTATACGTAGCTATTCCAACATTAATGATTTATTGTACTGTCGTCGTACTTTCATTAATATACTAGATTTCAAGTTAATCCGATCACTGGAATTGTTGAATATTAAAAGTGGATGATAAAAGTCTTTATTCTCCCTGAAATATGATATATTTGTTCTACAATTACTTCTTTCTGAACTGACTAACTTTTGACCTATAGCGTCGATGAGCTTGTCAAGAAAATGAAGATACATACGAAGAAGCGAATCATTTGTTTTAAGAAAACTTGACTAAAAATAACTGACAACGCTTCAGAAATGTTTTTATATTTAGATGTGGTCTATAAATAGCGAAGGCGACTCTGATTTTCATGTCATATATTACCTGATTAACCAAATGATTTATTTCTTGCGTCAGAATTGCCCCTGCTTTTGGAATATGTATGTTGTTATTCATAGGTGCATAATCTGATGTCATAAAATGCTTATAGAAAATGGTGCTACCTTTAATAGGTACCCAGCTTTTTCTGCCTGTTGCTTCAGCCCATTTCTCCTTTAAAAAGGACCCGGCGGGAAAATAAAAAAAACAATACAAAAACTGCAAAAGTGAATCATGCCTGTGATAAAACTAAGAACTCAAGCGGATGAAAATGACGCGTAGTAAGTAAGTAGGGACATAGGAATTATATAGACGAGGCAAAGAAAATCTCCATTCTCATGAAGTCTTCATTTGATACTCCACTGACGCTTTGATGAATATAAGTGCATGATAAAATTATCAACACTGTGTGACATTAATATATCGTTCTTACATTGAAAATAATAGATATAAAGCTTAAATAAATTTTTACTAACTATAGTTAACAAATACCAGCGCTGTTATGAGCTTTGGGACCAAAACATTTAAGTAATCAAAATTGTTAGCTTTAAATACCTGTAAACAATGTATGTTTATACATTGGTACCGCTATAATAAAAAAAATGTTTAACTAAACCTAAACCGGGTTTTCAAATACAGAGTTTCTACTTATCGATAATTTGATTACAACACGCGGACACAGAACCAAATGGAGTACGTCGCTAGTGCGAGCAATTCATTGACCGTTTATTCGAATTGATCTTTTGACGGCGGCAATGGCTAGCACCCAATGTATATTGTTATTACCGGATTACCACAACATATTCGTGTTTCGAAATATTAATAATGTATTGTCAGAATATTAGGAAATACAGAGTTTCAGTACTTACTCATGAAATCACTCCCGGAGAATTTTTTATACTTGCCTCCCTAAGCGACATGACATAATGGCATATTTCTATTTATGTCACAAAACAATTTTCTTGTACATTTGAACGACAACTGACGCGCTGCTGGAGCGTTTGCTCCTTAGAGGATGAAAAAAGTTTGCTCTTATGCTAGTTAACGTGGGCCCCGCCCCCTAACCAGTCTATTAGTATTTATTTGATCTGTGATGGGAGTGAAGCCACTGAACAACAAATTATTATTAATAATGTTCGCGTCCTCGGTTATAATACCACTTTTTTTTAACTAAATGAACAGCAATCCGTAAAAGTATTTTATGAAAAGTCATATTACAAAATTGAGAGGAGAAGAGTATGTGTTAGATAAAGATGTCCCATACATCTTTCAACAAACAAAACAACATGAGTCTAGATTCCACACAATTATAATTTAAATGTGAATAAAAAATATAAATGATGATAATATATGTATGACAGACACACACACCTACTTAAACTTTAAATGCATACATAAATAAATACACTAGCAGAATATAACCATTGCATTTTAGTTTATTTGAAAAGAACAATCCTTAGAGTTTCTTATGATAGTAATAAAACTGCCTCCGTGAACGAACCGTTACCATAAGTCCCGGTTTCGATTCCCAGGCCAGGAGAAATATTTGTATGGCTTACATTTGTTTCTCTCCTGAGTTTGGGTGTAATTTGTGCTTGTCTATGTGTGTGTCCATGGCATCCGTGATACATGGTATCTCTACTATAGGTCTTCGGTTGAAAACCAAAATTTATTAGATTTCTTATTTTTGTAGGTCTTGTCTTCTGTCCCACTGAAGACAATTCTGCCAGTGTCCAGGTAGTTTTAGTAAAATATTCTAACAATTGTACCGATCGTCGCCAGGTACTAAGTTAGTTTATCGTGTTTTCGCGATTTTATATGATCGGGTTATACGTTAGTTTATGGACAATGCACCTCACTCCGTCCTATACAATAGCGGCAGAGCGCGTCGTGTCGGGGTTAGACAAGATTTTTTCTTGTCCGGCGCCAAGGCAGTGTACACAGTTCGTGTGTAGAAACGACACGCATAGAGCCAGCGACTTTTCTTAGCGTGAACACGCGCCCTAAGTCGTGCACCTTGTGGTAAGCGACACGCCTATTCACAACAGTTGCAGTGCCACTCAGAGTTTTATATCGCAAAGATCTTATGGGCATAGCCAATGCGCCCGGCAGCCAATCCTGAGACATTTTATGTTGACAAATCCCATATGACTGTAATTTCATCAGCACCCTTACCCTTTCAAACCGGAACACAGTAATGCTAACATTACTGCTCGGCGCCGGAAATAGGTAAGTAGTACTTCTCTGGACGAACTGTTTCACAAGAAGCTCTACTGCTGCTAAAATATGAGGATAATTTGCTTATAAAATATGCTACTGAGTATGAGGCATTTGGAACAGTCACGCATACATCACGCACGTGACGCATCAGGGTGGCAGTTCTCTTGCATATTATCGTGTTATATAATAAGCTCTATAACTTCACATAATATGCTTGAAATAGTAACATAGTCGGCAAATCTCCTAACCCCTTTCTAAATCCTTTTAAAATTGTTTGACGTTACTGTTCGCGTTCACTATATAGCAATATTAACTCTTATGTGACAAACGGCTGACCTAGAATGCTATAGCACCGACCTTTCTTGATCCCTTATAAATTGCTTCATAGATTGTCCATCTTGGCACTGGCAACATTTCTCTTTATACCGAAGTAATCCTTAGGTATTAGCGTTGCATTCATAATTAAGTGTGTCCAGCTGAACTAGAACAAGATCTGCTGTATTCTCTTACACGACTAGTAGTTGTACAGCTCTTTGTTAAAGAGTTCGTCCAGCAGCAGTTTGGATATACGTGTATCTATGTATGTATAACTTTATTTATAGCCATTACAAAAACTATAAAAATAATTACAGTAATATGTTTTAAGTAATTGATTGGTTGCTAACCAGGCAGGCAACATCCAGACCCCACAAAAGGATTCAACCTGTGTTAGCGGATAGTACTGCTGCCACCACGGCGGGAAAGCATCAATCTTAGTTGTAACAAACAAATGGCTTAAAAGTAAACTAAATAAAACTCTGTAGCCCCAAAACTAGTACAATAAGACTGTTCTTTTGGGACTAAGAAGAAAATAAAATGACATTTAACAAACAAACAACATTTAAAGAGTGGGGTTAATTAAGTTTTTAGATTAATCTATGCTGTGTAGTTGGCGGTGTGTATGTAAAAGTGGAGAGTGTGTGTTAAATGTGTTGTGAATGGTACTGATTCGGACATGTAGTGTGTGAATGTGAGCTGTATGAAAGGTGCGTCTTAATTTTTGCTTTTGAATGCGTATAGGGTCTTAACATAGGAGAGCCGAATAACAAATAAGTTTAAATGAAATTACACAATCTAATCTAATCGTCAAAGTAACTCTACTTTGACTATAATTATATAACCTATATTATTTTGTTCTCATTTAAGTATAACATACACTGCAAATTTAATAAGCCTTCGACACTAACTTGTGGTTACCGAACAAGTTTATGGGCGTTAATAGACTTGTGTGTACTCAATTCATAATTGAAACCTAGCCTCTTCTGTAAATTCTAAATAATTCTCTTCAAATAATTTAATAAAACTTGGATTTAAAAGACTTATGTGAGTGAAGGAAGCACAAGAGGCATGTCAAAAGAGTGGTGGGCCATATCTTCTTACACCAAGTGTAAAAAAAGTCAAATAGGTAAAATATAAAAACGTAATTTTTTTAAGCTATTGCTCATTTACTACGCTGACTTCCTTAAAAAGAACGAGGAAACAACTTTTGGCTTTGCTCTCTTCAAATAAATGCTATGGAATGCTTATATTATAATACTTTGAATCTTTGTGTGGAATCTAGAGCCACGTCGTCTTTCCATGCATCTTTATTTAATTTTATCTTTTGTAGTCAGCATCTTCTACCTCTACTTTTCGGCGTGCAAGTACGCATA
>NW_020653731.1:538086-577413 GCF_003589595.1 Hyposmocoma kahamanoa
AGTGAGAGGCAAAATAAAAATATTTACTAAATAACAGAGACACAATATTTTTCTTATTTATTTATTCCATGTATAAGAAAAATAATCAGTAACGATGTACACGCATAGGAAAATGAAACGCGGGATAAAGCAGAGGCTTTAAACTTAGATGGGTTTGGTAGGCTACCTTCATCATCTCGGTATCGGAAATATCTGATGTTTAAGACTGATTTTTTTAATACGATCTGTATTTTTATCATTTCGATGGGGGAAATAAACAAACATTAATTGGGATTTTTTATTCCATTTGTTACAACTGAACTACTGGTATACTTTAAATTCCATTTGTCGCCAGTGGCAACAACAGATCTTTTTATCACATTTGTCACCACCAGGTAACATATGGGTATATTTCTAATTTGTCGCCAGTGGAAATCACCACTGGCTACAAGTTTACTGAGATTTTTATATCCTGTTTGTCACCACCTGGTAACTAATGGGTTTGTCGCCAGTGGTGACGACTGGAAATAAGCAAGTTTTCGATATTGTTACACGTAGGAATGAAACATTTTTTTCGGATTTAAATCGCGTATATTTATATTTTCAAACAAACCAAAGTTTCGGACCCTTTACAGTTCCCATGGTCATGGTTGACCGAGGTGGTAAAGTCATTAACCAGTTATGTCTAATCCTAATGCAAACCACTCTTTTTTAAATATAGTGATTTACAAAAATTATTAGTTAAATACCTTAGAATAATAAATAACGCATAGAATGATAGTTTCATATCAAACGAACTGTCACATGTGAGGCAAAAATCAAATTCATGTAGGCTAGTTTTAAAGTAGGTTCATTTTCGGTTTTAGTGAATATTTATATAAAAATACAAGTTGAAACGCGTTACTTCCTTGTGGAATGTGATGGTAGTATCTATTTTATGTTTGTCTGACGTATTTTTACACTCGTTTACCGCAAATTACGTCATTTTTAGCTGAAATTCTTGATCTGTTCGCGGTGCAAGTTGACCTTGAGCATTGACGGCCCGCACGCTCGTGTAGGCCCTTTGGGAGCGCTTCAATTTGCCTCACTTAGCGTGTGCGGACTAGGTTTCTATGTTATTATTTTAAGTTAAATACCTTATTTTAAAATTTTTCAAAGCACATTTCAATTTACGCTACACATGTTTTACGAACTATTTTATTTTAACAGTATGAACTTTTCTCGTAAATTTATTATAAATTAATAATGGAAATTAGAATAAATTAAAACATATTAATTAGTATTGCAGTTTTAGATCGGTTTGGGATTTTTCATCAGAGGAAATACTGGATCCCAAACTGGTGGTACGGTGAAACCATTTTCCCTGGTTGAAATTAGAATGTTTTGAATTTTGATGGCCTCTCGCCGCTGCATTATTTCCTATACCTACATCATCATCAAGGATCGCCACAACGACTGGTCTTGCGTTGCTTGATTTCAGCGGACTTTCCAAATCTTCACCAGGTCGTCGGTCGACCTTGTAGGTATTCTGCTCATTGTGCGTCTTCGGTCGCCATTCGAGAACTATTTGGTGTCATCAGCTATCAATTCTGCGAGTAATGTGCCCCGCCCAGTGGGCCATTTAATGAGACATGAAACCTAAATCTTAAGAGAAATTATCAACTCCTGGGTATAAAATATCATGACCAGTGACCATATTATATCGTGACCAGATAAATATTATTTTCTTTCTTTTATTTACAAAAATTTGTCCCCAGACTAATTCTTTTTATAATATCACGTGACGGAATCAACAAGTCGTGCGCCTGATGGTAAGCCACACCCCTGTCCATAACAGCTGCCATATCACTCAGAGCTTTAAATTGCAAAGATCTGAGGGGTACTGCCACTGCGCCCTGGACATAAGTAGACAAGTCCTATGTGCCTGTAATTTCACCAGCATACCCTTCAAAACTGGAACGCAGTAGTGCTGATATTACTGCTTGGCGGCAGAAATAGATAAATACTACTTCCCTGGACGAACTTTTTCACAAGGAGCCTACTGCTACTATATTTTTGTTGAATGAAAATATTTCAGTTTTAAACCGGTATTTGTTTGTAAGTGATTACGTACAAACGTTTATATTCGCACACTGTTCGCGCAAAAAGGCTATATCGACTGTGAACTGGCAATCGATATCATTTCACTTTTGACAACTTTACAGGATGAAATATTTTTTCGCAAGCAAACACGTAACAAAAGATATTATTATACATTAAAATATTGTTTGTGTCATTTATATAGCATCTGATTTATTAAATAAAAATACGTAGTTTTTAAATATTTTCATTACACATACACTACGTATTTTTATTTAATAAACCAGATGCTATCTAAATAACGCAAACAATTTTTTTTCTTCATCGTGGCAAGATGTCAAAATTGAGATAGTTCACAGTCGATATATCAAAATGTCTATCTCAATAAGTCAAGTAAATAAAAAGCGTCAAAAAATACAGTAGATAATCAACAAAAAGAAAATGATCTCGTTCTCGTTTTTACCCAGGCGACCTTTTTCTTTGTTAAAGCTTACAAGCCACTAATTTTCAGGGGTACTGGCTGCAAAGACAATACGCCTCTGCACAGAATTCACAATGAAGCCAGCGCCCAGAAGCGTTGGCATAACAAGCGTATAACGAATGGGAGAGTCAACAGTTTGTTTAAATTGGGGTCTAGTAAAGTTTTATTAACAAACGAGTATGAGATGCTGTTATATCGACCCCCTTTGCTCACCGCCCACCTTATATGACATTTTTAGAGTATTTGAGCAAGTTGGGTTTTTGTTAGTTGTTGTTGTTGGTTTTGTGTTTTGTTTTGTTGGGTTTTTGTTGGTGATGGTTGGTTGTAAAAGAACAGGCAAAGGTTTGACATCATACTACCATACAGTCTTGGTGAATTTATCTTTTTCTTCATAGATAAAAACAGGCATACGCCAAGTCGTTAGTCCATTAATTAGTTTAGAGGCATATTAAGCCTTGTCTTCGGCGAGTCATATCAGATTGGGCTCAAGTCAAAGCACAAAGTTCCAATTCCGCGTAAAATTTCAATTCCGAGGATACGTCAAGTCCAATTTTGTCAATTCCGATTCTCGGATACAAATACATGGCATGACATTGATAGGCAGTAGCATTTAGTTGCCCCAATTATTTTTTAATCACTACTTGTTGCGTTATCCGCTCACGCGATGCGCTCATCCTACCGCAAAATGGCGGCTATTTGGTTTCGCAAATTAGAAAAGGCTTCAGTTTAAATACAAGTTTTTAAAAATAAAAATTATTATTCTGCTTTGCTAAATAAATACCCTCCGTACTATAACAAAAACATCTCAAATAAAATGCAGTAATACACCGCAAATCCTGCACTTAAAAAGCACTAATGAAATTTTTGGTGTACTTGGGTAAATATGATAATATTCCGTTTAAGTGGTTCTAATGTTTATCATTAAATTACTCCTTAAAGTATAGTTTATAAACATTTATATTCAGGGTAAACTTAAAAAACGCAACTTACGGTATGTTTTCAGTAAATAAACACCGACATCACCAGCCCAAACAATAACACACACGATTGTCGTGACGTATTTTTGAAGTTGTTTATTTTTGAAATGACAGACCCAGGCATTAAAAACTTTATGGTTTGCTAGAGTAGTTACCGAAATAGTAATTAGTATTAGTTCTTTTACCTGTTATAACTTCGATATCCGATAAATCGGTATAAAATCATCACCGGCACCTCTAGGTGTGGTATGCTTCCAGAGACGCATGAATCGCGTGAGCGGATATGTTTCCGTTAATTGGAACCCCGTTAGACAAGCTTTTCCTGTATATTAATTCCAAATTTGAGTTATTAAGACGGCTGGCGGCAAGCTTCGTAGAAGAAGTCACGTCTGGCAGAGAATTGCGTAAATTGGGAGTTCCCAATAAACCATTTGGGGTTGCTTAACCTCAACATAACCCTAACAAAAACCAAATGGGTTAGTTACACCCAAATGGTTTATTGTACAAAAGACTTCTTGTTAGACATGATCGGGAACTAAACCAAGCCAAACATGACGTGGGAATAATTAATCAAAACAATTTAGGAATTACTATAGCAATATCTGAGAAATTACTTAAAAGAAATTTACAATCTCGCACTTGCGATGATCTCGGTGGCCCAGCGGTTTGTATTGCGGGCGCTGCATGAAGAGCAAATTGGACCAAATTCGGAAATGACTAGTTTGATTCTGATCTGGCAAGTGCGCCAGGCTGAATTCAGCCCTGGTACTCATAGTACAGGGAACATAGGATAGTTTGAGACCAGTCAATTGGTGTGTTTTTTTTATGATAACTATTGACGGGACGAACAAGGTTGTCTGGCACTTTATTATTAATGTATCTATTTTAGACTTTGCTTCTCTGATTACTATTATTATTATGTTCTTTATTTTTCCAGCCAGTGGGCTGGTTTGAACCACTCTTACTGACCGACATTACTGCTTGGCGGTAGAAATAGGTTAGGTGGCAGTACCTCCACGACGAACTCTTTTACAAAGATCTTTACTGGTACTATATTTTTTGTAAGAAAGTATTTTCATCTTTTACTATGCGCACAGCCCAGGGATGGAATTTCCTGCCTGCAGCTGTGTTTCTGAACTCATACAATCGTCGTAGATCCTATCTTTGCTCCAGAGCTAGGTCAAGAGTAAGTCCATTTAACTTAAAAAAGAAAAAGTTTCAAACCGGTGTTTTTTTGTAAGAAAATACGGATTAGGCCCAATAATTTTTAAGAATTCATCAAATTTTAATTTCGTAAAAAAATAAATAGATTTAAATAGATCGTTCGAAACGGTAATAACTCTGTGTAGGACGGGGGTGGGTGTCGTCGCGGAGGACGTTTGCACGTTTGAACTTATTGTACTAAATAATAGATCTAAAAAGTTTCAGATAGTATAAAAAAAAACTATGAAGTTTATTTTTCATATATTTATTATGTTTATTTATTTATTTGTGTACATAACAGCTTAACTAACATTACAGACAAAACCTAATTCATTAGAGCAGGCACTTAAATACAATAATTTAAGAATCATAACATATTATATGTAAGGAAACTTTTTTGAATTCACTCAACGTGCAATGAAATAAGTCAATTGTATCAGCTACTCGATTGAGTGAATGGCGTTCGGGCCAACAGCTGAGTCCGCGCGCGCGGTATCGCTTGCAGTGGCGGCGGCGGCCTCCGCCCCGTGTACCTACTTGTTAGGAGCGTACAACTTTACTTGCTCCAATACACTAGGGTTGTACTGCTTGCCACGTAGCAATTCAAAAATATACGTAACTAGCTCCAGGTCACGCCTTACTTACAGTTTATTGTACCCCGCCATACCGATACATAGACGAACAATGTTAGTTACATTAAAGGGTAATAGGGGTAAACTGCATATAATTTTAGGTACAAGTATCTGGTAAATTTGTTTTGTATTTTCTCCAACATAGCTTTATACTTGGCTTCCTGCGGTGCCCAGATGATCGCGTTGCCCTCCAATGTCCTTCTTACCAGAGCGTCGTAGCTTTGGCGTTTTGTGAAAGAAGCCTATAGTATTTTAAAAATAACCCAGTGTGTTGAAGAAAATGCAATTTATTTTAAGGTAAACAATAGTCTTTTCATTATAGAAAGACTAATTGTTAAATATAATACAAAAACCAAACCGGATATCCATGAATCGTCCCCACAAAATCACAATTGGTGAAATTACAGGCACATAGGACTTGTCAACTTATGTCTCAGGGTGACGGGCGCAGTGGTAGTGCCTCTCAGATCATAGCAATTTAAAGCTCTGAGTGGCACTACATCTGTTATGGACAGGCGTTACCTAGCTTACCTTCAGGCGCATTTAAATTAGGAGGCCAATGTACGAGCTTGTTTATGAATAAGGGTCTCTCTTGATAGTCAAAGTTATTATTTAGAAGGTTTAAAACTATAGTGAAACAACTAACTAACTATTATATACTAAAAGTGACCCGATTAGCACTTTCAGGTTTCAAAATATAGAACTAATACTGGGGAATAATGTAGTACATGTAAAGGAAACAAGGTCTTTAAAATACTGTCGCAAAACCTTATAATGTCTACTTGTGTATATTGTTATAAAAACAAACCAAATGATATTTTTAGTAGCAGTAGAGCTCCTTGTGAAAGAGTTCGTCAGGGCAGTACTGCCACCTTACCTATGTCTATCTCTAAGCATTAATTGGAGTATTACTGCGTTTCGCAACACATATGGCATATGGGACTTGTCAACCAACTTATGTCTCAGGGCGACGGGCGCAGTGGCAGTGCCCCTCACATCTTTGCGATTTAAAGCTCTGAGTGGCACTGCATCTGCTATGGGGTGTAGCTTAACATCAGGCGCATGAATCTCTCTTGATATTATAAAAAAAAACATATTTTAAGATTCCAGTTGATATTCAAAATTTTCCATTTATGAGGTTTAAAAGTATAGTGTAACAAAAACTTTATACTAAAGGCATTGACTTACAATTATATGGACGTCGGGTCCGCGCTAAAAAGTGTCCGAACTTATAGGGCGTTAAAATCGTATACAGAGCGTCATTCACGCTTTAGTCTTCGTTTGTTCGACTGACAGCGAAGCAAGCAAAATTAGACAGTACTGCGATGACATTACAATTTAAATTCAACGTTTTAGCTTTTTCATATTCCTTTACATGTCACTACGTTTAAATAGGTTGACTTGGGACATTTTTTTCGTGGTTTTTGTATTAGACCCGTTGTCCATTTATTTGTAAGTCAATGACTAAAGGTTATTTATTATACAGCTTCTGCGTACTTAGATGATAGAAATCATTGGTGGTAACTCTTCCAGCTTTTGTAGGTTGTATTGATTTATCATATCTGAAATAAATATTGTAAATGATAATGTACATACAAATGTTTAGTTTCTTGTTCATCTTTCTCAGGGGAATATATGTTACGAAGGGGTACTCATAGTAATATTTAATTAAACTGCGGCCGAACGATTGCAATGCTGGACTGCCACGCAGAGGTCCCGGGTTCGATACCCGGACCGGGAGAAATATTTGTACGGCTACCTTTATTTCTCTCGTGAGTTTGGGTGTCACTTGTGGTTGTATATGTGTGTTCATGGCACCCGCAATACAGGGTTTCCCTAATGCGGGGCTATAAAAAAACATTTAGTTTTAAAACACACCAATGCGGGTAAGATAAAATGTCTGCACTATGCATCGAGTATATAACCAGAAATAGAGACGAAATGTCATTTAATTTCTTTGAAAACTATTCTGCCATATCATTACTATGACAACTGTGCTCCGATTGGCTAGCCCGAGTTCGAAACAATTGACGGGTGTCGTCAATGGGTGTCGTCAACTGTTTCACTTCTTATCGACCAGTTACTTGAACTTTGCTATAATGGACGATCATTGCAAAATTACATATTTCATATTTAATTACCGATGAAATGTGATTCCGTTTGTTTTGTAATTAGATGTTTTGCTGTTTTTCCCACACCACCGAATAGAACAGCACGGCTCTGTTAGAGATATTATCTTTATTACAATAAATACAGAATATTTTTTGGAATATACGGAGACGTACACACAGGTCAGTAGTTGGCCTGTCTATATTTCAGTGCAAACGGGAGTTGATATTTATAAGAGCTATATCGCTAATGTGTTACCAGGAATATATGGCCCTTATTTCGTCTCTATTTCTGGTTATATACTCGATGGCACTATGACTAAAATATTTTTGCTGACTGTACAAGCAATTTACAACGCAGCTGCATAGTAGAGTTTGGGTAGTTGCATTTGCATAATGCTGATCCTACTGCATTATGCATGAAGAGCGACACTGCTACTCGATGGTCTTGCACTTCTTGCGCATTGACCTATATACGTCCCATTGCTGGGCGTTGTTCTTCTCTTAGAAGAACAACGCCCAGCAATGGGACGTATATAGCCAAGGGTGCCGTTTTATTTTATTAACAGTAGAGTTCCTTGTGAAAGTGATCGTCCAGGGCAGTACTGCCACCTTACCTATTTCACCCGCTAAGCAGTAATGCTCGCATTACTGCGTTCCGGTTTCGAAGGGTAAGTGTGCTGGTGAAATTGAAAGGTGGAAACACTGCAACTGTTATGGGCAGGCGTGTCGCTTACCACCAGGCGCACGACTTGTGCGTCGCGTCACTTGGTGTCATTAAAAAAAAATGGTATAACAATAGCCTTAATACAATGTTAACCTTAACATACGTTTAGCACTTTTTTGTATAGGCCAATTACAATTGTCCACTAAAATAATTACTGACAATAGACGTAAAATACTTAAGAATATAATAAGAATAAAATAAAGAATAATTAATAATAATTAGTTAATAATTAGTACAAAGATCGAACACTCAGAAAAAACTTCTTCGATCCGGGCGGACGTCTTCTAGCATACCGTGGCAGACGCTATACTAACTAAGCGTCTGGCGCAGTATGCTCGAAGACGTCGGTTCGAATCCGGCCGGATCGAAGGAATTTTATCTAAGTGTTCGATCTTTAAATTAATAATTATAACAAATTGATGATGATTGAAATTAAAAAAAGAAAAACAATACGAGAAAGAAGGAAAAATATTCTTAAAATAAAATAAAGAGTTTATGAATATCAGTATGATCAATACGCACATACATTATTAATAATAATCTCAGTACAGAGTACTAAAAAACCGACCTCAAAAGTTCGTGAAACTATAACTATTTGCCAAGTTATATTGAAACCGATTCCCTTAGTTTGCCACTCGTAGAGGTGGACTATTTTCTACAAATTTAAAAGGGACCAGTACCGACGTACCCTCTTTCCAACAAAAAAAGAATTATCAAAATCGGTTCACAAATACCGGCCGGAGATACCGCGTAATATACATACAAAAAAACAGTCCTACCCTCGATCTCCGTCCGACATATGTATGTACGTCCGAAACAATTACTGCCACATAAGCAATACTTGACCAAATGAAAAGACGCGCGATGCGAATGAAGCTTCATACTTGATACTTGTCTTTTAATTTTGTCGAATATAACTTATTTGACATTAATTGTTTCGGACGGATGTCAGACGGAGATCGAGAGTAGACCCCCAGGTTAGAATCATCCGAAAATCCTCACCTGAACAAATTGTCCTTGCTCCGACCAACCTGAGTTGGAAGCCTATTCAAAGACGTCCAGATCTTGAATGTTAGCGAGACTTATTGCTACTTATCATTCATGGATTCCCGGTAGGACGAATTTGAGAATAGAACTTTTTTAAATCGATCACAGTCTGGGTGTTTCTTTGAATACGTTCTCGAAACCTCGTAACGTTTTAGCACTGACATTTACTTTAAAATATTATACGTAGACTCAACTATTTTGCGATTTTATTATATATTATTGTATATATAAACAAAGCTTGAACAGGGGCAATAACCTTGACAAATATAATATAATAGCTGCCATCTGTTGGACGTTTCGCGTATTAGTATAGTAGGTGAATAAGCGGAGTTACGAGTGCGACATTTTTTTGTATGAGATTGAGTATCTGTATTAGTAGTACCTGTTTTATACAGGTGTCCCAAAACTCAACGATAACCTGGGAACAGGATGTTGCCTAGTTTCTAACAACCCAGAAAAAAACATTTAAAAAGTCGGACTAATTTATTTTGTGATATAAGCATTTTAATGAAAAATGCTGAAAATGTACGACCTGTACACCATTTTTAAGTACCTACTACAATTACAAATTTGATAATTTTGCTGTTCTAGTTTTTGTAATGGTAACCCAAATAGCCCAGCTAATGAACACAATGCCAAAGAAAGCCCCAATTGCTAAAGTTTCAGCATAAAAAAATTATGTATTTAATTTTTTTCTTCAAATTTTTAGCAGAATTTTTTTCAAGGTAACTTTGACGCCTCATACTGTAAAAAAATGTACCTAGACTACCATGGCAACGTCTTAGAAAAGTTGGCGCAACTAATCAAGATTCTGAAATGGAATAAAACCGCTACGACATGCTTCTTGGAAAAAATAATCTTGGTTTTTCTTAAAAGAAGCCAATTTAAAAAGGTTACATTTTCTAAGTGAAAATGGCTTTCTGTGCCTCTAAGATTAATTTAGGTTTCATATCCATGTAGTCGGAGTTTGACTGACTGGTAAAAATGGTAAGTATGATTAAGTGAGGCAAACAGTCTCAAAATTCCACATTTCTCGACAGATATAGGAATTTAAATAAAACTAATGAATAACGAGTTCTTAGGTTTTCGCGATTGTTACACATAGGAAATGAAACTATTTCTCCGGATTTAAATCGCCAATATTTGTTTTTTTAAATAAACCGACGTTTCGGGCTCTTTATAAAACAAATATACTAATAAATAAATTGTTATAATTTTATTACAAACTACAGCAAGTGCTCAAACTGTTGTCACCAGCGTCAATACATGCACGGCAACGCCTTAAAAAGTGACCTTTTCACCAATCGTGCATATCGTCGTAAATTTTTCTTTTTTTTAATTTTAAATTTATCGGGTTACCATTACAAAAACTAGAATAGCAAAGTTAGCAAATTTGTAATTGTAGTACTTATAAATGGTGCACAGGGCGTACATTGTCAACATTTTTAATTAAAAGGCTTATATCATAAAAAAGGACTCCAATTTTTGAAATATTTTTTCTGGGTTGTTACAAACTATCAACATCCTGTTACCAGGTTATCGTAGGAGTTTTGGGATACCCTGTATATTGAGTATCTGTACTAATAGTACCTATTAGGTAGTTAGTAGTACCTAGTAGTACTAGGCCCTATCAACTGAGCAACAGATCGAGTCAGCAGACCTTACAAATTGTGTTTCCTTAGGCCGCGGCCGCACTACTAAGGCGACTGCGATGCGACGGCGATTTCGTGAAAACAAACTCATATAAACATATGTCGGTGGCTGCACTGCAGAAACGACAAGCGAAATTTATTTGTTCATATCGTAAAGAAATTTCAAATGTTCTACATGTAATGAATGTGTCCGCATTAAATAAAATTATTCAGCGACTCGCCACGACACTTGAATTTCGTACGACAAGCAGTGATGCGACGGCGATTTGTCACGATTTGCGACAAAATATACAGTTGGTGTGCTTTTTCAAAATACTGGTATAAATATTTTCCAAACTATAGTCCAAGATTAATTCTATACTCATTCTTGTGTAGTCGTTAAATCTGATTGAATGTTTCCTCAATACTGAATATAGATGATGAAATTCTCCGTACTGAGTTCAATCTTGATTTCATTCATGTACCAAATCTTTTTTAAATTCATGATAGGAATTTTCGTGCGCGTCTTTCCACTACACAATGGTGACTGTTCGTCGCGGCCGCCACTGATCGCCTAACCTGCCCGGTGTGGCCACCCATTAAGCGACATAGCGGCGTTTCGCTGGCTTCTCGCTTTTGAACGGCCACTTCACTTCACTTTTTATTTTTATGGCTCCATCAATATGAGAACTGATGATTTTGCCAATGTCACAGTTGAAAGAAAAAAAAACGAAACAAAAAAAAAATTTCGCTAAGCTCTAAGAGGACATTAACCGGTGTTGGTAAGTTGGACTACGGGAGTACTCAGTTGAGAATGTAAAACAAAACAGCAAAACAACATTTATAAATATATGTTATTTAAGTGGATAAATTTACATAGAGTAACAATATGGGGGGAGAACACTAAAGTTAAGAGGTTGTTTATGTTAATGGGGCGGGGGAATTTTGGAGAAAGTAAGTTATAAAGTGGAACAGCAATATTAGGACAATTGAAAAAAATGTGTTCCAAGGTACCGTCTTCTAGGCCGCACTCGCACAGAGAGTGATCTCGAACTCTGATTTTACGCAAACGGCCACTTATTCTTTCGCATCGCTGCCGCGTCGCCGTCGCCGTACCAGTGCGACCCCGGCCTTACAGCTCTTTGGTATTGGATTTGTTCGGCTTTTATCGCGGTATTTGTATCTCGCTTTTACCACATGAAAGACAGAAAAATAATACAAACTAGATGAAATAAACTTACATCTCCGTTACGTCTCTGAAAAGTTATCATTTTACAGATGTGGCCTTAATAGAACGCGAATATCTTGTTTGCCCCTTCCACAGCATCATTCCTTTTATGCATTCTCTTTTATAGTTAGTACTTCCGATTTATTCGGGGTCATCAAAGTCAAAATTAATGTCAAATAATGATTTATTCCATAGGTAACATTTTTACACTTGAAAACGTAATTTTTTAAGCTACTGCTCGTTCACTACGCTGACCTGCCTGTGTAGAACGAGTAAGAAACTCAAGGGATTGCTCTTTTCAAATAAACTTAAATGCTATATTTTGAACCATAATTGTGTGGTATCTAGACTATTGTTGTCTTTCCATACATCTAATACATACTCTTCAATTTTGTAACATGACTTTTCAATTTAAAAAGTTTTAAAACGTATACAGTTCCCCATAAAAGAATCATTTAACTTTGTTAAAGATATCGTGGTACCATGAGTTTGGACTTATGGACTAAGGTTAATATTATGGATATCTTCTTTTTTTTAATGAAATGCCACAGTTATAATACCGAGAACCTAAACGGCACACAGAATGAATCTCTCATTTTTGCAACACAGATATGGTTTGTACACCAGCCACTTGAGAATTCCGTAGGACTCACTCCATCCTCGATTTGGTTGATATACGAGGTAGAACTTTCCTCGTGTTTTCATCCATATGCGCTCTGTACATACATGCAGTTACTTTACTAACATCCATCCTCTCCATATGACCAAACTATCAAAACATTCCTTGTTCTTATCTTACAGAAATAATTATCATAAAATTTGGACCAAATTTTCCTTAACCATATATTATGTTCTTTTCAGGTGGACGGCGTGTCTCTACACGGAGTGACGAACCACAGAGCTGTGGCTTTGTTGCGAGACGCTAAAGGCCCTGTTGTCAGACTGAAAGCTTTAAGGTGTGCCTTAACGTTATGACATAATGATATTGAGCAGTAGAAAAATCGACCTTATTCCGACCGAGACTAGTTCGAAATTAATTGACAAGAAGTATTTCAGCATCTGCGTGTCTCAATATTTCGTTGGCGTGACTTATACGTCTTTGTAACTTCTAAGGACCGCAAACAGTCCAAAATTTGAGAACTAGTTACTGAGCTCGTCGTAGCTCAGGAATCGGGTCGGAACATTGTCGGAACCAGCTCTTAATCGAGTCATAAATCTAGTTCTTAAGTTTTCGCGATTGTTATACGTAGGAAATGAAATTATTTTCCGGATTTAGCTCGTATATATTTGGTTTTTCAAACAAACCAACGTTTCAGGCCCGTTACACAAAATTAAAAGACAAGTATCCAGTATGAAGCTTCATTCGCATCACGCGTCTTTTCATTTGGTCAAGTATTGCTTATTTGGTAGTAATTGTTTCGCACGGATGTCGGACGAATTCGAGAGTAGGTCTCATGAAACCTGTAAACTGTCCTATTGAACCATGCGCGATTTAAATTCGGAAAAATTGTTTTATTTCCTTTGTTCTTAACAAAGCAAAAAAAAAAAATATTGAAAGGGACACTATAAGGCTCAAGGTCACTCAGCGGGCAATGGAGAGAGCGATGCTCGGTATTTCCCTGCGTGATAGAATCAGAAATGAGGAAATCCGTAGGAGAACTAAGGTAACCGACATAGCTCGAAGAATTGCTCAGCTGAAGTGGCAGTGGGCGGGGCACATAGCTAGGAGAACCGATGGCCGTTGGGGCGGAAAGGTTCTTCAATGGCGACCGCGCACCGGACGACGCTCAGTGGGTAGGCCCCCCACCAGGTGGACCGACGATCTGGTGGAGGTCGCGGGAAGCCGATGGATGCGGGCAGCGCAGGACCGATCGTCGTGGAGATCGTTGGGGGAGGCCTATGCCCAGCAGTGGGCGTCGTATGGCTGAATGATGAAGTCGTGTTCAAGTCGATTACAATATTTTTGTTCATATTTTCTTATAAAGATCTGTTCTTGGAACGGACTCCAAACGACCGGATTATCCGGTTCTCGGTAATATACGGTTCCGGATAATGCGGTTCTGCGTACTTAAAATTTGTGTCACGGCATCCGAGTATAACGTATGTAATGTATAGGTAATAATTAGTACTTAGAGATCTTTAAGTACTCGTCTATACAGTTACCGTAATAGGTCTTAAAGATGTTAAACTATTGACAAGCAAACTATTCTAGATACCTTCGTGGAGCGGGGTTCGAGAAACTCCAAAAGGCGCTAGCGGCGCAGGATGGCCGACGCTCCCCCATCGCGCCACCCAGCCCGTCCGTTACCTCACTTGCCAAATATAGCTTTAGTGTGGTAAGTAATATTATCAGTTTATGACTTGGGTAATAGGACATTTTTCCAGGCCCAAAAAATTGTTTTTTGTTAGGTAATGTAATATCTAACATAAGGAATACTTTTTGTTCTGGCGTTTACTCCTTTTCACTTGAATTCTCCTCATCGTTGTTTTCACTTATGTATATTTTGAGTGCTCATTAAATCTATAACATTGTTCTTAGACATGTGCTGTATGCAAGGATTAACTCGGAATAGTTGAAACTTCTTGTGTCTTTACTTTCATAATCTTTTTGTCTCTAGTACGATGAATCTACAGTAATAGAAGCGGAGGCAGACTCCGAAATCCAACCTCATCTCCCATCCCCTACGTCTCCATCTGAAGAAGCTGAGATCGTGATCGGACGAGATGACGAACTATCAGAAAGAGAAGCAAGAAGGATACAGGACAAATGGCGGGATTTGTTGGAAGCTGAAAAGGATTGGCCTGGACATCAAAATCAGTACGACATTATTGTGAGTGGTTTGCTATCAATAAAGACCTTTCGTACTAGAAATGTCTGATAATCAGAAAGGAAAGTTTGCAGATTGACCAGTGTTCATTATTCCTACAGCTAATCTAATTAATTGAAAGAAAAAATAGGAATCATTGGACATTGCAACACTTGGTCATGAAGATAAATTGACGTTATTAAATAGATAAGTTTCAACACAATGATATACAAGAAAATATTAATTTTCTGTCTTTCAGATTGGCACAATAATTAAGGGAAAAGACAGTGGATTAGGAATCTCCCTGGAAGGTACCGTACGAGTTGTTGGTGGTAAAGAGGTTCAGGCAAGACATTATATCAGGGCTATCGCGCCGAACGGACCAGTAGCACAACTTGGATTATATAAAGTTGGAGATGAGTTACTTGAGGTAATATTTTTCACTATCCCAAATTTGTTTGGAAATATGAATTTTAATATTTCGTGAAAATATAAGAATATTGTAAGATTGTAAAGTGGCAAAAATGCAAATTTTATCTTTATATTTTATTCAGTCATTGCCTGACATGATAACAATGGTTCTTGTTGTTGCTTTATGGTATATCTGTCAAAGCAGTTGCGTAACGGCGTTATTGTTAGGCAGAGAGCCAAAAGATTTTTATATCAATAATAAGCAGACTGTATATGCAGATCTATTATGTAACACAACTTAGAAATTTATTTAATAAAAGCAAAATTGTATTTCAAAATAAATTTAAAATAACGATTTTAGTCCAATAAATTTTTGACTTACATTCATACTCTACTATCTGACAGGTAAACGGCTGGAGGGTACTAGGCTCACATCATGTAGATGTAGTTACAAGACTAAGGGCAGTGCAGTCGCCGGTACTGCTTGTCTGTGTACGGAAGCGAGACAACGATGTGCATAGCAGCAAAAGTGAATCCAGCTTTGCAAGGGTAAGTGTAAAAGAGACAGATGGAACATTCGTTCCTTTGATTAGTTATTGTACAACAAGTACGCTTTTACAAGAATCTCTATTGCTGATCTAGAAAAATTTCAGTGTAATAGTATTAACATTAAATATGCATCCTGCATTAATGAACATAAAAACAACCTTAAAGCTTCTCCATACATTAGCCAAGCAGAACAGTTTGTATAACCGAAGCACCTTGAGACAACAAGATTCCAAATGACGTCAATGATAAAGCTTTACCGTGTGGTTTTTAAGAGTTTTTATAGGTGCTGGTGAAATTATAGACGCATGGAACTTGTCAACTTGTGTCTCAGGGTGACAGGCGAACTGACAGTGTTCTACTATGGACTGCAACTGCTATGGACAGTCATGTCGTTTGGTATCATAAAAGACTGGGAAAATCGTTGAATTAAATTCAAATATCCAATCGTAATTGTCGTTGGTCAGTCTCTTGTTTACTTATAGATCCATTTGTCGGGAATAAACTGAGATTAGAGAAGTGTATATAATTTAACCATTTGATTTGCTGCCCAAAATATTTATTGCTGTGAGCTTCCACTATTGGCTCTTACTGGCCCCTCAATAAATCTAGGAGTTGATACAGAAAGTATTAATGTGTGTTGACGAGGCTAAAGATGTGTGTCAAGATCGTAGCAAGATGAAAATAGGCGTGAAGTATTACATGAAACCAATTTTTGGGTGCTATTTTCTAACTTGATGATATAGGCTCGTCTGTAACTATCGGTTCTTGCCTTCCTGAATTTCGTATTTATTATGTTTTTTAGATTAGATATAAATGATTACTATTTGATTTTCTCCGTTCATGTTTTGTCAGCTTAGGCAAACAAATTTCCGAGCGAGATAACATTTAATATCTCAAATTTCAGAGTCTACAGAATCTTTCACATTTCTATAGATCATAACGACGTTTATATCCAAACAAAATATTCCAAAGATGTTTATAAAATGGCCCAGCGATTCTCATTTGGTTTTGTTTGTTATCGATATCACGCATTCAACTGGCGAGAAGCCAAAGCTTATGTCAGAAGTACTGAAGTTCTAATACACGACCAAATTCACTTTGCCATGAACATTGGCGCTTTAATGGAAAATTTCTTTGAAATTGATGAAGATGGCTTTCAATTCAGGACTTTGTTCACTTGCTTTATAAATTTAGTGATTTCATTATTGCGTTTGATTCACACGTTTCGCACAGATTAGGAAAACTGTTTTTGAAAATTTACCATTGTGACCGAGGTTTTCTAGATCAAATTGTTACGTTGTACTACTTTCAAAACTGTCTGTAAATATATACGTGTTTGTTTACATAGTGGCTGTAGGTTGCGACTTCGTACTCGGTACTATTTTATGAAAACTACTTCGTATACTGTGATTACTGTGAATTTATCTTCTAGTACCCTACAAATCATAAACCCGGTTTACACAATGACATGTCTCGTGTAGCTTTCCCGGTCGAAATATTTGTTTTTTCTGACATCTGTTTGAGAGAAAACCGTTTATGTCCAGGAAACAGTTGATTAGATACGAGAGTCAGTATTTTTATTGACGTAATTTTTACTCTGATACGTAATCTATTGCGCATAGTTTATTTTTATATGATTTTATTCATATGATTTTTTTGCGTTAGTAGGATAATATTTTATTAAACTATTTAGTTGTGTCTTTACCGTCATAGATGGTGTTAGGTTTATTGCCTAGTATTTATGTTACTGATAGCGCATTTTTTATGAATATGGTAGGACGAGTGTATTTTAATCTTTTAGTTAGTAGTTTGTTTTGAATTCTAGTATAAAGTCGTCTATCGTGTACTTGTTCAGGAATTGATGGCAGGATTCCGAATATGGTGCGTCTTCTGTAGTTTCGACGACCAGTAAAATCTTATTAGTCGATTGTTCTGCAACCCCAATGACATCATCTGTAGCTTTCTAGGGCTCCTTTTGCGTGCTGATGTCATTATTTACTAACAGCTTACTACCCTTAATGTATCTTCAAGTACATAATGTTATGTTAGCTTTACAATGACTGATTAGAGCGCAACGGTTCTTTAAAGCCCGGATTGATCAAGCCAGATAACCAGAGAATCATTCGAGTGCTTCTTATGTCCTTTTGTTACTTTCTTATTAATTTTTAACCTGCTGTATCTTTTGTTCACTTTTCACCTTAAAACATCCTCGATAATGAGAATGTAACTCTTTTAATTTTTCTTCCAGAGTAACATCCTCGGTGGCAGTCTTCAAGATTTGCTGACACCGCCGCAACGGTTGATTAAGGCCAAATCTGAAAGCTCGGTAGCTTCGCTATGTAGTGCTACTACTATTATGTCTACTGGACACGATCATGATGGTAAGTGGACAAAGGCTACAGTTTATAGGCTAGTCAGATGCTCAGTACAATTAGATTGTAGTGCAATAGGGTTAATTAGCGTATGTCATCTTGAGTTACTATATATACCTACTCGTGTACCCGTCGTATGGAAATGACAAAGTCCAAACCAATTAACTTCTTTAAGACAAACATACTACTACTACTACTACTACAACTAACAACTACCTTTGGATTGATGCAGTAGACATGAGCAGATTTGAAATCATAACAGCTTTCCGGCTTCGCTCGGGCCATATCCCACTAAACAGTTTCTCCCACCTGATGGGTAAGACAACGTCTCCCAACTGTTCTATTTGTAACAAGAGGGAAGACGAAGACGAAGACGTCCTCGTGGAATATGTCCGGAGCGAGTCTGGGAGGCTTCAGTTAGGCATCAAATTCAACTTGCCTGTACTAAGTGTGGGTATGTGTAACAGCATACTGGCTAACCCTACATCCCAAGTGGCCAGAGCGCTGTACCGCATTGTAGAAAAATGTATAAAATGTAGATAATTATCAGTATTTAGTATGTAGTGTGTTAAAGTGGTGCTATGTTCCTATGGGGGTGGCATATTTTATTAAGAATAAACCCTCTAATAAATAAAGAAAAAAAAAGGCAAACATACTTAGACTCTGATAAGTTTACTAGTAGGACAGTGAAGGAGATAACTTAAAGCGCATTAAGGGATACACAGGACTTATGAAATCAGACCCAGAGAATTTACAAAATAAAGTTTATTGGTTTATGGCACAACTTAAAAATGCGAAGCAACCGCGAAAACTTAAGAACTCTATTGTAATGTTTTCAGAATTCTGCACAGAAGATTTAGAAAGAAATCGATCACGATCCCTAGAGCCTCTAAGTGGTCTGGCGATGTGGAGCGATAACATAGACTATATACAATTGCAGAAAGAAGACAGAGGATTGGGATTCTCTATTTTAGATTATTTGGTGAGCTGATTATTAAATAATGCCCAGTGGATATGTGTAATGTCAGCGTTACCTGCTAAGTTCATCTTGGATATTTAGGTGCTGGGATGTTTATTACTCTCTTTTTTAAGAATCATGAAACTTTTAAAGATAACTGTCCTGCCTGACGGTGGTGAACAGCAATAATAATTGACGACTTTTGCAGCCTTGTGCAAACACAGTGCAAACTGTGGGCGCTGGATGAAAAGGTTCAGGGTCCAATTCCTGATAGGAACTTTTTGTAAGTTGGTTCTGTTCTGGGAGGTCCGGCTAGTACCCCGGAGTGAATTCCGTTGCTCTGATACTCATTGCACAGAGAATTTGATTCGAATTCGAAATCTTAGTTTTTGTGACCAGGTAATTGGTGTGGTTGTCTGGCACATTATAAAAAAAAATAATCATAGATGTTATGTTTTTAATAGCAAATCGCTAATAAATTGATAATTCTCGTTCTAGGACCCTTCAGAACCTGGTAGTTCAGTGATTGTAGTCCGGTCAGTAGTGACCGGAGGAGCTGCAGCTGCCGACGGACGTCTTGCACCTGGAGACAGGCTGATGTCAGTCAATGGGCTTGATGTTTCCAGGAGTCCATTAGCTACTGCTGTTAGTGCTATTAAGAGTGCTCCTAAAGGTGAGATTGGATTTCTTTAATACAAGTATAAATTATTTACTATTTTGGACGTTAGAAAGTCTATGGGTCCAAGAATGTTACCCTGTGGCTTACCTTAAGTTTTCAATAGGGTTAATTATAGATTTTGTCTCATTGTAGGGTATAACTGTGCTTCTAAAGGTAGCCTAGTGACATAAGCGCTATGCATAATTATCCTTAATGTGAAACGGTTTTCCTTGAGATAATAGTCGTTAATAACATATCTACGTTTTATGGGTGGCGTTCTACAAGGAGGTGTTTTTGGCCCTACTTGTTAAGATTTTCATTTATATCTCAATAGTCCTGAACCCCCGACAGTAATGCCGACTATAAAATATGACTTAAATAAAATATCTCTTCTCGAGTACATGGTAAATATTATAAACATTATCAATTAGCGCTAACATACAGAAAGATCAACGTCAAACATAACTATCTGCTCAAATAAGATACATTCGATAAGAGTAGCAAATAAACCACAAACATTGTTAGTAAGACTGGTATTGCAGTAACATATGTACGTAACCTTGTATCTGATCAGGAATAGCAGCATTTTATATCTCACAGCGTTCGATATTGAGTTTACAGTTAAAAATAAAACTTCATTTATTTAACCTGCATTAAGTCAGCCAAATCAATATCCCGACATAGGTCCCAAACCTTACAGAACAGTGACTCACATTGGAATGTTTGTGACACGGGTTACAGAAGTAAACGCTTCAGTGACAAACTCAAAAGATGAGCATCGGTATTTTCAACAGGAAAACTGTTTCCTGCGATTACCAAATTTACCAAAAATTGTATATAATTTATAGCAAAATCTGCTCAATGCCCCTATACTTATGTTTTATGCAAATAACGCAAAAAAAAAACATTACTTTGGTTCATGAAACCAGTAAATATTGATTATTTACGGTAAGCAATAATCAGTTCCATTTTTCACATGGAATACAAATTTAAAAATAAACTAAGAAAATAAAATTAAAAAGTGATAATTTAGCCTTAGCATAGCATATCGCCAGCAATTAACAAGTAAAGCTGTGACGAAATAATTTTATTTTTTCAGGAACTGTGACAATTGGTGTAGCCAAACCCCTTCCTTGCAGTACCGTGGTGGGGGGAGAAAAAGCTAATGGCCAGAGTACGCAAGGAAGCCAGGTATGTATCCATTTATTAAAATAACAGAACCACCTCAGAAAATAAAAAATTAAATCAACAAAAAATGAACACATCGCAATTACTATTTTTTAAATTGCGGCTGAAAAAATTTTTTTAAGTGCTGTGTGTGATAAATATTGTACACTGAGGGGATCAAATGTAAGTTATATTTTTTTTACTTATAATGCTTTTATTAATAACGCTTAGAGCAGTATTTCTACCTGTTATTCAAAGTACTAAAAGCATGCATTTTTTTTTATGTGAATTAAAAAAAATATATTGTACAGTAAAGGGAATAAAAATTACCGCTCTAAGACCTTTTAACACTATTTATTATGGTTTATTTAAAATTTCAAAATATATGTTTTGTATTATTTCCCTTTAGTGTACAATGTTTTGCATGCAAAATTATAGCAGATCAAATTTAGTCTTATACAATAGCTACCAACATATAGCTTGGAAGAGTACATACTTTAGTCTGGATCACAATCTCCAAAAAAATCAACCTTTAGCAATTTTAAAACATACAGTATGTCTTGTAAATAGATGACTATTTTCAAGGCGGAAAAAATGTAATATACTCTCGGACACATAATTCGAGGCACCTCGCATTTTTGCCGTAAAGGGCTAGAATACAAAAATAGTGTTTTCATCGAAGAAAAAGTTTTCCCTGGTTTTGCAAGTCCGAATTCCCAACAAAGACTTATGGAAAACGTTTATTGTAGTAGTTTCACAATTGCATAATAATTTTTGAAAAATCAAACATTGTTTAAGCTTTGGGCACTTAAAACTGAAAATGCGTGGTGGCTCGAATTATGTGTCCGGAAGTGTATAAACTGGAGTTCTAACAAAAACTTATAAAATTGTCCACTTTGTTTTCACAATTTTACACCGTATATGCCTTTTATATCTACTACTTACAAGACATCATGCTTAAGAATAAAAAAACGCTTTTTTGCTAGTGGTAATACGACTCATTTTACATTAGTCATCGAGTATATAACCACACATAGAGACTAAATAAGGGCCATCCATCCCTGGCAACTCATCAGGCAAGTGGGCCTTATATCACTTTTAAATATCAATTCTCGTTTGCACTGAAATCACAAATTAGAAAGCTGAAATAGTACAGCGCCCACAACTGGTCTGTGTGTACGTCTCCGTATATTCTAAAAATATTCTGTATTTATTGTAATAAAGATGATATCTCTAAGTGGGGCCGTTCCATTCGGTTGTTTGGGAAAAACAGCAAAACATCGAATTACAAAACAAACGGAATCACATTTCATCGGTAATTCAATATGTAATTCTGCAATTTTCGTTCATTATAGCAAAGCTTAGAGTAAACTGGTCGATTTGAGGTGAAACAATTGACGACACCTGTCAATTATTTCGAATTTGGGCTGGCCAATCGGAGCGCAGTTGTCACCGTAATGATATGGCAAGATAGTTTTCAAACAAATTAAATGACATTTCGTCTCTATTTCTGGTTATATATTCGATGACATTAGTTAACTAAATTCGATATCCGTATAAAGACGGTATCAGACCCGTATTAATAAATCCATCATAAATACTCCAATGATATAAATTAAACTGTACTAATAAATAAATACAAATACACAAGTGTACATCTTTTCAGAGATCAAAATTTCCATTAATAAACGTTAATCTGTACTTAAATTACGTTAGTCCTAATCCATCAAAGGCAAGGTCTTTGTCACTTGAGACGGTATCATCCCAAATTACATTGACTATAGTCTATTAAATCAAATTCAAAATATCTTTATTTCAAAGGTAAAAATTAGACTTCGTCAAGTCTCATTCCTAAGGCATTATTCCCCTGAAGGTAATGAATAAGTAACTCTAAGTATTGCTCATTTCGTTCATTTACATTATTTTATTAATTAATACGGGTCAGCTTGAGATATGTTTATTAATAAGGGCCTTAAAATTCATATCATAACATATTTGTTATAATTATTACTGCAAATATCAGACACAAATCGACCAGTAGGGCGCGGCTTGCGCGAGAGCGACATGAAGCGATCTCTATGCGAGAATAGTAGTATCTCGCGCTTTATGTCGCTCTCGCCCAAGTCGCACCTTGTCGTGTACCCCCATGTACAGGAGAATCAGTAGAACAATGTATATTATACGACACCTCTTGTATATCTAGCTGTATAGCTACCAGGTTGAGAAAGAAAAACTTTCATAGATTTCGCATACATGGCAAAAGAAATACAAAGATCGAATTAAGAAATTCGTAAGATCTACTGATTCGATCTGTACCTCAGTTGGTAAAGCGGTTGCCCTAGATTGGCACTACAAGCACAGGTTTTAGGAAACGAACAAATTTAATTGTGTTCTGTCTTTGTATTAATAAATTATAACAAACAAATAGAGTAACACAATATCATAATATCTGATATGAAAGTTATTTCAAAATTTTTTTTTTTTCAGAAATTGGAATACTTTACAAAAATCCTTCGACTTATCATGTCTCTTCACCGCGACATTATGGAATTGCAACTGCAATGTGCTCAAGATATTATTCCCCCGCGCCCCGAGCCTTCCCCTTTTAGAGTCCCTCCAAAAATAAAAGCAGAGATATCGATGAAATGACAAGAGGATAAATTGAGGTACATCGTTACGGTGGAGGTACCGGAAAGTGGAAATTGCATGGGCGAAGGGGTTTTGCAATGTGACGAATTGAAATTGTAATATAGTAATTTTTATTAGAAAACAAAGGAACCGATTTCAATCTTTGCTTATACATATATACATATAAACTGAAACAATTTACTTATCATTCGGTTGCGGGACAGTGCGCAAAAGCTGAGTCATACCCTAGTTTATCACCCGTACAGTGGAAATATTTTCTTCAAATTTAAATGGGACCAATACTGAGGTACCCTCTTTCCAACAAAAAAGAATAATCAAAATCGGACAACAAATGCCGGAGAAATCGCGTAACATGCACACAAAAAAAGTACAGTCGAATTGAGAACCTCCTCTTCTTTTGAAGTCGGTTAAACAAAATAAAAAATAACACGAGGTAATGAAAAAAAAGTTATAAGGACACGTTACCATTGTTAAAAAAAAGGAAAAAGAAGAGTTTGGAATAAATGGAAAATGTAGGCAAAATGCACGTCAAAGACGAATGAAAAAAAATGGTATAACAAAAAATAAATAAGTTGCCAAAGTTACTTTTAGGAATATGGCCACGAGTTATTATGAATTAATATGTATTTTAATGAATTAGAAATAGGGTTTGTAACGCAAATAAAAAGCTTTTATAAAAAAAATTTAAATTTGCTTGCAGTACTTGCTAGCTCGCTTAACGAATACTGTTAATTATTAAAGACTACATTTTGTCTGAAATAAACTAAATTGTATTGAATTGAAAAGAAATATTTATTAAAACGATAAAACCAAAATAGTAAGCTAAGCAAGCAAATATTTATTATGCTAATAAGATAAAAATGTTTGCTTAGACTGGCCATGTTACAATTTTATAAAATAGTTTATTCCATAATAAGATCTCAACATGAAAAGGACTTGATGAACCATTTAATGATGACATTTTATTGATAGAAATAAAAGTAATTGTGATTTAAGAAATTGATGTCTATTTATCTAGGGTTGTGTAGCTTAGAGAATTACAATTTATAGACAGGCTGATTTTAAAACATCATCCAATAAAGGGTTAGTTTAGTTATTTAGAATAAATAGGAAGATATATTATAGTAAAATGAGACGCCGCCGACCGCCGTGTGCCGTGTATGGACACACATTCGCATAATAACAAAAGGTGCGTGTGAGGACCAGTTATGCAACGTGAGTGCGTCGCGAGGCTATGCGAATTTGTGTGTTCGTACACGACGTGCGGCGAGCACGCACACTTACAAGCCGCGCTGCTACGTTTGTATGGAGTTACTACATTTGTCTTATTGTACTATGCATGTATGTAGATTAAAAGAAATATAGATACGTTGTAATAGATATATTTGTTTTATGGAATTAATTTTGATTTAATTGAATGTCATGATATTTTACTACCATGATATTAATTTTTTTTTGTGAAATTACTAATTTGTTGATAATTATAATTATTAATACAAATATTGTAAACAAAGAAACATTCTTTGGATCTGACAGGGCTTGAATCTGCGTCGAGTCCTGTCGGATCGAAGGGATTTTTCTTTGTGTTCGGTCTTTGTATTTAGCACTTGTAATTGTATTTGTTTAGTAGTCGGAAATTACAGGTTATTACAATGCATACTACTGTTAGCACTATGGGTGCTAGATGAGAAAACCAAATTCTGGTACCTCTAAAGGTATCTAGCTGACTGAAAAGAGGCTTTCATAAGTTTCTCACAAGTGGCGTTGCAAAAACACCGTTTAAACCCAATTACAAATTTCCGCAACAAGCACAAAGACATTCGTAACATCTGTTGACTCGATGTGTAACTCAGTTACTTTTTCGAGTCCAATCGGATTTAAGGAATTTTTCTTTGTGTTTGTTCGATCTTTGCATCAATAATAATAATAACAAACTAGTGTAGTAATATCACGGTGGTCAAAAAATTCAACAAAAATAAATATTATTATTAATACAAAGGCGATCACAAAGAAAACTGCCTTTGATATGACAGAACTCGACCGTGCGTTTGTAATACTAATACATAAAAACATCATGATAATTAATAGCCAGGGCTGGTAGCTGTAAAGTTACCTAACTGGGTAACGAAATACTTTCATAGATTTCTCATAGATGGCGCTGCGGCTAAAAAGTTGTTGAAAACCAAGTACAAAGACAAACAAGCACATAGAAAAATTCGTGAGATCCGCTCGTTCGTTCGTCTCGGCACGGTTTGCTAGAAAACGTCGTTTCGAATCCGGCCGGATCGAAGGAATTTTTTCTGAGTGTTCGATCTTTGTATTAATAATTATAACAAACTAGTGCAGTAATTTCACAAAAAATAATTGAATATCAATTCAATAAAAATTTAACATCATGATATTCAATAAAAATTAATACTGGGAAATCAAATAATGTTTTAGTTTGCTTGAACAGTGTGCTTCGGTGGTAATTTTATTGCTCATCCTTCAAGGTGTTCTTTAGTTTGAGACCAGGTGATTAGTGTGGTGAAATAGATGATAATAACACCGTGGCACAGCACTAATTTTGTATGAATATCCGCTGCCAAATGTTGGCACTTAAATTGTTATTAAATACATATGGAAATGTTTTAAAACATTAAAGCCACGATCTAGTCAATTTATTGATACAAATGTGATTTTGAATACGCGTTGTGTATATTGAATTTTTGAAAGAGCATTTTGTATGGTACGTTTTGGTCGATTTGGCCAAATTGGTAACGATGTAAAAGTAATAAAAAAAAATTA
This sequence comes from Hyposmocoma kahamanoa, assembly GCF_003589595.1. Lineage (NCBI taxonomy): Eukaryota > Metazoa > Arthropoda > Insecta > Lepidoptera > Cosmopterigidae > Hyposmocoma > Hyposmocoma kahamanoa. Next base: position 564,537 of record NW_020653731.1, read on the forward strand.
AAAACTAGGCTAGGAAATTAATAGAATGCTATAAAAGTCTAGACTAATAATATGAAAGAAATAAATTAGCACGATGAGCTTCTGAATTTTTTTTCATTTCGTTGTGGAACAAAAATTGTTTTTAATTTTTGGTATTACGAAAACGAAAAATATTTTTTTATAATTTTTTAAACATATTCCTGCTCTCCTTCTTTTTTGAATTTTTACTCTTTTTTTACCGAACTACGATAAATAGTATAATCAGCCTTCGAACTTGCCAAATTACATACTGTTAAGCCTGTTTACATAATTAATGCGAATTTTAAACAATAATATATAAAATGCTATGATTCCTTATACAGGAATGATAATTATAAACATATCATAGGTTTAAGATGAAAATTGTTAACATTTATATACAAAATTGAGGATGAGAATATAATAGCGGAGATTTTTATTTTCAGTTTTTCTTTCTTAGTATATTTTGCTACATATTTATTATAAGATTGGTTACACCCGGTCACTTTTAGCAAAATAAGTGTGCGATTTATAGGCAATTGCATCGATGCAGTAGATGTTTAAAGTTGCGCGTGTGTGTAAAGGTAGACGATTAGAGATTGCTACTGATCGCGTTTGCATCGCTGTTAAATGTCATCGTGTATAATAGCTCATAGTAGCACTTGAAGAAATTTTTTCAAATAATTTTGTATTTAACAAAAATGAGATTTACTATTGACAAATTTCTTCAATCTAGATAGATAGATAGATAGATAAAAGCTTTATTCACCACCATGACATCAGATACATGATATAGGCATTAACTTATATATAACAATAATGATATTCTTATCTACTAATATTACACTTGGAAGTCATGGCAGTGAAAAAGGCGCTGGCTCAGCATAAATGACGCGGCTGCCCGCGACTCTGGTATTCTGCCAGGACCCTATAAGATAGAGATGCCACACGCAATCCAACAAAAATCTGATTTCATTTTTAAATTATTAATTTTCAATTTTCAATCTTCTTCCTCCCAACCTCCACACATAATACACTATTTGCAGTCCTGAAACGAGGTATAGCCAAGAGCATAACAAGCCCGGCTTGAAACCTTGGACCTTGGACCGTTCCTATCGCAAGCGGCACAGAGTTGAAATTAAATCTTAAACGTCAAGCATGACGTGCTCCCGACCCTGTACGTGGACAAACAAGAGACAACCGCAAATACCCTAGCCACTCATATCCCCAATTTCTAGGATTTCTTTTGTCACTCATTTAACAAATATAATAGAGTAGTAGTAATATAAGAGAGTAGAGCGATTGAAATTTCATTTTCAATTTTTTGAAACTTAAACTATATAGTTAGGTACAATGTTGTCAACTTAATTAAGGTATTCTTAAGCTGGCTTTTGTTAATAACGTCTACAGTCTGATTCAGGTACATTCCAATTGTCTTGTATTATTAGTATGGTATTTTGTGGAAGAGCCACACTCAAAGTAGAGTCGCGAATTGCCGGCCGCTGACGTAGGCCATTATACTAATATACTAATTACGACATCACCCTATAAAACCATAGTAGAATAATAATATTCTACTAAGATTCAACTTTTCAACATTTCGTAACAACCTGTATTATAAAGAGTCGTGTCAGCGCGAATTTAAATTTTTCCGGCACTGTATCGGTTTTATTGCGCGGGTCGAACGTCAGGGACATTGGTTTTATTTCAGAATTAATTTTTTTTACAAACGAAATTAATGCCATTAGAAAAATGTATCGTAATACTATACGTGTCCTATTTAGTTATTTTAAGTTAAAAAAAAATCATTCTTATACTTACTTCACACATCTATTGAATATAGCCGTTATCTTGCAATATTTCGAGGCGAATTTGTGGTTTTTTTTCTATAGTGAAAATTTTTAGGAACCGTGTTCTACACTTTCACTGCGGAATCAACCAAACCTATTTGAGGCTGTATCGACCGTTAAGTTGTGTGGATTTTTGTGTAGATAAGGCTCCGTCGTTTTATTCGACGATTCCAGCAACGTCAGGGTTGGAAGTCTCAGTGCTATGATGAGATAAATTGACGGTTACTGAAAGTTTTTTGCGATTATATGGAAAGACAGATTGACGGATGTTGCTAGGTTTTTGCGGTTATTAAGAGAATTATGGAATGACAAATTGACGAACGTTGAAAGTTTTTGCGGTTGTTAGTTTAGAACTACGGAAAGACAGATTGACGAATGTTTGATAGGTTTTTGCGGGTTACCTGTCACAAGTAAGAAACATGATTTACATAATTTTGATTCTCCGAAAACCTTTTGACTTTTATTGAATAGATTTTGTTTCATTTGCCCGAAAACACGTTGCGGTTTTTTTCATTACACCATTTAACGTTTCACTATTTTGACATATTGACAAGTTATTATTTTCCTGATTTTTATTTCCGCAACGAACCGTTTGACTATTGTATCTAATTGAATATTTTTATTTTCTAAAAAAGATATCCATGATACATTTTTGTTGTGTTATATTATTTTTTATTATAATATTTTTTATTATGTAATAAATGTATTCTATTCTATTCTATTCTATTCTATTACAGATATTAATAGTATTAGAACGTGTCGCACAATACAACTAGTCAAATTAGCACCTCGCATCTTTAAAAAATATGGTCAACGAGATGCAAGTTAATTTGATCGAGTTGTTGTCGCTCGCTTCGCTCGTCCGGATCGTGCGACTTTTTCATATACTAACCTAACCTAAACCCATAGGAGGGGGTCGTACCGTCTAGGTAATGCAAATAAATTCGTCTCTGGCACTCGCCGGCCCCTGCCGTGGCATGCTCGCTATGCTCGATCGGCTCGTGCGGCTTTTTCTTATACTAACCTAACCTAAACCCACAGGAGGGGTCTACCTTTTTTTTTTGACAGGGGGGAAAATCTTTATGGATACCCCTGAGCCCAGGGAGACTCAGGGGTTATGTGGGGACTCTCCCTCCAGACTGGAGGGCCTAGGAGGGGTCTACCTAGCTAGGAGATGCAAACAAATTCGGTTCTGGTACTCTCCTCGATTCAGTTATAAGTTATTTATTGAATACTCAAGACCATTGTTTTTAAATTACATTTCAGATGACAGGACATTAAAACATAGCACAATGGTATGACGAAAATTACGTAAGTGGACTTGCTGTGCACCAGCAAAGTACAGTCCAGAATTTTGGTGCTGTACGGTAAAATTGTATGGCGGTACAATTTTATCTAAGAATAATAATTTTGTCGAAACGAATTTTCAGCAATGTAAATTATATGGAAAACAGACAGTATAAAAAACATGGTTAAAACCAAACAAACTTCTGCCCAAAGAATACATATGTGTAATAAATTATTCCAATAATAGGTTTTCGGACAAACGATACTTCTGCTGGAAGACATTTCTGTGTTGCAAATTTATACCAAAACTGTCATCGCATTAATGAAAAAAAGTCGAACTGTTTTCGGAGTAATGCAATTCGGAAAAAAGAAATTCAAGTTTGTGATAGGTTACCGTTTTTGCCATTATTAGTAGAACTATGACAGATTGACGGATGTTGAAAGGTTTTGCGTTGGTCCGAATAAACCTTTGCATAGTATTTATTTGAAATAAAATATAATGGATTGTACATAGTCATCATCATCATCATCTACTCGTTTACACGTCCCACTGCAGGGCACGGGTCTCCTCTCAGGCGAGGGTTTAGGTCATAGTCCGCCACGCTGGCCCAATGCGGGTTAGGCAATTTACACGCTTTCCGAAGGTAGTGCATCTTATTCTACGTGCAGGATTCATTACGATGTTTTCCTTCACAGAAAAGCTTATGGTAAATTTCAAATTAAATTTCACACATAAGTACCGACGACGTTTCCTGCTGGAGAGGCGGTAGGTCAAACGACTAGGTTGCCACGGCACATGTGTCTAGTCGGAATAAAGCAATTAGTTGCTGATTACTGGTTTATGCTATTAAGTTTTAGAAATTTAAATAGAATGTATATTAACGGAGAGTGGGCATTGGCCAGAAAAAAATCTGTATTATTAACATTAGTTAGTAGTAGTTGAGCGTCCTCACTCGTATCAAACACTAGCAACTTTTAAACATAAATGTTTTCAGTGGCTGCTTGAAAAGCAATCTCGGAACGCAGGCTAAGTAGCTTGTGATTTTATAACTGTTCTGCATATTTGTTTATGTTTGGTATCATGCAATTTAAATTACTTATTCATTACTCAAATTGATTAATTTTTTTGTCTTATACGTTTGTCCGCTCATCAAGCGTTGAAGGAGCTAATTGATGTACATTGTTGTCAATGGTGACGCGCAGTAAAATTTATGTAATGTATAATTTGACGACACAACTCTGCATTTGTTTTTCGAAATTCGAAATTTTAAAAAATGAAGTCTAATACGATCGTCATTTATGGGATCGCTGACCAGCACTACTTCTACCTCCGGCAAACCAGCATCAAAGCTCAATGCAAAACAAAGCAGTTTCGAATTGACGATATGTTAAGTAAACATTTTAATTTTCGTTTTATTAAAACTTTATAATCAGCTACCCCTTTCAATACTAGTTATAAATCTAAAAACTTATAGATGATTTGATTATATTTTTTTCGATTGTGAATTGAGATCTGACCTCACTATTATAATCTGTTAAAACGGCCATCATAACATGCCTGTACTATAGTGAATAAATGTCAACAATTATTTGAATCTACATTTTTTTGTACGTAACAAATATTTGAACGCTATGTCATTAGCATAGTCGTCAGATGCTGGGCCATTGACTCTTAAGACATCCTATTTTAATTTTAACTTGAATTTATTTTTATTTTTCTTCTTAGTTTAATGTTTAAAATTTATGTATTTTAAAACGCATACCTGGAAATAACACGGAGCGAAATCAAGTTGTATTATATTTTTCCTTGGGTAAAGCACTGTTCACATTGACGCAATCGCATATTAATACGAGATGCTATAGAAGTTTTTTAGATGTTCAATTGGCAAGCATGCCAAGAGGTTTTTAGGTGACTCGGACATAGTAGAGGCGAAGCTGCAGAGCCTTCAACACCACCGCCGTAAAGTTGCCTGCTTATCGCTATTCTACAGGATATGTCACGGAGAGTGTGCGATGGAATTACACGATTTAATACCGCCTTCCCCTTTCCTTTTTTTCCACCTGTATGTTGTGGACATTTCAAGGATTGATATGGAGTGTTACGCTTCCACATTTATATGGTGATAGTGACAGCTACGGAGTGGCATTTCTTGCCTGCGGAATAATCGGGTTTCGTTTACACTGAGTATAAAACAGCACAACTTTTCCAAAGACTCTAAATTGCCCTATTGATCCAACCTAATTTATATTCATCATCATCTTGTTAGGCGAAAGACGTCCACTGCTGGACATAGGCCTCCTCCAAAGAACGTCATAACGACTGGTCTATTGCTCCAAAAAAAAACTTAAATATTTATCGGAGACTTTGGAAGTTTGCCTCAATGAATAAATTGTATTCAACGTGTCTCTTAGCTTCAAGCATAAAATTGATAGCTATTTGAAGTAACGGTCCAAATTCAAATCAAAGTGTTCGAGGTTACCGGAGATCGGTACTGACACATCTCAGAAAGACCTAGTTGGTCCCTTGTTGGTCCTATTGGATTCCGTTTTGTCCGTCCACTAAATACGGAGACGCTTGTGTTTCGAAGCATTAACTCCGATCGAATTGACGGATCCAGAATTCGACACGGCTTTTTGAATTTGCTTTGTTTCGTGACCGATTTGAACTCAACCATTTATGGTAGTTGATATCGCTTGCGCACGCGAAATGCGTCATAAGTACAGATATTTCTTTATTTTTTAAGGAGAAATATTGCACGCGGTATTGTCTCGCGTTCCAATCGGAATTATATGAGTATGAACAGTCCTTTACACAATATGTGCTTCTATTATATCCTGATCTGGCAAAATGTACGAACAATATTGTTATGAAGGGTACCAACCGTAGCCAGAAAAAGTGGAAGCAAAGGTGTTTATGAGATGAGTAGCATTGAAACAAGTTTTCTGTTTTCTCATTCGAGTACGTCGGAAAAATTTCGGGGGTATGATTCAACCCTCCAAATTTCCCTGTCTACTTTCCTGGTAGGTTTGTCTCTTCTTATTCTAATAAAAAAGGTTCGATTCGTGATATAATATCAGCATCTTCGATTTGCATATTAGAGAATCCATGTTTTGTGTTTTTAAGCATGGTTTTTATTCCTTGTCACACCATATGCTTTTACAGCATTTTTCGAATGTTAGAGGTCATCATTCACTGGCTATTGAATTGCAGGTACTTGAACAGGAAAATTAAAGTTACCTTGAACCGGTTTGATGCTTTTTTATTAAATTTTTACCTTATCGAAATACATAAAGATCCTAGCGTACGTAACATTTATTTGTAAGTCAATGGTACATAAGAAAAACCAATGTGCAGCAACTTCTTGTTAGCAACACACGACCGTTGTTGATTATTAACTTAATTTTAAAAAAAAAATATCAAAATTGAGAAACTAGGGAACGGACAAATATATAAATTCGTATTGGGTTAGTGATAAATATGGATAGATGTGATCAAAATGTAGACTGTAGTGATACTGAGAGTTCGTAGAATTAAAATAAGTATAACTACGGTGAATCAGCTGAATGATAAACTGTAAGAAAAACAAAATAATTAATAAAAGGAAAATAAAATCTCGAATGGAATATTAGTGGTTAATACGATAATAATAAAAGAGGTGAGACAAATAGCCCAGAATTATGAGAAAGGCATTTTATTTGTTCTGAACAAGAAAAATGAAACACGGGAAAATTATTACTATTATTCCAACAGACATACAATATTGAAAAACATTTATTAAACTCTGAAAATAAATTGGGTGGGATCCCTGAATTGAAGTTCAAAATTGGAATTGATTATATAGTATACTTTACAGCTTTGGCGCAGAACGTTGCATCATCCAATGAAAATAATCCTAAATACAATCCATATATTTATGCGAACGAAGAACATACGATCAACGATACTGTAGAGTTGAATTGTATAATGCACGGTGATAATAAAAACTTTACGTTTTATGAAATGGATTCGGGTAAACAAATTGATAAGTTTTTTGGAAAAGTGTACGATACTACTATAAGATATGTTACTAACGCAGGCAAAAGAACTAAGGTGTTTTTTTTGTTAAGATACAGTGACAACAAAAAAGCTATAAAGATTGTACAAGGTGGAATATCACATTCGAAAGTTGAAAATTTTAAGTGTATTTCATATAATTTTGAAGTTCTTAATTGCACTTGGATAGTGTCTGATACTGGACTTTTAATGGAATATGAAACATACCAACAAAACACTTCAGAATTAGAGGACTTAAAAAAACATTAAAAGCAACTATTTTGGATAGAACAAAAAGGCTACATTCTTGTAGTTGCTTACATAAATGGGACGCAAGCCCACGATACCATATTTTAGAAGATAGTTTCTCAATAACGGGCAGTAATTCTTTAGGAAAATATGAAGAAGTTTTTCCTATAGACCATTTTTCCATAGTAAAACTAAATCCGCCAACTAGAAACGCTTCAATGAGAGTAGTCATAAAACTATATTGAGTTGGAAAATACACGATTATATAAAATACTTTTTAGACGACGATTTTGTAATTAACGTAGAAGTTGACTTAAAATCAAACGATATTGAGAAAGTCACAAATGACACATTTGTTTTACAGAACCAAAAAACAGATGACGTAACATACACTTTAAGGGAATTACCCTATGCGCACCTTATGTACAGAGTAAGAATATCTATGAAACCAATGGAAGCTAGTAATGAGTTTTGGTCAGATACTGCAGAAACATTCTTTAATACTACAAACGAAATTTCAAAGTCACCTGACGTACCTGCTGGGTCATATTACGAAACCATTTCCGAAAACAAAAGGCAGGTAACTTTATGTTGGAAGAAACATAGTGAATTTGAACATGGAGGCAATAACTTTTTGTATTATATTGATGTATTAGGTAACAATTACACTAAGAGTTATGTTACCCTGTTAAGTTTCTTAAAAATAGATTTACCTTTGGATAATGTCCAAGTTGCAATATTTGCTGAAAACGAAAAAGTATACATTCCTTCTCTCTGGTAATAATAAGTAATAATCTGGTAAGGGCGGCGGGTAACCGATGGATCCACGTCGCGTCCGATCGGGTAGTCTAGAAATCTTTGGGGGAGACCTATGTTCAGGACGTCTTCCGGTTAATATGATGATGATGATGACGTGGGTAAACGTGATCATAGCATGGGTGAGGTACGATGGTTGGACTCCACTTGTCTGCTTACATCAGTACCGCGTCCATACTAAACGTGTGTTATTGTGGCCTCCTCCTCGTACAGATCATGAGCCAGAGCGCTGACAGAGTGAGGTGTGTTCCGATGTAAGTGATGTCATCCGTTAAATTGTGAATGCCTGCTGTCAAGTGAAACTCAACCCAAAACCTGTCAATAATAATTATTATTATAATAATCAAGTGACGGGATGAACAAGTCGTGGGACTGGTGGTAAGTGACACGCCTATCCATAACAGTTGCGCTTTAAATCGCAAAGATCTAAGAGACACTGCCCTACGACATAAGTTGACAAGTGCCATATGCCTGTAATTTCATCAGCACCCTTACCCTTCAAAACTGGAACGCAATAATGCTCATATTACAGCTTGGCGGCAGATGTAGGTAAAGTGGTAGTACTTTCCTAGACGAACTCTTTCTCATGGAGCCCTACTGTTACTAAAAACAATACACTTCTTTTACACAAGATACTTATTTTCTGTTGTTTTCCTTTGATACTTTGTCAGTTATACTTTACAATGTTGTCTATTGAGCAAATGTGCCATTTGCCATAATGTGAACATTTTTAGGAGTAGATTACCTTTAGGTTGTAATATTGACCGGATAAGTTAGGTATTTAGTACCGATTTGAACGATCACTACTTATGAACTTACTTCTTTAGTAATTGAGTGATAGATGTACATTCTTTGGCATGTTTGATACACCTTTATTTGTATTGGTCAAACTCGCCAAACAATGTATTTACTGTTGAAGCCTAATGGATCATTCTTTTACACATTCAAACATATCCATTAGAACGGAATCGGAATAGCAGAAAGACATAGTTTGGCATAAACACTGTTCCCCTGTCGCTCTCTGTTTACTGCGCAAACTAACTTAGTCGGTCAGTTTTATAAATTACTAGTAATGTTATTAGGCTCTAATGAATTGTTGTGAATCGTAATAAATTATAAAAAAATAATGTTAGTTGACGATGCTTTAAGCGAATCTGTGTTAAATGTTCCATATAAATGCTTTGTTATGTGTATTGCGATTAAACGTTGTCAAATTATATATTTTTCTTTTCATTGACTTACATGTACATTACATTATGTGTACGGACATTGACACATTTTCTGTATGCCACCGAAATGTAACGTTGCACTTCGTGCACATTATACAATGTGTTGATTTGCATTCTCGCCATATTTAAGAAATTAATAATATAAATAAACTAAATCATCTAAAAACATGAAAAAAATATTCTGTTTAATATTCTGACTAATTGTATCTAGGACAGTTTTGCAAAATTGTCTTTGAAACGTATGCACCGCGAGCGGGCAGTGAACCCGACGGTGCCCGAATACTCGAACGATACGTAATCTTTTTCGGCCGTTTAATTACCATTTCTTATTATTATGACTACATGTTGTTTTAATTTATTAATTATTTGAAATAATTAGGGAAGTTGACAGAAAATGTTTGTTACTTTTTTGTAATGTAGATAATGTAGATGGTACTTATCGAGTTCTTAGGTTTTCGCGATTGTTACACATAGGAAATGAAACTATTTTTCCGGATTTAAATCGCGTATATTTGTTTTTTCAAACAAACCGACGTTTCGGGCCCTTTACAGGTCCCATGGTCACGGTTGACCAACATTCAAGTCACTTCAAAAAAACGATTTAAATCCGGAAAAATAGTTTCATTTCCTAGATGGTACTTGCCAATTTTAGGTTAAAACCTTGCAAGTGCCCACCATTACTGGCTAATCAAAATTTACGCATTGTCGAGAGTTTCGTTGCAACTTTCTGAACAGTAGTAGTAGTAGTAGTAGTTTGAAAGCTGAGACGGTTTTTGCGCGAAATTTTTCGACTCTCGTAATCTTCTCCGAGTGAACTAAACGTTTCACATCACTCCTGTAGTCACGCACTTGGCGTCCATAATAAGAAGAAGCACTTGATAGTGATACAATTCTTGTGAACAGAAAATTCTCTAGTCGTGGTATGTCATGTTAACAAACCACGCGCGCATTTAACGAAAGACTAGATAGAATTAATCAATTATTGATAGATATTTTTGAGATTTAATCTATTAATGATTAATAGAATAACCTCTGTACATATGGCCAAAATGCCAACGTCCGGTGGAATTATTTCACGCAATTCTGTCTTCCATAAAAGAACGCACTTGAGTTCGATAATGATTAATGAGATGTTTTGAAATGACGTACTGTTTGACTTGGAAATGAACGCTAAGTTTCTTGATAGCAGTTTTAGCTATGGATTCGATTTAACGGTTCCCATTAGGTTGGCAGAAAGATCCAAACCAAAGTGCTCGAGGTGACTGGAGATCGGTATGGGATACATTTCGGTAAGGCGTACTTGGTCCGAATTTATTCCATATAGTCCGTCCATGAAAAATAAGTACGCTTGTGTTTTCGAACCATTAACTACTGAATTCATAGGCCAGATTTAATAAGGACTCTTTGAATTTGCTTTGTCTCATGACCGAATGGAACCCAACCACTTACGGCAGTAGATAGGTGCCTTGAGAGCATGCGTCAAAAGTTCAGAATTATTTCTATTTAACTATTATATTTTATTTCCTAAGAAGAAATATCGCACTCGTTCTTGCCTCATATTTAATCGTTATTAACATGTGAACAGTCCTTAACACATGTGCGACTATTATATCCTGATCCGGCAAAATGGACCTACATATTCGACTACAGAAAAATTTAATTATGATATGTACTAGCCGAAGCCAGAAAAAATGGGAGCCAGTGTGTTTATGAGATGAGTAATATTGAAACAGTTTTCTATGTTCGGATCGAGTATGCCAAAAAATTCCGTGAGTGAGATTCAACCCCCCACATCCTCCTGTCTACTTTTCTCAGATTCTGTTCTGTTTCTCAGGTTTTGTTCAAATTAAAGATAGGTTCGATTCGTAATTTATACATTTAAGAGTATGGTCAACTTTGTTTTGCAACTGTAATATTAGAGACTCCATGTTTTATGTTTTCAAAGGTGACTTTTAACCTCTGTCAAACCATGTACCTTTATATTTTAACACATATCAGAGGTCGTCATATACTGGCTATTTCGCAGGTATGTAAATTAAAGTTGCCTGGACAGGTTTATTCTTTTTTTTTCCCTTAACGAAGTAGTATAAAGACTCATACGGTATATAAGAAAAACTAATACGTAGCGTCTTTTTGTGAACAACAGATGACAATTATGTTTTATAATTTTTTATTGTATTTCCCTTCATTTTGGAAAAAGTATTAAAAGTAAAAGAACTAGAGTCAAAGCAGATAGATAAATTCGTGTTGGGCTAAGTGATAAATATGGACAGTGACAGAGAGTGATCAGAATCTAGACAATAGTGATACTGAGATTTTGTACAATTAGAATAAGTAGAACTACGGCGCAACGGCTAAATAATAAACGTTAGCCAAAACAATGGAATTGGTATAAGGAAAATAAAGTCTCGAATTGAATATAAGTTGTTAATACAACATAAAAGGTGAGACAAATAGCTAAGACTTACGAGACTGAATATTATTTGTTCGGAACAAGAAAAAGAAAACATTGGGACAGGAGGTATTATAACCATAATACTAACACCCATACAATTTTGAAAAACATTACTTATGAAGAGTTAAAAGAACATTGATCGAAGTTAAAAATATTAAGAAGTTATAACGAAATCAGGTGGAAAACCTGAATTAAAGTACAAAATGTGGATTAGAATCTGTTGTATAACATACTTTACAGCTTTGGCGCTGGCCGCGGCATCATTAATTGAAAATAATCATGAATACCGTCCAATTATTTATGCGACCGAATTGCATATGATCAACGATACTGTAGAGTTAAACTGTATAATGCACGGTGACAATAAAAACCTTACGTTTTATCAAATGGAATCAGGTAAACAAATTGATTTGTTTTTTGAAAAAGTAAACGATACTACCATAAGACATGTTACTAATGCAGACAAAGGAACTAAGGTGTTTTCTTGTGAAGATACAGTGACAACTAAAAAGGCTATGAAAATTATACAAGGTGGAATACCACCTTCGAAAGTCGAAGACTTTAATTGTATTTCACATAATTTTGAAGTTCTTAATTGCACTTGGATAGGATCTGATACTGGACTTTTAATAGAATATGAAGCGCACGAAAACACTTCGGAATTACAAAACATAAAAACAATTAAAGCAATTGTTTTGGATGACACAAAAAGGCTATATTCGTGTAGTTGGTCATTTGAACCGGACCAAGTTACGCGAGACAATATCTCAATAAGCCTCATTGGCAGTAATGCTTTAGGAAAATATGAAGAAGTTTTTTCTATAGACCATTTTTCAATAATCAAACCAAATCCACCAACTAATTTGAAAAGTTTTAATGAGAGTAGTCATGAAACTACACTGAGTTGGAAAATACACGATTATGTAAAATACTTTTCAGACAACGATCTTGTAATTAACGT
>NW_020653731.1:577423-604649 GCF_003589595.1 Hyposmocoma kahamanoa
TTAATGATAATAATAGTACTAGTGGTCTTAAGTGGACTGGTTGTGCGAGTTCATCAGTGTCGGATTTATCAGTCGATTTGAAAGATACACTAAAAATGCTTTTTTGTGAAACCGTTCAAATTCTTAATAAATTACAAGCGTCACTACAGAACACGTTGATGCACTTGAGTGCTTAATAATGAAAATAATGTCTAATGTGAGGTGACCTTTAGTAGTTCATCAATACGCCATTATGTATTAGGTTTTCGACTATAGTGCCTGTACGCATTTTTAATCACAGCTAAAGTTTAATGTTTGCAATGCTTTTGAAAATTGTTGATTATACATATATATGCATATATATGAATAAATATATAAGGTATATGCCTTCAAACATTTTGATTATTTGTTAAAAATTACACTCGAGCTCTCCACGTGACGAGAAATTCATAACAGTATAAAAACCCTACCTCTTCTCGAATTTAAAATACGGTTCATTTTGCTTCGGTCAAACGGCAGGGACACAGGCTTCACTTTAGATTTTTTTACAAACGAAATTACAGCCATTTGAAAATGTATATCGTATAGAATACGTATTCGGTTTAGTTCAGTTCATAAAAAAAAAAATTGGTATATGTAAAATATCTATTGAACACTGCGGTTTTCTTGGAAACCGCAGTGTTCAATAGATATTTTGTGTTCATTTTCCGCCATGAAACTTTTTAGGAATCGTGTATTCACAGTGCTCAATTTGACTATATATTTTTTCCAAAATGATTAATTCAACGCTTTTACTATTATGCGAAATCAAACAAAGCTATATGATGTTGCACAGACTCTTAAGTCTTTATAATAAATCGTCAACGTATACACCACGTCGCGTCGGTACAAATTGATGATTTAAAATTAAGAAATAAAATTAATAATAACATTTTTGGATGACTATGGAAAATTAGAACAGGAGGTGTACTATAAAATACTTTGCTAAAAATGTTATCATAAGTCATTTACCTAGCGTATTAAATTGAATTACACGAGTGACAGTTTATGTAAGTAGACCTGCTTTTGAGTGTGAGTAAACGTGATTATAGGATGAGTGAAGTGGGAGGGTTGAACTCCACTTGTCAGCTCACATCAGTACCACATCCATACTAAACGGAATGTGTCCTCCTGGATCATAAAGATCCACATGAGCCAGAGTGCTAATAAATAAAATCTAATGTGCGATGCAGTGCGGGCGTTCCGGTGTAAGTGATGTCAACCGTCAAAATGTGAATGTCTGCTGTCAAGTGACAACCAAACCTTGTCAATAACAAACAACAAAACAACAACGCACACACATTCCTATGAGTGACAACCACACATTACACCCAAACTCACTAGAGAAATAAACGTAGGCCATACAAATATCTTTCTTTGATATTGTTAATTGAATGGCTACAAAAAATAATCTTCAAATAAAGTTATCCAAGAGTAATAATGTACCTAATGAATTTTACTAATTTACGGAATCAAATAGTTACTATGAATTATAACGGATAAGTTTTGCAGAACGCCACAGATGTGACATTTCTAGGATTAATTGTAGATTATAAGCTGAAACAACAAACAGAGAAAGTGTACATTAAATAAATAGATTTGATTTTGCAGAATCGAGATACGGCCTTATTATTTGGGGGAATGGTACAGAGTTTGAGAAAGCTTTCATTGCTCAAAAGATGTGTATACGAGCTACCTGCAACTTAGCACCAGATGTGTCATGACGCCCTTATTTTAAAACGTTAAAAATATTAACTCTCCCCTGTTTATACATACTCGAAAGTATACTTGTAAAGACGAATCAACATAAATTTATACTCGCTAAAGGTATGACTGCTAGAAGCTAAAGAAACCCTGATAAAGTAGTACTAGACACAACTCCTAAGACTAAATGCTTCAAAAACAACTGTTATGGAATGTGTGGTTTTCTTTAATAAGCTACCTTTTCATATTAAATGTCTTCCTTTGATCAGTTTCAAAAAAGAACTGCGCAAATGGCTCTTAGAAAAATAATTTTATTCGGTGGACGATTTTTTCAAATTTAAAGACTGATCCGTATCGATGCATAATTATTCTTGATTTAGTTTATCTAATGTATTAATGAAATTATATTTTAATGTATTTTTCACTTCGCATGCTCTTAAAGTTCGTATTTATGCTGGGTTTAGGCTGCATAAAATAGGATTTTATGCTCTAGTGCATAAAATGAAATCGTCGTTTAAGACCGAGGCAATGACGCCTGCGCCAACAGCCACACACACTAGAACTTTATAAACAGTTTTATTTTTATTTTTTAATGCGTGTTATATTACAAAATTAAAAAAGTAGGCTATAGTAATTCTAATAAGTTATAAGAAATAGAAATGCATAAAAAATAAAAGCTTGTAAAATATAACTGAGCATTATGTAGTCCGACCTGAGTCACGTGTAGAAAAAAAGTAGTACATTGGCGGGATTGTCGTAATTTTACATTCAATTTTAATTAAATAATCGTTTATTTGTAATATTGATGTTTAATTTCCTCGCAATCGAAGTGAAAAGCAGAGTGTATAGCTCGTTCATAAAACCCATCTTACCCTCGACTTAAGTATCCTCTCTCACGAGTATATCAACTCTCGCCTGCGGCTCGGGTGGATATACTCGTATCGGGTAAAATGACGCGTTTTATGCACTTGTTGTACAATCTACTATTATTATTATATTTAAATGCTTTTGCCAAGGCTAAATATGATAACTTCATCAATTTAATTTTAACACCAACATTTATACTGTGCTTACAATATCTATAGCGAATAAATGAGATTTGACTGGATCCAGCATGGTAACCGTTCGACCACACACACAGCACACTTAGGTACCTTAGATACTTTGTCAGCTACTTTACAATGTGCCCTCTATTGAACAATGTGCCATTTGCCATATTGTGAATATTTTTAGGAATAATTTACCTTTAGGTTGTAAAATTGACCGGATAAGTTAGTTATTTAGTACCGATTTGAACGACCACTACTTATGAACTTAGGTTTAGTAATCGAGTGGTAGAAGTACACTCCTTGGCATGTTTGTTTTTAATTCACCTTTATTTGTAAGCCTAATGGATCATTATTTTACACATTCAAAGAGAAAATGTTTCTCTTTTCGCGTCCGTACGCTATCCGTATAGAATGGAATCGGAATAGCAGAATAACATAGTTTGGCAGAAACACTGTTCTCCCGTCGCTCTCTATTTAAAGTAACTAACTTAGACGATCAGTTTTATTAGTGGTGTTATTAATATATGTATATATCAAAAGTAATGTTAGTTGTAATGCTTTAAGCGAATCTGTATTAAATGTTCCATATAAATGCTTTGTTATGTGTATTGTGAATAAACGTTGTCAAATTATATATTTTTCTTTTCATTGACTAGTACGTAAGTACGTACATTATGAATACGGATAACGACACATCTCCTTTTTTAATTATCCTATCTCCACTCCCACCTTTGCGTCACTACCTAAATTTAAGTTACTTAACTTTAAAAATATAACTATAACATTGCGTCATACATCTCGCAGTGACTGTAATGCTTCTCCACTAATGTAATGAACCACTTTCTAAAATATATGATAATATAAGGTAACAGACAATATATTATGATGAATTTTTTTATTATTTACATTGTGAGATTGTCTACTCATCAATACGAATATCTTATAGTATGTGGACTATCTCACATACAATATATCAACTGTTCTATATTAAATGATTTGAGTGAGTCCCCTAATCAACATCGTCAAATATCTTCATCATCGTAAAATAACAAGAAACACCATAATTACGTATATCATAATTGATAACGCCCTAGGAAGCTTAGACAGTTTTTCATACTTGTTGCTGTAGTTTCATGAAAATAATCTTTAGCTGAGATTATTATATCCCAGACTTTTTTATTTCTAAATTAGTGTCGCTTTTTCTCAAAATCGAGATTTATTTATGAATTAAAATCTTTTGCTCCAGGAATACATAAACTCCTTGGCATCAGATGACCAAACCGGCATGGATTCCTTTCACGAGTGCCTTCAAGAGTATGGAGAAGGATTGGAAGTAGTCCAAATATGCTGCGAACCTGAAGACTCTTCGATTAAAGACGAGGAGCTCTCTGCCTTAGCCGACCTTAGTTTTGATGAATGTCATCTTAAAAATCAAATAAATGAACAGGTAAAAGGTAAGAAAAAAACCGAAAAGGAGAAAATCAATGGAACTATATTGAAATCCTCGAAATCTGACGAATCCCTGGAGCAAGATGACTTAACAATAACTGAAGATGATGTTTTAATAACTCCTAGAGAACTCCCTGACACAAGAAGCAAGTCTGCTGATAGAAAAGGCGATGATAACAGGTGTTTATCAAAACAGCAAAGTAAGGATATATCCACGTCAGATGAAATGGTCTTCGCTGTAACACCGACGGGCTTGGAAAGAATAAGTTTTGATAAATATTGGAAAGAGGATGAAAATAAAGAAAAAAATCTTCATAAAGTCAAAAGTGAAGAAAGTTGGAAAGAGTGCCTGAACTCTCCTACAGACATAACAAGTAGTTGTTACGATACAACAACTAGGATTTCCGTCCACGAAGAAAGTCATTCTTTACTATACATCGACCATGAGATTGATGGATACGAAACGTGTCTAGACGATGATTCCACGTCTGCAAAGAGTACAATAAAAAACGGTCGTAAAATGAACGGCGATCCGGAGATCAAAGAAACAAGTAAACAAGACAAAATAGCTATTAGAAACAAAGACAACGACGCAAGTGCCAAAACTGCCATTGCTACAGAAGAAGTGACGTCGTACGGACATCCTTACGTCCAAGAGCATATAATTAAACAAATGAAATCATTAAGAATCGAACCTTTGAATATAAATATAACTAATAAAAAGAAAAAACGTAGTCCAACTAGGCCGTCCAAAAGTGAACGAAAATGCATTGAATATTACAATGATCAAGATGAGTGTTTAAAAGAAATTCGTCAAATGAAATTGGAAGAAGAAGAAAGAAAAAACAAGGAAGTACAACAGAAGCTCTTAGAAAACAACACAGCGGTAATGGAGAAAAAATTACAACTAAAGAAGCAGGAACCAAGTGAGGAATCAACGGACTTAGAAACAAACTACGTGCCGGGATGTCATAAGTGTTTTTTAGAAAACTATGCGTACGCAATAACAAAAGCGTATATGGCTGAAGCTAAAGGGTGTAAATACTGTGAGGTGATACGTGATATGTTAGAAGTGCCAAGTTCTATGCGTGACAGAAGAATGTCAGCGCCGGCTTTAGTGAATCTGAAGAGTTCGTCAGAGACGGAAGAAGAGGAGTTACTGTTGGTTCCAGTTGTAAATAGAAGAAAATCAGCTGGTCCGTTGAAGTTTCTTGTGCCTTCTCGGAGACCGAGGTAAATTTGCTTTATTTTACTATTCAAACTTTAGCATCTTGAAATAGGGTTCATAATAAGTGAAAGCGAATTGTTCGTAGATATGAGAGTTTGTAAACACAATTGATAAGTAGCAAGTTATGTTATTTGTTTACGTTCTACTGATCTTTATGCTACAAAACGTATTCACCAAATGAGTGTAATGTACTAGGAAAGACGTAAAGAGTAATTATTTTTAATTTACTTATTAGGTCAGTAGCAATCTTTCGAAATAAATATACTTATGCAGTTTGCTGCATGAAGCAGTGATAAGAAACGAATAGTGAAATCGAGAATCTATGTTAATATAATATAATCGATGTTAATGTTAATTATGTACTGAACGCGTCATACACGCTTTAATTAGTGTTATATTGTCATAGTAATAACTGGCAATGGCACACGTCAAAAAAAATTGGACTTTTCGTTAATGGTAAGTAAATTTCAACTTTTCGTTACCACAAAAGTAAATTTTTTGCAGGTAAATAAAAACGTTCTTGTTCTTATGACAGATTCAATTAGAAACATGATTTACATAAATAAATATCAGACAACACGACATACGTTGCTCTGATCCCAAAGTAAGTAGCTAAAGCACTTGTGTTATGGAAATCGGAAACATCTACGGTACCACAAATACCCATACCCGAGACAATATAGAAAAGTTAGATTTCTTAACTGACCCGGCCGGAAATCGAACCCGGGACCTCAAAGATGGCGACACCATGAAAACCGGTGTGCCAGCCACTCAACCACGGAAGCCGTCACAATACATTAGTAGAAACAAAAATCGTTATTATAATGGTGTAATGGGTTTGATGTAAAAAAACGTTAATTCAACATAGTTTTTAATTGAAAATAAAAACAGGAGATACCGGAAGCGAATTAGGGGGCCCGAAACAAGGTTGACTAACCTATGCTCCTTAAAAAAAACACAAAATTCAGCAAATTTTTTTTTATAACCGAATCCAAAAAAAGGAGGAGGTTCTTAATACGACTGTACGTTTTCTTTGTATGTATGTTACGCGATAACTCCGGCTATTTGTGAATCGATTTTGATGATACTTTTTTTTGGAAAATCTCAGTAGATTTCATTTAAATTTGAAGAAAATATTCCACCCTTAAGGGTGGCAAACTAGGGGATGAATGACTTTTGAGGGCGGTTATTTACTGACATTGTTTACAACGCAAATCTACTATTATAAATCTACTATTCGATTGTTATTAGATGTATTTCAATAAAATTTCTTTTCTGTGCTCTGTAATAAATGCGTTAGAGGATAGTGAGATCATTTTACAGTACGAGCCTATGCACACGTCGTTTTCTTTTTTACGCACATACGACGCGCTGTAGTGAATCGATTCAACCGTGCGCAAACATCGCGTTGCAACTGTTGCTTCATTTCAAAAATTAACAAACAATACTCACATTAAAACTATCTCTTATCAAGATGTGATATGACTATGTCTTATCAAATACTCCGTGTACCACGCCAGCAGATCAAGCTACACATTGACGTATCTAGTTCCGTTGCACTGGAGGCAATTTTCGAACAAAAATATGTAGTCTGATGTGCTGTTGACCGTACATAGGCTCTAAGAGAGTATATACTTTATTTCAAAAAGACATTTCGATGCCTTACTTTCTCATACTCGTATCTTATAAAGAGTGATTATTCAGGGGATGGCAAACGTTCTATTTATTTTAAATTTCTTATCAAGTGTTAATTTAGATGCATTACTATATGAATAGGAAAAAGCTAGTGTGTGAATATGAGGGATATGTGATGTGAAATCGGTCTGCAAAATTTGTATATACCTACCATTGACTTACAAATAAATGGACGACGGGTCTAATACAAAAACCACGAAAAAAAT
Organism: Hyposmocoma kahamanoa; assembly: GCF_003589595.1. NCBI lineage: Eukaryota > Metazoa > Arthropoda > Insecta > Lepidoptera > Cosmopterigidae > Hyposmocoma > Hyposmocoma kahamanoa. The sequence continues at coordinate 584,773 of NW_020653731.1, forward strand.
GTCCCAAGTCAACCTATTTAAACCCAGTGATATGTAAAGGAATATGAAAAAGCTAAAACGTTGAATTTAAATTGTAATGTCATCGCAGTACTGTCTAATTTTGCTTACTTCGATGTCAGTCGAACAAACGAAGACTAAAGCGTGAATGACGCTCTGTATACGATTTTAACGCCCTATAAGTTCGTACACTTTTTAGCGCGGACCCGACGTCCATATAATTGTAAGTCAATGATACCTACGATTCATTTTTTGCATTTCAGTAAGTTTGAGCAATCATGGCGATTGATTCATTTGTTAAAAAATCGTGCAATTTAAGATTCACCTCTCGGTGTCTATCATAAACGCTTGAAAACCCACGCAATATCATGTTGTATTTTCGAGTAAAATATAGTAAATTGTTCAGAACCTCTAGCGCTCACACCAAAAACTAAAATTTGACTATACACATCTCACTGCTCACAATACTTTTTGGCGGCAGAAATAGGTAAGGTAGGAGTATTTCCCTGGCCAAACTTCACTGTTTCTACTGCTACTGAATTCATTTTCAATTTGGAGAACCATTACTCCCCTTTTCAGCTTTGCCGTAGTCGGCCAAACGGCCTTAGCAAGATCAGGCTAAGTCCGTCCGTGGTGGCACTGTTAAGGTTTCACCGCGTTACGGCTTCACGTGGAAGGAAATCTTTTGTCAATGCGTAGATGTGTGTTGCGTATGCCGTAAACGTGATATGATGTTTTTCTCGCACCGAATAAGTGTGGTGGCCACAAAATTCTTCTTATATTCGGCTACATCTATGATCAGGGATCGGAATAGGTAGAGATTTTTTACCTAAACTTCGAGGAACATAGACGGAAAATGGAGACTGCCTTACGACATTATTTTTTACGTCCTGGATCTGGAAATCACTTAAGAACATTAAAAATTGACGTAACTGGGGATAGACAGGTACACTATATTTATCTTAACTTTGCGACTCACAGTGGGTCGGATCTGCGATATTGGGGACATTGAATTGTTTTTCACTATACCTCTCTAAAAAAAATGCCCCATTGTTACAAAGTCTTAGTCAATCCATTCTTGGAATCAATACAGATACTACACTTTAGATAGATAGGTCGCTAGATTGCTTTACTTCAGCTACTATCACAGCTTAGCAGTCGATACAACTTCAAATAATGGCTTTGGTTGATTCAGCATAACAGTGAAAGTGTTAAGTTAATCATTTTGGAAATAATATTTGTAGCCTTAACTCGCAAAGGTCTGAATGGCACTGCCATTACGCTCGTCACCCTGAGACATAAGTTGACAAGTCCCATTTGCGTGTAATTTCACCAGCACCCTTACCCTTCAACACCGGAACGCAATAATGCTCATATTACAGTTTGGCGGCAGAACAAGGAGCTCTACTGCAATTGAAACTAGAGTTAATAGAACTTTTACATCCTCTAGGTTAAATCTGCGACCAAAACAGTGCGTGAGCCGATCGAGAGAAGCGAGCATGCCGCGGCAGCAGCCGGCGAAATGGCAGTATTAATCTTCATTGTGCAATTAAGTACAAGTGTACTTAATTGCAGAATGTTGACTAATAGATACAATTGCTAATTTATTAGCCTAGGCGCTTCAAGTATTTGTAACGACGTAACGTATTACATTATTTATTTAATATATATAAATATTATATTTAATATATAGGTAATTAATTCATTAAGTTGGGTAATGATTATATCTAACGTTTGTTATAACATTACTGCTTGGCGGCAGAAATAGATGAGGTGGCAGTACTTCCCTGGATGATCTCTTTAGACAGGCCTTTTAATATATTTTAAATAGAAACCACTGTGAGACTCAGACATATTAACTAAAATAACGGATAAATTCTGACGGAAACAGTTTGAGTTTCTATCGAGACACCGCCGCGGAATCTTATGATTAAGGACCACGAATTGGTTCAAAACACGTCGAGCAAAAATTGACTCGACGACTTAAATATGTGAGTTATCCGTTATTTTAATTACACCTTTAGTGTAATTTGTTATAATAATATTACTGCTTGGCGGCAGAAATAGATGAGGCAGTACTTCCCTAGATGATCTCTTTCACGAAGAGCTCTACTGCTTCTAAAATGCGTGTGTATGTACCCGATTACTTCGACATTTGTGAACGGACTGCGATGATTCTCTTTTTGTTAAAATGGGGTTACCTCTATAATGGTTCCATCCAAATTTGAAGAAAATGTTCCACCTAAATTAAGTATTTATGGGACAGCATACAAACGACGTTATTTTCTGCCGCCAAGCAGTAATGCGAGCATTACTGCGTTCCGGTTTTGAAGGGCACGGGTGCTAATGAAATTACATCAGACTTTTGAAATTACGTCTTAAGGTGATGGGCGCAGTGGCAGTGCCCCTCAGATCTTTACAACTGTTATGGACAGGCGTGATATATTAATACCAGAAAAAACTTTGATATATTTTGGAAAATTTTAATAGAAGCAACTAGTTAATAAGAATTCGTTCAAGGAAACACTGCTACTGTACCAGTTTCCTGCCATCAGTGACATGAGCATTACTGCGTTTCGGTTTTAAGGGCAGTGGCTGCAGGTGAAACTACAGGCTCATGTGACTTGTTAATTTTATAATCTCAGGCGTCGCTAGCACCTCAAACCTATGAGATTGAAAACTCCATCAGCTCATCTCGCCCGCCCCCTTTACCATCAGACGTCCAGACGTACGGCGGCATATCGTCCTTACTTGGTTATTAGGCCCTCTTGGCGTACTAAGCGCAGGAATGTAATTTCCAGCCTGCGATTGTTTCCTAGCAAATCCAACCCCAGTATCTTTGAGGTGCGACTGAATAGGCATTTCGGGGTGAAAGCTAGAGTACAGGTTTCGGCGTAGTTTAGATTCCAGATCCCTCACAAACTGTACTGTGCTTGTTAATGTATGTAAACTACAATTTTGTAGTTTGTGATGGTATAAAATAAACTTTTTTCCATTTTCTATCGTAGATCATATCCTATCTTTGCTCCACTCCAGTAGTGGTCAAAAGCAAGTCCCTTTACTTCTCTATGCGGTACTGCAACTGCACCATCTGTTTTTTCCCGATAATCATAAAAATAAGGCTAACTTTACTTCGTTTCAATCCATTTTAAACAAACAAGTCTCTTACCCGACCTTAGACGGTTTAGTGTTGGCCAATTTTACTGCCAACTACAAATAAATAAATTAATTGAATGAATAGATTTGTTTAATTGACTCATAATAGCGGGTTTCATTACATAACTTAGAATAATAACGCATAGAATGATAGTTTCATATCAAACGAACTGTCACAAGTGAGGCAAAAATCCAATTCATGTAGGCTAGTTTTAGTAGTAGGTTAATTTTCGGTTTTAGTGAATATTTATATAAAAATACAACTTGAAACGCGTTACTTCCTTGTGGAATGTGATGTTAGTGTCTATTTTATGTTTTTCTGACGTATTTTTACACTCACATTACCGCACATTTCGTCATTTTTAGCTAAAATTCTTGATCTTTTCGCGGTGCAAGTTGACCTTGAGCACTGAAGGCCCACCCGCTCGTGTAGGCCCATTGGGCGCGCTTCAATTTGCCTCACTTAGCGTGTGCGGACTAGGTTTCTATGCGTTATTATTCTAAGTTACATAACTCATAAAAGCATAAATAAAATTTCCGAAATCTTAATTTTAAATCCTCCTTCAAATCCTTACACCTTAGTTACTCGTTCGATTACGATTGAAGTTTTCCAATACACCCTATTGTTGCTAGCAAATTCCAATTTCCTTATTTGTCATAAGATCCACGGACCTATACCAACCAACTAATTCGGCTAAGTGGTCAATTGGGTACATGATGTAATTGCACTGAAGTCCCTTTGGGCGCGGAACACTTTGTGCCTCTAATAATATTATTAACTACTACGATAACCTATACCTGAACCACACAGTTATAAATCTACTTTACGAAATTTGCAATTACCTGAGTGCAGCTAATGACGTATGTGGTTTTAAATGACCACATAACTGTATATGGATACGATATGTAATTGATTATGGATCCAAACGACAACTGTCAATTTGATTTGTTCTTCTTCGTATTGTATCGATGGCAAACACTATAATGTTTTCATCATGGTGCAAGGATTTGCCAATAGACGTAAGGTACCTATAGATTGTTGCCCAGGGCGCAGCTGTGTCAAGCGTACTGGAAGGGAAGCGAACACGTGGAGAGCCTCCTTTCATGCATCCTAAGATTCGACTAGTTAAGTTAATTCAAGCGTTGAAAATAAGTTTATATACGACAAACTTGACCACGTCAATAATAAATATGGTATGGGTGAAGATATTTTTTTCTTAAAAAATAACAAATGCATTTAGCGAGAAATACAAGGCAGTAGAACTCCTTGTCAAAGAGTTCGTCCAGTGAAGTACTGCCACCTTAACCATTTCTTCAGCCAAGGAGTCATGTGAGCATTACTGCGTTCCGGTTTTGAAGGGTGAAGTTATAGACACATGGGACTTGTCAACTTATGTCTCAGGGTGACAGGCGCAGTGTCAGTGCCCCTCAGATCTTGCGATTTAAAACTCTGAGTCTCACTGCAACTGTTATGGAAAGGCTTATAGCTTACCACCAGGCGTCACTTAACCTACCGTAGGCGCCACGAGTTCTAATTACTAAAACGAAAAATTTTGCCACTTTTGTGGAGGACGAGGCAATCACACAAATAAAATGCTAATTACTAATGCATATCACGGTCATGTCGCTATACACGCACACTACGAAATTAGGCAACACTATCGTACCTTTACGCACACAGTAACTTTGATTTTTTTAATATAATATCAAGTGACGGGACTAACATGTCATGCGCCTGATGGTAAGCTTCACGCCTGTCCATAACAGTTGCAGTGCCACTCAGAGCTTTCAGTCGCAAAGATCTGATCAACACCCTGAAACATAAGTTGACAAAACCCATGTGTAATTTCACCAGCACCCTTACCCTTCAAAACAGGAACACAGTAGTGCTGACATTACTGCTTGGCGGCAGAAATAGATAAGGTTGGTTTAATGCTAATACTGTCGCTTCTACTTCTGGCCGTTCTATGTATCTTTGTTAATTGTGTATAGCAACAGTCACGTTAGCGATTCAACAACTAACTCACATTTAAATAATAAGCAATTACCTATTTAATGTAGAATAATTTTTATACCCAATCTTTGTCGTTCGATATTTCAACTGTACTATATTTAGTTACTCTTTTCTCATGTTAAGTGAATGAAAATTATTAATGAGAAATAACATCTTTAAACCTAACCTAATGCCCTTCAAGAATCGACAGGAACCACATGTTGTACAACTATGATAGAATATACATAGGTACTCATATACACAGTTATAAAAAGATATTTCGATTTCGCCGTAGTCTTAAAAAAACCACTAAAACCAGTACAATTACATGATAAATAAAAAAGAATCCTTTTTATTAATCAAACAAATGAACTTTTTGAGGTTTTGTTTGAGAAGTGAAAATGGAAAGCAAAAAAGAACAATTAATTACAATTCTCGGGTCTCAGTTAGGATTATAAAAGATTAGTACCAAAACACTAGACTTGTGATCACTAGGGATGTTAATAGCCGTTTATCGATATCGATGTCTATTTGTTTTGTGACTTTATTAATGGACTAGTCGATTCAAAACGATCTTTGACCTCAAAGGCATGTTTTAAGTGTCCTAAAATAATTATGGCATACTTAAAATAAAACCCAAATGGAATTCAAAACTACCTTTTGTCGATCCCGTTAGAAGTTAAACCTTTAAGTCCAATTTAGAAGTATCTGGCCTTTATGCGTACAGTTTTACGACGTGACCGAGTAAATAAATATTTATCGAAATTGTCGTGTATAAATATGGGACACTAAATAGAATAAAAAACATTTTTTTTAATTTCCTACTCGAGAAAAGTATAATTATTTAGTATAATAGATTTTTTAAAGAAGGCGTTTTCTGAAAGTTATCGATAAATCACTCCTCGTCACAAGCACAACACTATAGAAAATTGCTAATGCCAGTAATTGAATTATGGCGACCGACCTCAATGCCTCACTTTAAACCGAAGTCGCGTACTCTGACCACGCTCCGTCCCATTTCGGTTTCAACCGAATTTATTATACAGATTTTTATAAATATCGATTTCAATTATCGATCCTTGGCGAATGAGCAATTTTGGAAACACTAGTTGAGGGGAAATGTAGTGTTGTTCTGTTGGTGTTCGGGCTTAGAATCGGTGAGTTGATTTAATTTAATTTTGTAAAATTCAATTACGTGACGGTAATCGTATAATATATAATATACGTATTTGTTGTATACATCTAGTTAAGGGTATTGATTTTACAGATTTTCATTGAGTAACATGATGATTCGTTTAATTTTGTGTGAAATTACTCCACTAGTTTGTTATAATTATTAAGATAAAGATTGAACACAAAGAAGAATTTCTTCGACCTGGCAAGATTCGAACATGTGTCTCTGCCAAACCAGAGCCATCGCTCTTACTAGCTGAGCTACAGATCGAGTTAGTCTACAGATCTTTTGTATTGAATTTTTTAAAAGAATTAATTTTATTTATAACCGACGGTACTAAAACACGTGTTAGGTATGAATGTGGAGGGATATAAGGGGAAAGGAAGGCCAAAGGAAATGTGGATGGATTGTGTAACAGATGACATGGATAAGAAAGGTGGGAGTATGGAGTCAGCTCCATACTCGGTTGATAGGGGAGAGGGTTGTGCCGACCCATCGAGTATATAACCAGAAATAGATACAAAATAAGATCCATCCATCCCTAGCAACTGATCAGGCAAATGACCCTTAAATCATTTTTAAATATCAACTCTCATTTGCACTAAAATCACAAATTAGACCAACGACTGACCTGTGTGTACGTCTCCGTAAATTCCAAAAATATTATGTATGTATTTGTAATAAAGATCTCTAACAGACGTCTCGTTCAATTCCCGGGCCGGGAGAAATATTTGTATGGCCTATATTTATTTCTTTCGTGTGTTTGGGTGTAATTTCTGGTAGTCTATATGTGTGTCCATGGCACCCGCGACACAGGGCTTCCCTTGTGTGGGGCTATGTTGAGTGTATTGTGTGTGTTATTATTATAATTACAAAACAAACAGAATCACATTTCATCGGTAATTAAATATTAAATATGTAATTTTTCAAATTTCGTCCATTATCGTCAAGCTCAAGTTAAACTGGTCGATTTGAAGTGAAACAATTGACGAGTGTCGTCAATTGTTTCGAATTCGAGCTGGTCAATCGGAGCGCAGTTGTCATAGTTTTCAAACAAATTCAATGATATTTCGTCTCTATTTTTCTGGTTTTATACTCGATGTGCTGATCTCACCAAGCGTGGGATAAGGACAGGAGAAGAAGAAGAAGCATTAAAATACTTGTTAAAAGTGACTCTTGCTACCACATCAGGACCAAAATGTTTTTTTTTGTCAACTGTGTAAGGTTTTCGCAATAACTAAACACGAGAATTGAAAGTATTTTTTAATTAAATCGCGTACATTTGTTTTTTCAAACAAACCATCGTCTCGGGTTCTTTAAAGGTCACAAGGTCACAGTTGACTAATTAGCTCTTTCAGTTAAAGCGCTTGGGGCTACGTGTTTAGAAGACAGGCAACTTTCTCCCATAGCATAGATAGGAAGTAAAATAAATAGTTCTTAGGTTTTCGCGATTGTTACACATAGGAAACGAAACTATTTTTATCTGACTTCAAATAATCTTAGTACAGAGTACTAAAAAAATCAACCTCAGAAGTAAGTGGAATTACATATAATTACCAAGTGTTATTGAAATCGGTTACCGGAAAGTGCGCAAACCCGGATTCATCCCCTAGTTTGCCACTATACGGGACTTGACACAGGAGATAATAAAAATTGGTTCTCACTACTCAAAGTATATTGAGAGAGAAAAACACCTTGAATTGGAGAATAGCTGATTTTGCTATTCTCCAATTCAATGTGTGTTTCTATACCATTAAAATGATAGCTCCTTATAATAAAATTTAGGCGCTATTTATAAAAATGAATCTTCACGCGTGAACAGCCACCCTTGGAGGTGGATGATTTTCTTTAAAATTGAATGGGACCACTACGGAGGTTCACAAATACTGGAGTTATCGCGTAACATACATACAAAAAAAAAAACATACAGTCGAATTGAGAACCGCCTCCTTTTTTTAAAGTCGGTTAAAAAACTATCTCAATTCGAATGTTTTTTTTATGTATGTTACGCGATAACTCCGGTATTTGTGAACCGATTTTCATGATTCCTTTTTTGTTGGAAAGGGAGTATAATTCCATAATGGTCCCATTTCATTTTGAAGAAAATCATCCACCTCAAAGGGTGGCTGTTCACGCATGAGGATTCATTTTTATAAATAGCGCCTAACTTTAATTTAGGAGCAATTATTGTTAGCAATTATTTAGTTGATATTGCTATTTATCCAATTCAAGGCGTTTTTCCCTCGATATACTTTCAGTAGTATCGTAGTGAGAACCTATTTTTATTATCTCCAGTATCAAGTCCTGTATAGTGGCGCACTAGGGGATATTTCAATGAAACTTAGCAAATAGACGTAATTCCACGTACTTTTGAGGTCGGTTTTTTTAGTACTCTGTACTGAGATTACGTTGATTCTTTTTTGTTGGAAAGAGGGTAACCTTGGTCCCATTTAAATTTGAAGAAAATATTCGTCGTCTAAGGGTGACAAACTAGGGGATGAATCCGGTTTCGCGCACTTTCCGGTAACTGATTTCTTACTGAGTAAACTGAGTAAATTTTGAGTCGTTTGTTTTTATAAAAAAGTTGTAATTATTTCGGATACAAATTGCATATATTTGGTTTTTCAAACAAACCAATGCATCGGGTCCTTTACATGTCTCATGATTGCGGCTGACTAAGATGGTGTCTCAACAAAATGTACTCGATTTAGACATGAAAAAAAAATAGTTTCATTTCTTATAAACGTTCCTTATCGAGGTTGGCTTATTGGGTCTTTTGCCGTTTCATGTACACGTGGACATGCCCCATTGTGGGGCCCACACGCAACAAGATTTATTGGAATAGATTACATTCTGTTTTTGACGGTCCGATACACGTTTCAGACAGGTAATCACACAAGCACCGAAATTCAGTCATTTCGGCGCCATCCAATTTCGTGTCATCTGAAATCTCTATTTTGTCAAACATTTCTAAAGCAGAGTGGCGATCTCTGATTAATAGATTTGGGAAGGCGCTATATTACGCTAATGCATTTTAGTAGGTTTGGTGCTAGCATAAAAAATCAACCATAGGAATAGAAATGTCGCTAATTTTGTTTGAAAATTATCCGCCCAAAAACTTTTGCGGTCCGAGACTATTCGTTGTGGAACATTTCGTTGCTTTCTAGATTATTGACTTAACAGAGCGTCAAATAAAAAAAAAACATCAAGATGATGGATAAAAAAAATCGTACATCGGGCTAATGTTGTCACGTAATTATTTTAATCAAAAGAAAGCTCGGTGTCCTATTATCAATAAAATGTAGCAGTTTTTGAATACACCATCTTCTTATGTCGATACTTTTGTATTTTAGGATTATATTGACCTTGAATAGTATGGTGCTGACTGCGTTGTCTGATCTTCCCTCGTAGAGGTATTGGGGCACAAGGGGCACAACGGTAAGTGCTGCATGGACTGTGTTGGGGCACCGCAGTCATATGGACTAGACTAGCATCTCTGAAACCAATAAATGGTTTCTTATTCTATTCTAAACCCCATTTACACATCAAGATGTGTTTGGCCACACGGGCCACCGCAGATCGCAACCTGGTGGTAATTACTCTTGAGGTATGGTGAAACCAGGTGGTTGGGGGTTTTTCCGTTTCCACAGTGCACACTTAGTGACATTTGGATGGTCACTCGTAGCCTTTGTGGTGCGCAGGAAACTTTTACGGATTTTGAGGCAAGCTCGGGGAATTTGGTGGCCATATAAAGTGGGTCGACTGCCACCCTCTTGCTCAAGCTTCTCTGCGGAGCATGCTACATTCCGACACTGAATACAGCAGTATTAAAAAGACGGAAACTTGACTATTTATTGATTATTGATGAAATTGTGGGCACATGGGACTTGTCAACTATTGTATATCTCAGGGCGATGGGCGCAGTGGCAGTGCCCCTCAGATCTTTGCGATTTAAAGCTCTGAGTGTCACTTGATATTATAAAAAAAAATTGAATCTTTAAACTTCTTTCCTGAAAAGTTTTCATTTTGTAGACGTGGCCATGGGTGTGAATTGTTAGGGTCCGTTGAAAACCAGCGTCATAGCTCATTCACGGCTGTGCCTATATCTGAATGAGATCCTTTTACATACACCACAGCCGCACACATACCAGCATAGTATTAAGTTATACAAAATTTGTTGTTTGGTTTAAATCATAGTTTCCCAAAGTGGTCCCTACCCATGTGGCCGCTGAATGAAGAGTGCTAAGGGGACAGTAGGAGCCTCGGAAGCAATTGGGGGCGTTGATAGTGTCCAGGGGATGCTACTGCATTTGAAAAAAACTGAACTGTATTATCTATGTATATGAACTACACTACGTATACATATATAATTTTTTCCTTGAGGATTTTTATATAAGTTAATATAAAAAATACTTGTTTTCAACTATTTTTTGTGAAGGTGGGCGTTGAATTTTTTTTCTTGCCTAAGTAAGGCGGTCAGCCAAAAAGTTTGGGAACCTATGGTTTAAATGTTAGCTATGGTGTTTTTTGTATTACTTTTTTTTTGTTTTCATTTACATTACTTTTTTGTGTTTCTTTCTTATAATGAGGCGTTGCAGTAAATGGTTTCTATTACTAATTGGTGTACATACAGTTTGAGAATTAGTTGCCTTGTCGTTCCTACGAGCAAAGAGCATTATAAATCTCGTTCGTCCTCTACGTAATTTTGCTAATATTGAGAGTGAAGTAGAAATCATCCAAGAGTGGATTAGTTATTTCGCTCTGCCGGGCGGAAAATTGCATCACTGGTGCATTCCGTATACAACATTCACAGTGGCTCTTCTTTGATGTTATTCGTTATTATGGTAGAATTTGAAATAGCTGACTTAATCGGAAAATGATTCGTATTTTGAAAATTAACACATGGAATTCATAAACACTCTAATTTAGCTATATTACCTGTAAAGGGCCCGAAACGTTGGTTTGTTTGAAAAAACAAATATTCCCGAATTAGATTCGAAAAATAGTTTGATTTCCTATATGTCTTTTTTATATCATGTCGGAGTAATGACTAATAACCGCATGGGCCAAACAACAATACAATGCTCTAAGCTGTAGCTTATATAATAGAATGAACAAACTAAGTCCGATTTACTCCCTACCGAAACACACACTTAAAAAAGTACTTCAAGAATTACTTTTAACACTAAATTACAATGACATAGAAAATATGTTAAAATGAAGAAAACCACAACATTCCATTCACTCCACACACTTACACCCAAAACACACACTTCAATTAATACACACTACAATAATTACAAGGTAAAACTCTTATTACAGTACACTTATTTCAATACACTTATTTACGTATACTTATTTGCTACTGAAGCTATTCGTGTGTACTATTTAAGCACTCAATGTTGAAGTAATCACTAACTCCTAAGATACAGGATTACCTAGTTTAGGAGTTAGGGAATCACAAATGTTGGCATTTCTTTACTATATTTTTATGTTTCTTTTTATGTTGTGCCTTGTAATGCCATTGTATTTCATTTTTCTTTGATCAATAAATTATTATAAATTATTATAATTTGCGTAGCATATACATAAAAAAATACAGTCCAATTGAGAACCTCCTCCTTTGTTTGAAGTCGGTTAAAAATCTATTTAGCTACCAAAAATCAGTGGTCCACAAATGTAACTATACAAGGCGAACTTCACATGTCTTCGAATGTGCCACTCTCACCCATCTATTGCCCGCCTGCAACTTTGACAATGTCGCCCACCCACCACGTTACAGGACGTCTCACGTTTCTGCATCCATTTCTTGGCCACCATTCTGTTAGCACCTTACTCCACCTGTGTTCACTACGTGGCCGGCCCAGCTCCATAAACTCGTTATCTGATCTCCTATGTCCTGGACCTTAGTTACGAGCTTAGTTTACGAGCAAATGTGATAAAAAGGACCATTTACAATAGCGATTCTTAGATGCCTAGAAATAGTATTGTAATGACAATGAAATGTAAGAAATAAATAAAATCAAACATGACCTAGAAACAGTAAACAATAGCTTTCCCACTATTAAAATAAATTGATTGTTGACGTGTTTACACTTCATTTCAAAAAGGGACTTAATATTACCACGTTGCAGTAAAACGTGTGATATTTTAGATGAGTTGCACATTCTCTAAATCGCGTACATTTGATTTTTAAAACTTTGCAAAAGAAATCCATTATCTAACCAGGATGCTGAGAGATGCCATTGAAAACTTCTCTAAATATAGTGAAAATTGCTCAGATTACAAAACAATGAAAATTATAATAAAATTGAGTTAAATAAAAATTGACACTGTTAAACTCAGATTACAAAACAATAAATACAAAGCAACCTCTTGTTTTGTAATCTGAGCTGGTAAATATTTCGCAAAACATGCAAATATGTATCGTGAATTGATTTTTTTTTTTTGGTAAATTAAAAATAAGGTATTGTAACGAGACCACTTTAAGGCTATTTCCTAAAACGCGATGTTAAGATTTTCCCTCGGCACCATAAGTAGATGAGCAAAGTATCTATTTGTGAATTCTGAATTCAATGTGTGTACGGCTCCTACTGGACCACATTGAACTATTGACTGCGATCGGGTTGTGTACGAGCACCTACCGGACCTCCCGTTACGCCCTTCTGTACTTTAAACTTTATTAAAGGTTTCACTTAAACTTTACTAAGCGTTTTTTCCTTCACTGTCGACACGAGCCCCTTTGTCACGGCCCCCCTGGACTCTGTTACAGTATTTAATATTTTTTTGTAATTTCACTATTAAAACTGCGAACCCGGATTCGAACCTACGATCTCTGCTCGAGAGGCGTTAGGTTATGACGGTGTGACCTCCTTACACCGTCATCTCACCTCTTTGTATTGCCTCTCTCCGCTTGTATCTTATCATTTTTTTTATTTTACATGTATTTAAATTTTAAATTTGAATTGTTCCATCTTCCTTCACTTTCTCATTTTGTTTTCGTACCACGGTCACTCCCAGCTCGACCGCCAGAACAATCGGAGCTGTTAATAAGCTAATCATGTGTAACAATTTATAAGTCTACAGCCTTCATGTATGTATTTCTGTAATTCAGTTTCTCGGCCCATTTAGGGGTAAGTGCCTTAATAATAAAGTGTAGGGAGTGTTTTATACTGTTACACCTGTTTTTTTACATTTACCTTTATATTGTTCCAGCCCTTTCTTTAAAGTTTACTTCTTTAATAAATTTTGTGGACCGGATGTTTCCCATTTCATAGCCGTGAACCTGTTCACGGCTAGTTAGGGTTACAACCCTTTCAAGGTCAAACCATTATTAGGCTCTAACGGCTTCTTCTTCCTAATGATGGCTTAAAAATACAAAACAGAACACCACCGAAACGAGAAACGCCCAATAGCATCCTAAATTATGCTCTCCGCATTAAATACAATAACGAATTTAAAATGTTGTGAACAACCAAAAATGTATTTTCATCATTGCTCAAAATCTATAATCTATATTTGATGAATTAAAAAACATCGCTAACAGTAGTCAATTAAAAAGCAAACAAATTGAAATAGGTTACAATTCATTCCTTGAAATAGGTTACAATTTATTCCAATGGCTTTCTAGGTCACCGACCGGTCACCTGTTTATTCACAACGTATCGAATAACGAACATACATATATACAGACAGACATATATACAAAGGAGACAGTGAATTCGTTCGTGTCGCCATTACTAAGTGATTGAATAATTGCGTCCTATACAGTCCAAATCACAATGGCCGGGTAGTTTTCTAATAGCAAACTTGAACAATTTATATAAAGTTTAAATTAATATTAATGGAACCCCGATACAAAACAGCGAATTCTAAAAGTCCAACAAAATTAACCATCTACCTACTACGACTCTACGAGACCAATCCATCGAGTACGAACTCAGTGGGTCTACCTTTAATAAAGTTTAGTTTGTACCTTCCAGCTTCATTGTCAGACCCTAATCACAATCTGTAAGCTATTCAATGAGCTCACACACAATAGTTTTCCTGTTATATTTTTTTTATAATATCAAGTGACAGGACGAAGAAGTCGTGCGTCAGATGGTAAGGGTCGTTGTGCCATTTAGAGCTTTAAATCGCAAAGACCCTGAGACATAAGTTGAAAATGTGCTTGTCACTTCAGCGCTCTGGTAATCTACACGTCTGTTCGTAACGGTTGCAGTGCCATTCAGAGCTTTAAATCGCAAAGATCTGAGGAGCATTGCCACTGCGCCTGACACCCTGAGACATAAGTTGACAAGTCTAGTTGATCAGCCACGAAGATGTAAAAAATCCATTCATTTTATGGCTGAGATTCATATATTTACAGGAAAAAGAGCTACATTGGTAATAGTAGAGGTCCGAGGTCCTTGTAAAAGAGTTCGTCCACTGTGTATTGCCACCTTATTTGCGATGTGAGCATCACTTTTTGCTTTTTTTTATATATTCTAAGTGCGCATTTGACCTCCATCTCACCTGATGAAAAGTGACGATGGAATAAACACACCTAAATAATGCCTATTCCCTCTCGCCTTGAAAAGGCCCAAGTTATAACGTTCAGGGAACAAATTCTGTAGGCAGGGAATTCCACTCCATAGCCGTTCGCCATATATAAATGTTGAAGCATAACGCTTCGTGCGAATCTTTGGAATATCCACAACATAGGGGTGGAACCCAAGCCTACGCCTAGTCGCCCGGTGATGGAAATCTCTGTGATATATCCTATAAAATACCGATAAGCAGGCAAGTTTACAGCGGTGTTCAAGGCTCTACAGCTTTTCAGTTTTGAAGGGTAAAGATGCTGGTGAAAGTATGGAACTTGTAAATTTTTGTCTCAGGGGGACCGGCGGAATGGCAGTACCCTGAGGAGGCATTGTTACTGTCACGGAAGAAAAAAAACAATGCCTTAAGCCTCGATTACTATCAGAACTGAAGTCGCTAATTCTTAATTTGAAACATTACAAAATCTCGATATTGATTGGTCGTAGTTTCAAATTTGAACAGAAATAACAAATTCTGGATTTTTAATATAATTTAAATTTTATTTTATTATTTTATTTATACCAACAATACCTATTATTGCCAGTTACGACGTTTTGATATTATTTTGAAATTTCAATCAATGTGCTGCCATCTAGCGGTTAATAGCTGAACCACGACGAATTGGAGTTATTAATTTAGTTCTCCAAAAAAGAAGCGACCATGTTGCCGGGGTGTAAGCTTTACTTTCGTTTCTTGTAATAAAAAAACTTCGATTAACAGAAAATTAAAAATTGATTAAAATAAGACTTACCAATGATATGGAATACCATTACGGATAATATTTTTGGTGCGGCTATAATTTTATACTCCAAAACAGCAAAGTAATTCATTTTTCTACGATTTTATAGAAATTTACGCGAAAAAATTGACACGACCATACCGTACAAAGCGAAAATAGCGAACTGAGCTCACATGGGTCCTATGAGACCTAAGGTTGACACGCGTCTGAGGCTAACTAACCACTTCTACTGTATTTTCTGTAGTGGCTAAGCCTAGTGGCTTACAACTTGTTCGTCTCATCTCATTTATTTATCGCATGACTTCGTAGATGTGATGCACTTCTAACATTTTTGTGGGGTGCATAAAGCTACTTTGCAAATAGTTACTTGGATTGCATCTAATGTACCACGTGTTGTCACTATGCAGATTCCACCTGGTAGCTGTTTTGTGCTCCGTTACTATATGATTGGTTGATAAAGGCAACTATGCAGCTAGGCATAATGGTACCATACCACATAAAACCCAACAAGTAAATTCTGTCATTTACATATCTCTCGACCCACTGCCACATACATATGTTAGTGAGTCGACGACTAGATATTTAAGTTGAGTAGAAGCTAACCTCTGTTGCTGGGCTGCGCTCGTCCGCGTCTCTTGTTATTAAATGATATCACCCTGAACAGCGCATTGTAATTCCACTCTATGCCGGTTACCAACAAGAACGTTCTAATAGTCCAAAGTTTAAAGACGGGTCTTCTTAGTGCATCTTATTCCTGTGACGCCGTTGTTGCTGTGGTTTTTGTAAACAAAAGTGTAGTCTAGTGTCTTTCAATAGGGTCACATATTGCATGCATAGTATCTCATAGCATTTCTATTTTCCTGTCAGTTTCTGTCCGTCCCCGACGATGACGGTGACTGTGTCCCCGGACCGGCGAGCAGACGCCATCGTAGCTCAACGGTGGGGTCCTGCAAGAAAGGTCGCGTTGCAAAGAATTCCCGGAGAACCGCTTGGTGTAAGCATAGTTGGAGGAAAGGTAAGGTTCTTTCAATTCATATTGTCCTGGTATTTGTTTTAACTTACTGTACGTATATTGTGTATACACGTACAGTAAGTTAAAACAAATATGGAACATTCGACAAATTATTTCATGCTGATTTGTCGACAGCCACGGAGGTATGTCGTCACGGAGTTTCGTGATCTTTCTTAACCTCTGAGTAGATGTCGCCTGTTGCTTCTCCATAGAAAAGTGTCAATAAAATACTGACTAAATTCATGATTTACACGCACACATATGTGGACGTTACATTGAGACAGTACCGTGGACATCGATGTGTCTGTATGAGGTGATACAAGTATATGGTAGTACCACTGAATATTTGACTAACTTTTACTAACAATAAAAGTAATGTTTTTAATAATTCAAAATGATACAACGGCAATCATCCTAATTCTGTCATGGCCATTATTTTATACAAGAATCACTTTAATTGAATAATTCTATATTGAATGAAAGTGATTCTAGATGCACTTCTTAAAAAATACTTGATAAATAATTTTCACTGACTTTGAACTTTTCTTTTAATAGGTGGACATCGTCTCCACGACTGATAGTGATGATGGAGAGGAGAAGGCAATTTTCGGGATTTTTATTAAAAATGTGGTGCCTGACAGTCCCGCGGGCAACTGCGGGGAGTTACATGTAAGTTGTTCTAGTATTATTCATAAAGGACGTCTGATTGCTGCGAAAGCATAAATGTGGTCCTTCAAACAAGGCGTAAAGAGGTGTCTAGGACAGGGATTGTATCAACACTGCACTAGGTTTCTTCGCATTCGTATTCCATATTCCATGTAACATCAGCTAGAACAGAGCTACATGTCTGTCATGTTGGAAAAGAAAAAGAAACCAACATTTTCTGTGGTTTTGATTATAACTTTTATAAAGTGCTTCATGGAATCCCAGTTTTGGGAGTTCTTCATTTGTATTATTATTATTATTATTAGGATGGCATCATTCAGGGCCTATGCAGCCCCTAGTTGATCTATTGTGATCACCACTAATTACTGTTCGACTGAATAATTTTCCTGGCTCCGACAATCTTTATATCCTCTGGTAGCCTATGATTTCCCAGTATTGAACCAGGAAGGAGCAGCATTGTGTAAGGAGATGCAGAGGCGCCTCATGGCAGAATCTACACTCTATATTTTCTCTCTGCATCTCCTTACATTCTCTTTTGTAACATTCTGTTAAAAAATTATAGCGATCTAACTATAAATTATCATCTCAGACGGGAGACAGAATTCTGGAAGTAGACGGTGTCTGTGTGAGATCAGCGCAGCACGAGAGAGCTGTGCAGTTGATCAAGGCTGCAGGGGAGAAAGTCACTCTTACCGTGCAGAGTCTATTGGCTTGGGTAAGTATTAGAACATTAACATGCAAAAAAAACTACCCCTACTGGTCAATTTCAATATGAGTAACATGCTTCATATCTTCGAAGACTTTATAAACCTTGTGTGGTTCTCGCAGATACAGTCATGATGTCTTTTAAAGCTGCGATGTCTTGTATACGAGCTGTTTAAGCCAACACTGCAGCTACGGTACCTACTTCATATTGATATCGTATATGTCTTTTGATTGGTACAGTAAAGCTACATGTGACCATACGTCAAGACCCTTTAAAAATAATACGAACTACATGAAGCAAGTTATGCATATTTGAAATTTTATTTCTCCTATTAAGCATGAAAAAGAAATCGATTAATTTCGTTCGTAGAATCTTTAAACCTTTCTCCTGAAAAGTTGTCTTTATGTGGTCTTATAACACCATACCATCATCATCAGCCTATCGCAATCTACGGCTACACATAGGCCTCTTCCAAAGCGCGCCATTTCGTCCGTAGCTTGTCGCATTCCATCTGCTGCCAGCAGCACTTCACAAATCCTCACTCTATCTGGCCAGAGGGCGTCCTATGTTACGTTTGCCAAGCCGTGGTCTCCACTCAAAAACTCGCTATCCTCATCGGTTGTCGATTCTTCGACAGATATGGCCAGCCCACTACCACTTTAGCGTGCTTATTCTACCAGCTATGTCGACCACCTTGGTTCTCTATCGAATAACCTTGTTTCGTGTTTTGTCCTTCAGACAAACTCCGAGCATAGCTCGTTCCTTAGCACGCTGAACGACTAAAAAACTGGTGTACTAACCGTGTCGTGAGTGTCCACGTCTGGGTCCCGTATGTCATAAGTAGAACGCACTGATTGAAGACCTTTGGTTTTCAAATTTCTTTCGGTAGTGTGGGTACTTATTATGACACCATACAGGCCAGATAAAATCGAAAGCTTTTTGCCAAGAACTTCAAATGGATTTTTTTATTAATTATGCAGAACACAGACTCGTCAGATGTAGAAGTATCATCTCCACCTCCTACTCCCACGCACATTGCAAGAAAGTCACCGGTACCACCACCACATCCCGATGACGTACCGGAACATGAGATTAAGGTAATTTTATTGAACATTTTAAATAAAAAAGTTTTTGATTGAAAATTGGAGATTTGAAACTATATATTATAATAGGCATATCAAATACGATTGGTAGAACATAAAGAAAAGTGGTTTATATTTAGTTTTGGTACATAAATTAGATGCATAATCCAGTATAGATCCAGGTTTTATAAAAAACAAAAAAAACAGCCAACTTCAGTACCAACAAAGAAAAAAGGATTAAAAGAAAATTTAATAAGCAGGCTAAGTAGCACTAATATTAAAAATAAAAAATAAAGTCACAAAAGCAAGGCGGGCAGATAATCGCAACTGCGTGCGATCGCCATTCACTAAACACCAGCACAAAAGAAACGTAGGCATGTCTGGAGTAAACAATATACAGTACATTCACTGTAGTTTAGCAACCACTTAGCAACATTGATTTTGTTGCATATCATGATATTTTTACTAACATAATGCTAATGTATTTTTGTGAAAATACGTCATTAGTTTGTTAGTGTTATTTATTTATATAAAGATGGAACAAACAAACGGTTCTTTGTGTTTCAAGGTGGTAAATTGTATAATACAGCAAATAAAATACTGTCCATATTTTCCAAGTCTAAGCCAGAGCTTAGGAAGACTGTGACGGGCTGGTTGCTTGCACTCAATTACGAGGAAACTGAACATCTCCTTCGTGCAGTGTATTAACATACACACACACACACACACACACACACACACACACACACACACACACACACACACACACACA
>NW_020653731.1:604659-607147 GCF_003589595.1 Hyposmocoma kahamanoa
ACACACACACATACACAATATTTTCACAGGTACACATATAGTGAATCGTATGTGTACATTTTCTACTAATTGTTTTTTAATTATTTTCTTTTCGTTTTCTTGAATGAACAATGCGGTTTAATTTAATATTAGTTTATCAATATTCTATTTTCTTTATAATATAAAAATATATATATATATACCGGAGGTTTATTATGTACCGCTTATAAATTTTTTTTGTAGTATTATTACTTTGTATCATACAACTGTTTCTGATTACTGTCTGTACTATGACCGAGAGGCGGAGCCAGGAGTGCCATAGCACAGGTTACACCTAGTTTGGGCTCCTGTCTCCCATTTTCATGCTCTATTTAAATTTATTTTTACATCTATCTTGTACATTTTGGGAGAAAAATAAATGATATTATTATTATTATTATTATTATAACATATTTTGTTCAATAACAATAAATTACAAAACATGAATACTTAGTTACATTAGTTAGCGTCTTAACTATAGTTAATACTACTTAACTACAGATGCTAAATTTTCAGTGTCATTGTAGTTTAATCCTTTTAGCTAGTCTTGTATAGTTTTCTTACATTATCCAGCAGTTTGGCGACTGTGCCGCCCGTTGCCCCGTCTGTCGCCATCGGGCGCTTGTCAACGTCGGATCTGTATAAATTTTCTCTGTCCGCTTTTATTTTATTCATGTTAATTGTAAGCGCGCGGATTGCGGGACGCGAGTGCGGTTACCCACAGCTCACATCCTAGAATCCAGGCTAGCGTTCAAATACCTCGCTTTAAATCATATCTCTACAGATCGATTAGAAACGTCACTAACGTTACTACTTATTCATTGGATACTTTCTGTAGAGAGGACCGGTACCTTGTAATGAGTCATGTAATGGACTGATGATATTATTTGAGCATCTGTTTCTATCCAATCGGATCGAACGAATTTTGTTTTCACGTCACTAGCTCAGAAAGGCTTTCTTTTTCATTAGAAATCTGCGCGTAAAAACGTTATTTCCACGCTAGCATGGGGGTTTTTGAAAGGTTTTTAAAATTCGAACTTGACGATGTGGACTGTGGTGCGCCTAACTTTTTCTTTCGACGAAAAAGAACATAATGACACGTTCAATTACGCGATTTGTTCATGTAATATAAATCCGTTGGTATATTTTATTCTTATTATTGTTAGCATTAAATTGACAACGACAAGTAATTTTGTTTATTAAAACTGATTTGTTATAGTTATTTTGCGTCTCGTGTCTTGAAACCCTCGCTACCCTCTGGATATTCATGGTTTTAACATACGATTTAAATCTAAATATGCTAGAATCAAAGTGAAATTAATTTGGTTTAGTGTCGACCTAAATAATAATAATTAAGTAATGCATTTGGATTTCTGTGCCGGTTCACTGGTTCTTGAACCCGGGGTCCCTGTCTACGACCAGTCAGAAAATCGCTTCTCATATTCAATATTCATCTTTTAGGCTTTGAGAGACGAGAATCTATAACATATACCCTTTACTTATACTTTCACAAAAATAACATTGCTTATACAAATTATTTGGAAATATAATACAAATTATTTAATAGCAGTACATCTATCTCCCTGTGAAAGTGTTATGAAAGAGTGATCCATTATTATATGAAAAGGTTTGGTTAAAATTCTAAAGCAATCACTCAATAAATTGAATAAATAACACTTTCACGTATATTTCGATGTTTTTGACTTGACATCTCATCACTTTTCCAACAATATTCATTTGAATAATATCGTAAAATAGTATTTGATCGGTTCATTCAATTAAAGATTTCGTAATCGATTAGTAAATCGATAATTTCAAACGATCGTATCTAAGTGTAAGAATTTGAAGGAGGATTTAAAATTTAAGTTTCGGAAGATTTAAATATGCTTTTATAGGTTATGTAAGGAAAACCGCTAGTATGAGTCAATTGAACAAATCGATTCATTCAATTAATCAATTTGTAGTTGGCAGTAAATTTGACCATCACTAAACCGTGTGGGGCCGGGTCAGCAACTTGTTTGTTCACTTTTTGTTTCAAGTGGATTGTAACCAAGTGTACAACCACCAAGTATACCACCACGTGGGCACTCTACATTACACTCCCCACACACACACACACAATAATAGACAAAAATATATTGTAAATAGTAACAATATTTTATATATTTTTGTTTGGTTAAGCTACTTAATTAAGTTTATTTTGAAACGTGTACCCTAGAAAGAGCGGCGCCTCCTGATACAGGCTTTAAAGGAGGCTCTAGCCACTGTTATTTAAGAAACCATGTTTAAAGATAAATAAAGATTATTATTATTATTACGCGGGCGACTTGTTCGTCCTGTCACTTGGTCTCATAAAAACAAACTATTTAAGTCTCTTCTTTGTGTGATAAATAATGTAATAATTGTCATTCTGGTTATACAGGCTGTATATTTGAAAGTGGGACATATTTATACATGTCATAGTAAATCA
>NW_020653731.1:607547-662395 GCF_003589595.1 Hyposmocoma kahamanoa
AGAAAGTGAAGGAAGATGGAACAATTCAAATTTAAAATTTAAATACAAGTAAAATAAAAAAAATTATAAGATACAAGAGGAGAGAGGCGATACAAAGAGGTGAGATGACGGTGTAAGGAGGTCACACCGTCACAACGTAGACCACTTTAGGAATCATTGAGTAAGGTCATTGACCATAAAAAAGTATCTTTAAAAACAAGAGATAATAAAGTAACTACGGCAACTAATTTGTAGAAAAATCTAATTTTTTTCCACCTTTAAAACAAGCTGCATATTGTGAAGACATACTGTTATGAAGATCCAAGTTCAGTAACTTGACGTCTTTAAACTAATGATGATGATCTTTCGCAGATCGACAGAGCGTCAGCGGGGGCAATAAAGCGTAGCAAGGAAGAGAAGGAAGCCGACCAAGAGGAAGAAGACGACTTTGGCTACACTACAAGTGAGTGGAAAGATACATTATTCACCCTTGTCAGTTTCTCTTTTTATCTTATACATGTTTATTTCTACGCGTGTTTGATGCTTGTTGATAAGAAATGATATTTTCTAATACAGTTACTCGAAAAGATGTATTTTGTACAGCGGTGTAGTGCGGTACTTTTCCGTGTTATTGTGGAATTTTTTCACTTAAAAGTTTACTAGAAAGTAGTTTTTTTATGTTAGGAATAAATGAATTAATAAATAAAAATTATTACGCGATAATTTTACTACATCGATATACATTATTACAAATTGTATTTTTATATTATATTATAAAAAAATAGTGTAATGTGAGGCTGAATATGATTGAGTCTCTGCTTTTTAATATTTTTTTTTTAATTAGGAACTATTTCATACGCGTGCGTTTTTACAAATTACCGCCATTTTTGTAAAAAATAACACGATTATTTCTTTGTAGTATCGTTAATTATGAGTAATTCGTCATTTCTCCAATTTAATATTTGCCCACAGTTTTAAGTAAACTGAAAATTAAAATAAATAATCTTTTCCCGCTGAAATCTAGAAAAAAATAATTACGCTTACACACAAACGTTCATAACATTTAATACTTAGAATAATAACGCATAGAATGATAGTTACATATCAAACGAACTGTCACAAGTGAGGCAAAAATCAAATTCGTGTAGGCTAGTTTTAGTAGTAGGTTAATTTTCGGTTTTAGTGAATATTTATATAAAAATACAAGTTGAAACGCGTTACTTCCTTGTGGAATGTGATGTTAGTATCTATTTTATGTTTGTCTGACGTATTTTTACACTCATTTACCGCACATTTCTTCATTTTTAGCTAAAATTCTTGGGCTGTTCGCGGTGCAAGTTGACCTTGAGCACTGACGGCCCGCCCGCTCGTGTAGGCCCATTGGGAGCGCTTCAATTTGCCTCACTTAGCGTGAGCGGACTAGGTTTCTATGTGTTATTATTCTAAGATTTAATATTAAAGAAAATAAAAGAAAATGCGTTGTTTTCTGTGTGTTATATACTGCAAGGTAATTCCGTATACTTATAACACACAGAAAAAACTCTCTGACGCTTAAATGCCTGCTATAAGTGTCAACTCGTTTGTAATAACCTACTTCTTCTTATCGTAGTGGAAGGATTTGCTAATCGGCGTATGGTACTCGTCGACTGTTGCCCAGGGTTGCGTCTGACGTACTTCCACTGCATTCTAAAAGCCCGTTCCCACTAGTCGGCTGTCAGGCACGGATGTTAATCGGGTGTCGGCGCTTCTTGATCGGCCACAATCAAAGCTGGTGCCAATTTTTAACACTCTACGTGAGGCGACTGTGCCCGATAGCTGTCGACGAAGTTCTTGTTGTGAAGGTTGTGATGTATTATTATTTGAGAAGAAAACGAATAAAGACAGCTATGGAAAGAAAATATTGGGTGCACACAATCCGAGGGAAAAAAACGCGGGGAGCGGATTGTCGGCTCCAACATCCGATAAATCGACTCATCCGTAGAAAAAAGATTTATGTGCAAGATTACTTGTTCTCAGGACACAGTACATTTCATTCATTCTTCTTCGCTGTGGATGTCAGATCAACCGTTGTTCGATTTTGTATTTGCAAAACGAAATAAGATATATAAATTCTCAAAACCTCTTTACATAGGCCTCAGTTTAAGTAACGAAATTATTCTCGTAACGTACTTATTCTCTTTTCGCTATATAATCATATCGGACTCTTCCTGAACGTCGTCTTACTTACCTGGCAAAACACCCGACATTTCTTGTCGGCGCCGACACAAAATCGGTTTTAGACAAGTGTGAATAGTTTCATATAAAATGCTCCCCCACTGGAACATCAGATTAAAATCCGAGCGCGACAGCCGAGAAGCGGGAACGGGCTCGTACACTAACCTCACAGTACATTTATGAAAATGTTATTTATGTTAAGAAAAATATTAATTTTTTTATGAAAAATAGTGACACACAACATTATTACGAGAAATAAAAATAAACTAGCTGTTCTTGACAGTCGTAAAAGTAAATGAATTTTTAAATAAATGTATACTCAAAATTATATTCAAAATTTGACATTAACAAGGATTAAAACTGTGGTGAAATAAAAACTTTATACAGCTTCATACGTAGACGCAGATTTTTGGATGATAAAAATCCGTGGTAGTGACCCGTTTAGCTCTAGTAGGTTAGACTACCTGCTAGAGCTCTGAGATGTTTAAATTAACAATTTTAACGATAAATCTAAACTTATACGAGTAAAAGCTGTTATATCTGTCAGGATTTACGATATCGCAAAATACACAGAGAAAATATAATTAGAACATGCAATACCGGAAGGTTTTTAATTTCGGAAATGAGTTTCAATAATGGAAACCCAATTTCGGTATCAGTTGCGGAATTGGCAATTATTTTTTATTTATTTGGTTTGTAGAATACAAAGACAATTTGTACCCTAAAATCGAATAATTTGTATTATAAATAATACTTTTTTAAAGATTTTTTATGTATCTTAGTTTATACACAACTGTGCAAGGTAGTCGGCCAAAATGGGAGCCACGATTTAGTTTAGCACTAAACAATAATTGAAGACATATTAATTTTAAAAGGAACGTAAGATTTATAAAATATCGTTCAAGTCGAAAATTATGGTTTTTACTTTCGAACGTTATACTCAAGTAATAATAATTGTAGATTCATAATCTCAGTACAGAGTACTAAAAAAACCGACCTCATAAGTACGTGGCATTACGTCTATTTGCTAAGTTTTATTGAAATATCCCCTAGTTCGCCACTATATAGGACTTAATACTGGAGATAATAAAAATCGGTTCTCACTACTTAAAGTATATTGAGAGAAAAACGCCTTGAATTGGAGAAATAGCAATATCAACCATTAAAATAATTGCTCCTAAATTAAAATTTAGGCGCTATTTATAAAAATGAATCTTCATGCGTGAACAGCCACCCTTAGAGGTAGATGATTTTCTTCAAAATGAAATGGGATCACTATGGAAGTACCCCCTTTCCAACAAAAAAAAATCATGAAAATCGGTTCACAAATACCGGAGTTATAGCGTAATATACATACAAAAAAAAAACTTACAGTCGAATTGTTAGCCTCTTCCTTTTTTGAAGTCGGTTAAAAACAGAACGTTAATTACATTAAAAGTGATATAACGAACACTCATACAAAATTTGTTATTCGCAAATAGAGCACCTATCAAGAATAGCTTAATAAATTTTGTAATACCACGTACAAGAAATGTTAGTAACCTCGCCGTGCCGCTAGATGGCGTTGGGATCAAAATAGAACGCGCTATCGAAGGAAGTGTTCACTAAATTAACCATTTAAGTTTTAAAAGGCGCAGCAAGTAGCACTCCAGTACTTCCACTTGGATGAAAGCTCATAGAATCGTCGTTCCTTGTCATCGATCGCCGGCTGCCGCTTCCACCGGATGGGACGGTGAGCTGACGTCGAGGATGACCGCGATTAGTTGAATAAACGCCATGTAGTTGGATATTCGGGCGTCTTTTTTCACCCTCCATCGCTTCGTATGTCCCATTCTTGTATTTCTTGTATTTTTCTGCTTTCTCGGAAACTATTTATATAATCAAATTCACAAACACGTCCCTTTATACTCTGTAAATAAATTTAATAGCAAAAAACTGCTACATGATTGGTTGATCAACTTCGACTTCGACGATTTGACAGAATTTTTACTTACTCTGCTCCAATCATTGACTTACAAATAAATGGACGACGGGTCTAATACAAAAACCACAAAAAAAATGTCCCAAGTCAACCTATTTAAACGTAGTGACATGTAAAGGAATATGAAAAAGCGAAAACGTTGAATTTAAATTGTAATGTCATCGCAGTACTGTCTAATTTTGCTTGCTTCGCTGTCAGTCGAACAAACGAAGTTTGTAAAGAAGTTCGGATACTTTTTAGCGCGGACTCGACGTCCATGTAATTGTAAGTCAATGGCTCCAATAGAACAAGCGCGTGACTTGCAAACTATCACCGACTCATACCACATACAATAAAAACACACACACACACACACACCATTTTATTTTGCTTTTAATGTATTATATTTAACTCACAGTGTTCATCTTTTTTTTATTAAGTGCAACTGTGTGATGCGTCATATAGGGAATCCTAGTACGAACACAAAGGATCCTAAATGTTTTTTTTTTACTAAATCATGTATTATTTACCAATGCCTTTGTGTGAGCGAATAAAGCTATTATTGTTATTATTATTATTATTCAATAATATATGAAGTTTTTTCACTCTTCTTTAAAATTATTTGAAAAGAATTAACACGTTCGTCGCCGACTAGAATTTTCAAAAATGTTCAAAATATCATTGGCTTATATGACTGTTTAGTCTCAGTTGTATACGTAAGTATATAAATTTTTTCGCGATATTTCATTATTTGGCTCTAGTTTGGGATTGTATTTAGTGCCGGATATTTCAATCCGGCGCGGCCTAAACGCAATAATTATTACGGCAGAGTATGTATGTACACGTAATGTCCGATCGATGTTTACCTAAAACTGACGTGCGTCTTTCATTTGAGATTGACATTTCACATTAACCATTTTTTTACTTAGTTTGTAACTTTTAAATCCAATTTGAAATTAAATTATTTTTTTTTATTCAAAACATATAATTTTTCCTCTTAGTCTAAAAAGTGTGTGTACCATCAAAAATCCTAAAAACCAAGTGGCAACAGCAGTTCGTCAGGACCATGCCGGTCATGTTATATGGCTAAATACGTAGCGTCCGCCACCTGCGAGCATTGCAAAGTTAGGTGCGTCGTGCCGGGTATTTTAAACCCCCACGGCACCAATAGGTAGATGAGATGCTAGTCATTTTGACCCACCACGCCGTTGAACGTGTAAGCAGTGTTATTTGCTAATCGACAATATGCATGTCACGTAATTAATATTTAATTTGAATTGGGTATTAAAAAATCGCTGCTACGAACAAGCCTACAGGAAACTAAAAGATATATTTGTTTCACTAAATATCTCGTATTTCTCTTTAATATCAGCAATTTCAATGGCATTTCTAAGGATCTGGTGATATAATAATAATAATAATAATATATTGTAGTAGGAGGGATGTAGAGGGTGGTAGAAGTTTGCTCGCTGGTTCCCCTCACTACGTTCAGGACTCAAACGATGAACTTTCGTGAAGAAGACTTGATTTATGTACTTGTTTAATGTGTCCAATAAAAAGTATTCGTCCCGTTGCATGTAAGCGCGGCGCAGAGTCCGCGACAAGTCCCGGTGGATACGAATCTTACAAAAAAACACTCACTCTGAGGTGTTCTCGTACCTGTTCTTGTTAGTAATGAGGATAACCGTAGAAATGCAATCGTTGAATCGATCAATAATAACTTGACAAGTAGAAGAATAGATCAATATCGTACAAAATACTGGTCATTACATTTGGGAAAATCTTAACACCGCGATTCAGAAAATTGCGTTTTCTATGCCAATGCCATCTAGTGGTGAACATTGGAACTATTGTTACAAATGTTGCTATACTTATTGTGTTAGAATATATAATATCAATAAAAATAGTAAACTTCCTTTCATTACATACCTTGATAAAACAGTCTTGATTGAATACAATTATCAAATGAAATTATTCAAATAATACCTACATACCTTAAAATGAATCTTATTTGAATGCACGTTTAATTCTGTAACGTCAAAACTAGCCATACATATTATTCTACAAGGTGCTTTTGAAATGTTGGTCTATTTATCAAGTTTTATTGAAATCTTTTAATGGAAAGTGGATTAAATCCAATAAAGCGGATTCATCCCCTAATTTGACACCCTTAGAGGCGGGAAATTTTTTTTTTTCAAATTTGAATGAGACCACCACTAAGGTACCCCCTTCGTCGGACTAATCGCGTAACATACATACAAAATAATACAGTCAAATTAGGAGCCTCCTCCTTTTTGGAAGTCGGTTAATAAACAGCTAATATGAACTATTTGTTTTCGGTGCTATGCTATTCATCTTATGGGAAATCTTATCAGCAGTAATGAGAGCTTTGATTGAAAATAACGAAGGCAACAAGAAAAAGCCAACTTCACGTTCTGGTTGTAGAGTTGATCTTGCCCACATCTGTAGAGAATACAGGCCACCCTGTATAAAGTATCTATTGAGGTTTATGAGGCCTTAGTTCGTCTTCTTGACAGCGCAAAGGTTCATTAAAGATGTTCTAAAGGATCACTTCATGCCATACGCTGACTATAGAAGTCTCGTATTATATATTTTTTTAAATGAAAATATAAGTGCGCATAATTTTACGAAGCCGTTTCAAGCACGCGCGTTTATGGCGCTGCAGCTGTAAACGCGCATTATCTGCGCGTATACGCGCCACAGTAAATCGGTGCAAACAAGGAAGAAGCTTACACACTCCACTGGAAATTACACTTATAATTTCAAGTAGTTGCTTCGTTTCAAAAACTAGCTGGAATAAACAAGGCTAAAATTAAAACTATCTCTTATCAAGATTCGCGACTATAGTACGTATAAAATACGACGTGTGCATAGACTCCCAATCGCTGACGGAAAGTGACCATGAGGTGGACGATGGTGAGGTCGATGACGACACCTAAATAATGCCTATTCACTCTCACCTTGAAAAGGCTCTAGTTATACCGTTCAGGAAATATAGGGATTTCCACTCCATAGCCGTTCACCATATAAATATGGAAGCTTCGTGCGAGATTGGGCTGAAACGCTGGTCTAGTCCCTCGATGATGGAAAGGCGGAATTATATCGTGAAATTCCCTCGCCCACACTCCGTGATATATAGATACCATAATATAACAATAGTGTCCGACAATACCTGATATCATATCGCAAAATAGTACACCGGTATTGGTTAACACTGATTCCAGCCTTTATATCTGTTTGTCATCTTTAAACGAAGTTACAAAGCCGCAGGAGCAAAACTTACTCAATGAAAGCCCTCCAGGAACTTGGTAGTGAAAGTATATCCCATAGGAATGCGCTTCTGTTACTAGATAGCTCGGTAAATACGGATAGAAGTTAAAGTTATTGTTAGGAGTTGTTCGAGATTAGTTATAGTTTATTTTCATTATCTTGTTGATTTCCTGGAAACTTTAAGATTGTTTTAATGAATTATATCGTCTTGAGAGACCTCCTCATTTCATATTTATTTTATATCATGTAAATTGCTATTCATATTAGGTTAGTTTTATTATTTCCACACATTGTTTATTTCTAGTTCTCTGGAATAAAATACTGTTGTCCCCTTGAATGAGACGTAAGGTGTAAAGGTACTTTTCGACCAGGGAGGCGAACGAGAATTGAAATTTAGCCTGGACTCGCGATTGTTGTTCAAATAAAAATGTTGAAATATCAGTCAAGTAAATTACGTTACAAAACTATTAATGAAGAGAGAGACGAATTCTCCAGCCATTTTATTGTATAAATGTTGTTTTTTTTGAATATTTTTTTTTAAAGATGAAGGGAACCGTTACCCCATGGGCTAAGGGTTTCTAAAGAGTGCAAATAGGTAGGAACCGAGATCATACTTTTATACCGTACTTTGATTTATTTTAAATTTTTCTTTCGATTTTTTTTATAATGTATCTTTTCACATTTTATTTTATGTGCCTGTTTTTAATTGTTGTTACATTTTATTATGAACTATATATTACATTTTTGTACTTTTATTGTTTTTGCAACTAACTATTTGTTTTCTTATAACCTGTATGTCTAAAGAGATTAAGTTCACTATGGCATAAGAGTATCATTTAAAAAGAACAATTAGCAAGATGAATGAACAATTTGTCAAGTAATTTTGTCAGATGCTGATGAAAATACTTTCCAATGTGGTTTTGATAATAAACAAAACGCATGTACTAAAAACCATCAGATTATCAGTTAACAGTTTATGTCTGTATATATGTTGTGTACTTAATGTTTTATAACTGCCTTGGTGGCCGAACGGTTACCATGCTGGTCTGCCACACAGAGGTCCCGGGTTCGATTCCAGGGCCGGGAAAAATATTTATAGGCCGTATAGATTTAACGTAAGCGACGCTATTATTATTGTGGTTGTTTGATATATTATATGTATGTATACATACATAAAGAAATATAATGAAGAATGGACTGTTTGGCTCATGATAAAGCCATTAAAACTCTACATAAAAAAAATTGAGTGCAAGATGTATTATTATTTTTGACACAGCTTTATTAATGTAGGAAAATATACAAGGATAAGGATTTTAGGTATTTTTAAACTTTAGTTCAACCACTAACGGGTATTTGGGGGTTGATTATGAACTACTACGTCAGGGGTAGATTATGAACTACTTTATTCCTAGTGGTGTTAAAAAATCCGACTACAGTTTTCTTTTTTCCTTCTTCTCTCAAGGGCCGGTGGTTCTAATCCGGGCTTGCACCTCAAGAGTCTTTGGCGATTTTTGTAATTTAATTGAAAATTTACCATGAGCTTTTCGTTCAAGAACAACATTGCGAGGGAACCCACATACACCTGCAAAGCAATTTAATGATATGTTGAAGTTTCCAATCCGCAATTTTTTAATTAAATATATAGATAATAGATAACACGTTTATTCAGCACAAATACAAACAGAAACAAAACATTTACAATCACTTCACAGAGTATAACATAAAAGCACATAGAACATGCATTATTAATTTAATACACATTTATATAGAACACATACTACGAGAAAAACAAACAAATACTATAAGAACTGATAAAATTTAAATGTACCTATGACTACAGTTTGTGCTGAAATGGTCCTGACTCAGCATAAATACTGTAGACCGAGAGAAGTCAAACTGTGCTGGTTTTCTGCCAGTACCATAATGGTGAGCGATCGCAACCAAACCAAAGTACATCACCTATAAATTATAACAATAGCCACCAAATATGAAGATATATACACGAAATTCAGATTTACAGGTATCATACCCATCGAGTAAGGAAATTTCTATGTAGCGAGATATATCTGCTCAAAATACATTATTATTAATAAATATACTAATTTTACCAATAATCTTCTTTTGTGCGTTACCCTAACAGAAAAACTACAGGCACTTTGTCAACTTTATGTGTTAATATACTGCGTTTCGGTTCGCCTTGCCGTCCGCCGCGTAATGCAGGAATTACGAATGTAGTCACAGCGCGTAAGCCATCCTGCAATCATGGAATAGACGCAGGATAGTGTGTAGTGGACAATCTCCTGCCTATCATGAAGGTAGTGAACGGGCCGCTGTAAGGTAACTGGCGCAGTGGCATTGCCCCTGTGATCTTTGCGATTTAAAGTTTTGAGTGGCACCGTGTATGTTTTGGACAGTCATGTCGCTTATTACCTTACCCACGACTTGTTTGTCCCGTCTTTGGATATTTGGGTTTCAACTTGGACTCTCAACTGAAAGCGCGATTCTGGCTCTCAAGCACATTGTCCAATATTATACAGAACGCAAGACACCGTTCAGTGTTCGCTTGTTTTCTGGATCTCTCCAAAGCTTTCGATCTCGTTTCGTATGATGTGCTTCGGGGGGAGATGGAGGATATGGGCCGGCTGAACGAGTGAAAATTTTTCAATATTGGTACAAGAATCAGACTAACTAAGTTAAGTAGTCCAACAACCTCTCTCAGGCATACGGGTTTGAATGCGTGTTTGTCCCGTCTTTGGATATCATAAAAAAAAGAAAACCAAAAGTCCTGTTTTTATTAACCGGCTCAATAGAATCGGCTTGACCCGATTAGAAAAAGCCTAATTCGCATGTGTCGAGTCTCGTCATTCGTAGTCGATAACGCCTTTTGCGCTCTTTAGCATGTACAAAAAGATTTTTTTGACCGGCTCAACTCGTACACGCGTGGATAAATGTGGTTACTCCCTTAGCCTGCAGTAAGGTAAGTAGGTACACATGGCACTGTCACGTATGGAATTGAAAACTTCAAACATAGGTATAATAATATCGAAGAATACTGAATTATTAAATAATTGATACCGTAGCCCTCCGTAATTTGTTCAACTGTATAGGCTACAGGAAAATTGGTTCGGACTACAAACTTTAGCATTTACACTTGAATCTTTAAAAAGGCAATCAATTTGTTTCTACGACTGTTGTCGGTTGATTAGACGTCTATGAAATTTACCTATATCGAACTTCTGTTAAATACAGTCACTTGAAAAGTTAGCAATTTCAAATAAATACTTTAATTACTATTAACCGACTATAAACGACTTAGTAGCTCTAGAACTCCTTGTGAACGAATTTATCCACCGAAGTACTGCTACCATACCTATTTCTGCCCATAAGCAGTAATATGACCACTATTGCGTTCCGGTTTGGAAGGGTACTGGTGAAATTACAAGCAATTGGGATTAGTCAACTTATGGCTCAGAGTGACGGGCGCAGTGGCAGTGCCCCTAAGGTCTTTGCGATTTAAACCTCTGAGTGGCACTGCAACTGTTATGGATAGGCCTGTCGCTTACTACCCAGGCGCACGACTTGTTCACCTCGTCGCTTGGTATTATCACAACAAAAGACTTTAAAATAGGAGAAGGTTCTCATTGGTCGATATTGAATCGTTGTCTATCTTTGTCTTTTGATTTACCTTTGCTTGTTTTGGAGATCTGCTGCGATCTGAATCCAAGGAGCTACATCGAAACGGTGATCAAAACAACTTCACAAAACTCGAGTGTCCTGTACAAGGTGGTCGTTTCTTCACGCCTGACCGGTTATGCTTGTTGTACAAAACACAGGTTAGGTCTTACGTTGAGTATTGTTCACACCTTTGGGATGGCTCCGTCAAGTACCTTCTCGATGCCTTGGAGAGTTTGACCTATTACTGCCGCCAAGTAGTAATGTCAGCATTACGGCGTTCCGGTAAGGGTGAAATGGCACATGGGACTTGTCAACTTATGTCTCAGAGTGGCGGGCGCAATAGCAGTGCGCCTCAGATCTTTGGGATACAAAGCTCTGAGTGGACTGTTATGGACAGGCGTGTAGCTTACTATCAAATTTAGACTTGTTCGTCCGGTCACTTGATATTATAAGAAGAAAAACGTTTGCAGCGTTGAGTCTCACGTGCCATCGGCGATGAAGAGGTTTCATCACACCTTGAACTTCCACTATTGCGTAAAGATGTTCCATCGCTTAGCACCGTTTATTGGATGTACCATAGCAAGTGCTTTGAAGAATTATTCAACTTTAACCTCCCCTTTCTTGCTCCGAAGCACGCGTCCTAGCCTCCGTGGCCACTGTTTTACAACTTGCCGCATTCCATCACTAACTAAAAGGTATAGTGGCACCTTCCTCTGTCGCACCTTCTTTATTCCCCCCTTCTTTATTCTCCTCATTCCCACCTTCTAACGATATAGGGTCCTTCAAACGAGGGGTGAAGAGGTATGTCGTAGACACGCTTTTTTGCCTTAGTGCCATCTGTGAGAAACCTGTGAAAGCCATTCGTTAGAAACTTAGATAGTAGGTTTTCTTTTTGAATTTGTTTAAAAATTTATATGACAATACAATGTTAGTTTGTCTATGTAATGTGCCGATGGTGCATCTAAATAAATAAATTATCTTTAGTAAATAGAATAGAATAG
This sequence comes from Hyposmocoma kahamanoa, assembly GCF_003589595.1. Classification (NCBI taxonomy): domain Eukaryota; kingdom Metazoa; phylum Arthropoda; class Insecta; order Lepidoptera; family Cosmopterigidae; genus Hyposmocoma; species Hyposmocoma kahamanoa. The sequence goes on from NW_020653731.1 coordinate 619,668, forward strand.
AAACCATTTATTACAAAACGCCACAACATAAAAAGACACAGTGAGAAATTTAAAAAAAATCATGGCTAAATTAAAACAAAACTAAAATAGAATAACAAAAATAGAATAAAATAAAACGAATTAAAAATAAAATCTTAGTAATAGGTAATGAAATGACCACAAAGATAGCCAACACTATTGTGTACTAAGTAGATGTCATGTGTGCGGCAGTGGCGTATGTAAGAGGATCAACTCAGCTAAGGTCGCCGTCGAAAAAACGCTGTGACGCTGATTTTCAGTCTTTTTCAGTTTTTCAACTTAAATTATTTCAGTTCAGATTCCACTGAGAAAAATGTGTTAGAAACTTAAAGGGTTGTCTTTTGTCATTAAAAATTTGTATCACATTTAACATTGAAAGAGCTAAGCATCCGGTTAGATTTTTTTACTTCCCAGTACAATTATAAACTTTTTGAATACTGTACAAAGTTACTAAGAGGTAATTACGGGAGATAACAGGGTTTTCCGTTTCGCAGGAAAAATTTAAAATGTATTTCAGATTTCAGAAGTTCGTAAAGTAAAAATTTTAGAATGGAAATTTCCATTATAAACAAGTACAATAAAGAATTCTGACTAGAAACAGTCACAATTAGCTATAATAATTAGTTTATATACTCGTATAGTCATATTGCTGAACACAGGCCTCCTTTCACAGTGGGTTTGGGTAAGTTTGTTTTGAAGGGCAAGGGTGCTGGTGAAATGACAGGCTTATGGGACTTGTCAAGTCATGTTTAAGGTCCCTGAATTTCTTGCGATTCAAAGTTCTGAGTGGGACTGTGACTGTTATGGACAGGCGTGTCGCTTACCACCAGGCGCACGACTTATTGGTTCCGTCACTTGATATCATAAAAAAAATGGGAGGGTTTGGGCCGTAGTTCTCATGCGGGCCCAACGCTAATGGTCTCACACACAGCATTACATTGCTTTGCAGATGTTTGTGGACACCTCATTATGTTTTTCTCTATCGAAAAGTTCATGGTAAATTTCAATTTCGCACATAAATTCCGAAAACTCAGATCCGAACCCAATACACTCTGCTTGAGAGACGGCATTATTAGGCTACCCTTAGACTATTCTAAAAATTGTTCTTTAGGAGATAATAAAAATAATAATGTTGATGAAATGCCAGAAATCTTAATGCAGATAAAAGAAGATAAAACAGGCTCTCCTCGCAACATACCTTCAATATACTTAGATACGTACCTCTTAATTTCGGTCTGTAATTGTAATCTTCTCGTATCGCCGGTGTACACTATAATGCTTGCCATCGTAGTGATAGGATCTGCCAATTGCATATTCTTTCCTAGGGTACACCAGACATACCTGCAGGAAAGGTATGGTACGACGTAGGGGTGGGCTACTTTCATGCACCCCAGAGACAATTAGCTAATGCGACCTTTACTTAATATTTGAACTACAACTGTAGCCAATGAAAAAACTATATTGAAACCACTTTGTAAGGTCTTCAAAAGATTTATGATTAATCGATAATAAAAGAGATAATATTATTTGATTCTCAAAGGGTTAAAATTATTTGATAATAGATATATTGTAAATGTGCACTTTTTAAATGAATAAACGGTATTTTTGTATGTGTGATTATATATTGATTGTTCCGTCTATATCGGTTGGTCTACAGATTTGTAAATGAACGCACTTAAGGTAACATTATCATCATTATATTTGGTATTGAAAAATAATATTAGATCCTCTTTTTTTCATATAGGTCAAATCTTGGTTGCGCTCTCATTCAGTAGGTTAGGTTAGTATACGAAAAACCAGAACGAGAAGAGCGAACGTAGCAAACGTGCCGCGGCAGCGGCGGCGCCGGCGAGTGCCAGAAGCCAATTTTCTTGCGTTTCTGAATATGGTTTCAGGTTTTTAATGCTCATTAACCGACTTCAAAAAAGGAGGAGGTTCTCAATTCGACTGTATGTTCTTTTTTTTATATGTATATTACGCGATAACTCCGGTATTTGTGAACCGATTTTCATGATTCTTTTTTGTTGGAAAGGGGGTACTTCCATAGTGGTCCCATTTCATTTTGAAGAAAATCATCCACCTCAAAGGGTGGCTGTTCACGCATGAAGATTCATTTTTATAAATAGCGCCTAACTTTAATTTAGGAGCAATTATTTTAATGGTTGATTATTTTAATGGAAATATTTTAACTGCCTCCGTGGCCGAACGGTTACCATGCCGGACTGCCATGCAGAGGTCCCAGGTTCGATTCCCGGGTCGGGAGAAATATTTGTATGGCCTACATTTATTTCTCTCGTGAGTTTGGGTGTAATTTGTGGTTGTCTACGTGTGTGTCCATGGCACCCGCGACACAGGGTTTCCCTAGTGCGGGGCTATGTTGAGTGTGTACGTTAAAATAAAATAAAAATGGTTGCTATTTCTCCAATTCCAGGCGTTTTTCTCTCAATATACTTTGAGTAGTGAGAACCGATTTTTGTTATCTCATGTGTCAAGTTCTGTGTGTGTGGCGAACTAGGGGATATTTCAATAAAACTTAGCAAATAGACGTAATTCCACGTAATTTTGAGGTCGGTTTTTTAGTACTCTATACTGAGATTATTTATGTTAGTTTTGTGGCTCAACATGAAACTGTTAAAGTTAATTTATACAAATCAAACATTAGCTCAGAACAAATAAAAATATACATTGATTCAATTTATTTTATGTCTCAGAGAAAAAGGATCAACCATTAAAAAAGATGACCCTTTAGATTTTTTGCTTGCTGTTTTTGCAAATTTAAAATGAACATTTAAATACATGCCTTAATAAAATAATCTGGTAGCAACAGGTAAATAGTTTGAGGCAACACAACAGTGCTGGTCCAGAAACTGACATAATCTACATCTATACACCTACACCTCGATAGAAGAACAAGTAACACCTGTTAGTTTGTTTATTGCGTCCGACCTTGAAACATCAGAAATAGAACTGAATCCGGCCATCGATCCGTGAGCTACGGAGCCATTATACCGAACTATAGGTTCTACAATGGGAATGTGATATCGTCTTCAACCTATAATGAACGGTATGGAGTGATGGGGCGAACAAGCCGTGCACCTGGTGGTAAGCGACACGCCTATCTATAACAGTTGCAGTACCACTCAGAGCTTTAAATCGCATAGATTTCAGGGGCACTGCCACTGCGTCCGTCACCCTGATACATAAGTTGACAAGTCCCATGTGCCTGTAATTTCACCAGCACCCTTGCCCTTCCAAATTTTCTAAACCCATTGTGAGAGGAAGCCTATGCCCAGCAGTTGGACTATAATATATAGTCCAACTAGTTCTTCTCACAAGAAGCTCTACTGTTACTAAAATGCGTTCCGTGCGGTGGCCTACGCCGGATCCTTTCGAGTTTATCAACTATCGCTTGATGAGGAAGTCCTATGATTCCCTTGTTTGTAACGAGGTGTGTTTATCTGGCAAAAAAGCGATAAAGTTTTTTGGTTGTATATGTATATAACATGAGTATACAACACGTAAATTATAAAAAAAACAGGTTTATTACCTTTTTAGTACCTTTACAGGTACTACAAGTAAAATTACGGAACACGCAAATTACTTGGGGTTTGCGAATTTCGTCTTAATAGCCAATTATTGCTGAAAAAATTACAAAAATGATATTCATCTTTCGCTTTAACATTGAAGGAAACCTTTTTTTGAAGACGTGGAACGTACTCCAACCTGCATAGAGTATAATGATTTTCTAGACTTTCTGCTTGCTTTTTCTGGGAAGTTTTCTTAGCGTTCGAACTTTGTATTAACAATAATTATAAAAAACTAGAGGAGTAATTTCTCAAAAAATAATTGAAGATCGTGATAGTAAAACATCGTGACATTCAGTAAACTCAAAAGTATTAAAGCGATTTCTCACAGGTGGCGCTATCGCAAAAAAGTCGTAATCACCAAAAACAAAAATGTTCAACAAGTACATAGAAAAATGCTTCAAGTCCGTTGGTTCGTACCGTGGCTTAGTTGGCATAGATAGCGTTTGGCACGGCTAGCTGGAAGACGTTTTTCAACATAGCATCGCACTAGGGAAACCTCGTGCCATGGACACACACATAGACAATTACACCCAAACTCGCGAGAGAAATAAATGTAGGCCACACAAATATTTCTCCCGGCCCGGGAATTGGATACCTAAGATACAAGTAAGCAATTTTACTTAGTTTAGGTATCACCTAGATTAACTTGCACTACTAACCTTCATTGAAGTTATGTAAACATACAATAATATCACTGTTTGCGATAGTCTGGCACGTATACGTAAATAAAAGGTTATTTAATAAGATTCATGTATTTAGGTTAAATTTTTATACAGAATAAATTTATGTTTTATCTTTATCGAACCCGGGACTTCTGCGCGGCAATCATGTCTGATAACCGTTCGGCCATGGAGGCAGTTGGTTCGAATCCTGCCGAATCGAAGGAATTTTTCCTAAGTGTTCGATCTTTGTATCAATACTTATAACAAACTTGTGGAGTAATTTCACAGAAATAATTAAATAACATTGTGGTCAAACATCGTGTCATTCAATAACTTAAAAATTAATATTGTCTATGTCAGGGCGCCGTAATATGAAACTTTATAAAACTTCGTCCCTTCATTATGTTACAAAATAAGCTGTCATTACCGTTTCAATTAAACGTTAACTGTACTACAAAGAAACAGATTGCTGTAGGAAATTCCCATCCAATTACAAGGTTTTAATGAAAGTGATTGGTTAGTTTGAATTTTGAACTATATTTCCGGGATGGTCTTAACATGTTTGAACTGAATATTTTGGGCAAAAAGTACCCTTCATGGTAGAGAAAAAAATTACCAACTTAACCCATCTATCAGCTCCTTAAGTCATAGATAATGAGATTCGCTAAAGGCCCAAATTGCCTGAAACTTGGGCGAAATAATTTACCTTCTGTCGATTTGTTGTTATAACTTCGGTTGAGCTGTTTATTTACCAAATAAACAGAAATATAGTTTGCGTGCTTTTATTTAAATGAATTATGAGCCTTTGTTTAGTATATATAGTAATGATGTAATAAATAACGCTAAATAAAAAAGAAAATACACTAACATTAACTAAACGTTTACTTCAGAGGACCTCGGTGACTCAACGGATTGCGCAGTAGGTGCAGATAAAGAGGTCGCGGCGAAAAAACTTTGAAATTGTTTTTGGTCTGGATGTTCTGGGTAGTAGTATATCTCTGGTACTTATAGTGCAGGTAATTTTCTAGTTTGAGACCAGGTTTAGTGCGGTTGTCTGACACAAAGAAAGGAGGATAGCTCCTTAGCAAGTTTGGTCAGGTTTTCCAAGTTTCCGTCACAATAAACTCTGCAGAGCCTGGTGTATTTGTACCTTTGTTGGTACTCGGCTTCTTCTTCGCGTGTCGACTCTGACGTTTATATTTGTGAGGACTAGCACTCAGCGACTGACACAGCATTATCAGTGGCGTTGTATAGGCCCTCGCGTGTGCAAGTGTAGAGGCACGCAGGATAAGACAAAAGATGTTCCATAGTCTGGGGAGAGACACCACAAATAGACGCGCTCTCAGACCTATAACCCCACCTATGCATGCTCTCCTTGCGTCGGCCGACTTGGATCCACAGTCTATTTAGAGACTTCCAAGTGCGCCCAGGTAGATTATGCCATGGGGTATCTCTTCTTCCAGAGATTTATACGAACTTGGTTAGTTTCCCCGTCTAGAGATACCCGGCTGCTGCCATACTGCCGTAGCCGTGAGAGCTTAAGGATAGCTGGAAATGAGGCTGGAAATGAAATAATTTGGATTATTGAGGGCTGTACGTCAAGGGCCGACCTAGTCTCGTGTGCAGTGATAGACTGTTCCTGAGACTTATCGAAGGCAAACAACTGTCGAGAAGAAAGAACTTCTAATGGTGATGATTGACCGAGAACAGCATCTATAGCCAATACCCGGATTCCTTACCGAAGGTAGCTATAAGACGAGCGTTCTTTATATTGTCGTCTCCTATTGATGCGGGAAAAACGGAACAAGGATACCGCGATCTTTGGACGTTCAGACGCTTTTCTATCAAGTATATACCTAACTTTTGTATGTAGGTACGGTAGGGATCGATGAATCTGGCCGAAGCATTTCATAGTTAGGATTGTTTATTTTAAAGTAGGGTTTCTTAACCTGCGGTTTATGGACCCGTAGGAGGTCTGTGTTTTGTTGTTGTTGTGACCCTACGGCGAGCGTACCAAACATAATTCATTAATATAAAAATTAGTATACAAATGTTCTAAGTAATTACCTATTTACTGTAAGTTTGAGCTTGTTAATTTACGCGCAGGTTCATGACTAGACAAAAGTTATGAAACCTTGTTTTAAACTATTCATTCTACGAGTTGTATAATACATTAAACATGGAATCTCAGAAATCTTCATGATTACGCTTCAGTCATGAAAATGAAAACTGGAATTACTACTTCAATCTCACATCGAGTGTGACGCTTTACAAACATTGTGTTTAATGGCCCTCTAATTTTGTCCGCGAGTTTAGGCCATTGCCAGGAGAGTAAATGCGCTGTTTTCTTGCGTTGTGTATTGTGTGTTGTGGTTGAAATCGATGACATTTTGTTTGAAATTTCTTTATCGCAGGATGTTATTCTTGTTGTCGCTGCAACCCGGATGTGTAATTCTAGGTACAATAAGCGTGAATCAAAGTAGATAAAATCAAGCGGAAAAACATGCCGCTGAATTTACGAGCGCGCAGCTTTATTTGATCGCCTCGACTCGTGTTTGGCCACTGCAGTGTATTTTTAATTATTACGAGCGAGCGTAACTGCGCGCGCGTAATTGCCATTATTTTTGCGGTAACAAAAATACAGCATCCTAAACATAAGAACATACTAATTTTCTAATTAATCCGTGTTTGCTAATTTTCTGAAACCACTGATTCCATTTAGACTCCACTGAGATCATAATGGCAATTATGTTCATATTTGTTATTCTGCTAATATAATCTAGTTCCAATGGCAGTTGAGTATCAATAGTGTCAGTGGAATGCTTGTGATGGCATTAATTCACTCAGTCACTAACGATCGATGTTGCCTTATTAAAACTACCACGAAAATCACACGCCACGTGTGATCAAACGAGACAAGTAAATTTCGATTAAAATGTTAAATAAAAAGTCGATTAAATGTGTAAAAAGCAGACTTCATAAAAAGGAGGAGGTTCCAATTCGACTGTTTTTTTTTCTACGTATGTTACGCGATAACTCCGGTATTTCATTTTGTGAACAGATTTTGATGATTATTTTTTAGTTGGAAAGAGGGTACGTTAGTATTGGTCCTCTATAAATTTGAAGAAAAAACTAGGTAAACTAGGGGATGAATCCGGTTTCGCGCACTTCCATTCGCGTAATTCCACGAACGTTTGAGGTATGTTTTTTTTATAAAAAAATTATTTGCAGTTCATGTCGATCGTCGAAAAATCAAGCAAATCTGTAGGTACCTTAAAAGACCCTTTCCAAACAGCGGGACGCATTAGAATTGAGTAGTTTTTATTGTTTTTTGAGTTGATGCTGATAAAGATAGGACGCTAAATCTGTCTATTCATTTTCACTTCTCTATTCTATTTTACAATATCTTCCACAGCTCCTGGTCCTCGTATATCATGAAAACAAAAATAGTAACACGATGTTTACCTCCCCAGTTTGAAGTTTACGATCCATAAAACATATTTTGCGAACATCTGTGCATATGGAGATGTGATTTAGGGGTAATATTATATGATACTTTTATTGATGTATGTTAATAATTCTTAAATTATAAATAGACACTTGAATTAGTTATTTGTTATGCAAGACTGCAAAGTTGTTGTTTGTATTGAAACCTGAGCAAGCGAAGGAAGCTAAGATTGAACCACGAGGGAAGCTAGTGGTTCAAAAATAGATCCCTGTGCGTAGCGAGGGTTTCAAGGCACGAGACGCAAAACAATTTTGCTGCCGAGCTAAACACACAACTTTCACCTCACTATAGCGAGGAAAATGGTAGATGAAAGAAAAACAATTGAACTATAAAACATCAGTTTTTTTCATTATAAAACAAAGTTTATCTTCGGATGCGTTCTGAATTTACACCTCACCAATTTTCATTCTTGCTGTACTTTTATTTTGTGTGATCAAGTGATTATTGAAATTATTTTAGTTCTTCAACGAATTTAAATAATTTAACAAACACAATTAGTTATCATTGTCAATTTAATGTCAGCAATAAAAAGAATCAAATAAACCAACGGATTTATATTACATAAATAAGTAATATACGACCACTCGTGTAGTTGAACGTGTCGTTATCTTTTTTTATCGAAAGAAAAAATTAGGTGCACCACAGTCTATCGTCAAGTTTGAATTTCAAAAACCTTTTCCACGCTGGCGTGCAAAAAACGTTATTGCGGGCAGATTTCTAATGAGAAAGAAAACCTTCCCTAGTTAGTGAGGTGAAAAAATAATTAAATGTTTTTGTTTTCTAAATTATTTCTGTTGCCGCTACTGTAGTTACGGATACTGTTGCTCTGGTACTCACACTACATGAATTTCTAAGGCACGTGGGACTTGTCAACTTATGTCTCAGGGTGACGGGCTTAGTGGCAGTGCCTGTCTGATATCTGTGATTTAAAGCGCTGAGTGGTACTGTAAATGTTATGAACAGGCGTGTCACTTGCCACCAGGAGCGCGACTTGTTCGTCTTCATATGTTGTTTATCTGGCACATTATTATTGTTATTATTTCGGATATCTATAGTCTGTCTTTGTGATGGTAAGCTACACGCCTGTCCATAACAGTTGGAGTGCTACTCATGGCTTTATAGCGCAAAGATCTGAGGGGCACTGCCACTGCGTTTCTCACCCTGAGACGTAAGTAGACACGTCCCATGTGCCTGTAATTTCACACCCTTCAAAACCGTAACACAGTAATGCTGACATTACTTCCCTGGACGAACTCTCTCAGAAGGAACTCTACTGCTACTAAATTTACATTTCGACGCCGGAAAGCGATCTTGTGGACTTTTTCGGCACCGGTGTAGAGTCCTATTTTTCGAGATACCACAAGATCGCTTTCGTTTCGTCGCAAGGCGTTTATTTTGCAGGGTTGTCAGTTTTCATAAAATTTTAATTAGTCATGTAGTTGTGGTCGACAGTTTTATCGATAGATTGTCAAATGAGGTAAAATTTTGCCAATAATATTTGAAATGGGAATGTTAAGACGTTCTAGGGATTCCTAATTGCGTTATTGCCTTCTTCATTCTTATTTTGATAGTTGGCCTACTAGTATCGATAAATTTTTATTCATATACACTTTAACAAAAATAGGCGGGTTTGATTATTTACATTGAATTTGAATGAAACACTTTAAAGTGTGTCTCCTTTTCGTATAACAGATATAGTTTTACACGCTGTGTATGTATGAACTTACAAAAATTGACAATCCAATTTACAAATACATACGCAGTCGACTGCCACTACTCGACAATAAAGTTCGACGGGGCACTGTTTCAACCCGGACACTAATCGATGAGAAAGACGGGATATTGAAATCGGTTTATTGTCGTTTGATTTATTTATGTGCACTATATACACGCCTAGAGCAACTTACATTATTTTGTTTACACTATGTGTTTAAACCTATGAAATCCTGGTCTTGCACAAGTAGCTCTATTGGTAATAAAAAGTACTGCCTTATCTATTTCTGGTGCCAAGCAATAAAATTAGTATTTCCAGGTTTTAAAGGGTCAGGGGTGCTGGTGAAATCACAGGCACATGGGACTTGTCAACTTATGTCTCAGTGTGAAGGGCGCAGTGGCAGTGCCCCTCAGATAATTGCGATTTAAAGTTCTCAGGGTCTCTCATAAGTTCAGGCAAAAAAAATAGATAAAAAAACCATTTTAGGGTACCTTGGGAAAACTTCTGTATGTCCAAAAGTATCAGAATTTAATGAACTAAAGAAATATTAATTACTGTGTAAAATGTGGACAAAAATAGACTTACCGCTAAAAGAGGTCACTTCCAGCCAACCCAAGTTAGCGACAGCACAATGAAAGGAAGAGTATTATTACATACCTATGTTAGTTATGTGTAATAATTACGCACACTCTTATAGACAAGCATTATGGAAACCCTGTACCGCGGGTGCCATGGACACATACATAGACAACACAAATTACACCCAAACTCTTGAGAGAAGTAAGTGTAGGTTATGCAAATATTTCTTCCGGACCGGGAACCGAAGCCGGTACCTCTGCGTGGCAGTTCAGCATCTTTCTGGCCACGGAGGCAGTTGACAGCAACAGCCTTAATCGGGCAGCACCGTGCAAGATAGAAATGTTATAAACTAACAGATATATTCAAAATTACCAATACTTGCGTAAGTATTTGAATTAGATACAATATAATTATAACGTGTAATAAATATAGTCAACAAACATTTAAAATTGAAATGGTATTAATTTGCTAGTCCGCGAACCCAAGGAAAGTTTTAAATCGTCCGAAATAGCTGCGCTTTTGTTTGAATATTTTGAATATTTTTAACACAAGTGTAAGTGTTTGGCGCGATTTAACATTCACTGGGTTCGTGGTGTAGCAAATTAATTTACTTCCATTTTTATTAACATGGATTTCTCTATTAATTATTTAAAGAAAGTTCTGCAAGAACAAATAGCACACTATTATAATATGCTAAACAAAAGACGTTGGAAAAACACAAGGAGACGTCGCCGTCTCTGAGAAGTCAAAAAGACGATAGAACTGTGAAAAGTTCGAATAGTTCTTTAAGATCTCGATTTGTTAAATTGACCTCATTCATCTCTATCGTTCAATAGTGATTGCCTGCACCAAGTCACGATATCGGACTTATCGCTCGGAAATATTTTTAGATCTATAAAAAGGTCAATCCCCTAGCATTAAATTTCTACCACAGCACTTAACAATAAAGTCTTCAACAGCAAATCATGCATAGATAAAGTGAGAATAAACCCCCGTCTTATTTGCATTGAAAAGCTCCGCTAACGAGCTCCGGGAACGCCCGATTGACGCCGAGTTTTCCCGAACATTTCCATAATCCAAAACTTCGTTCTGCAAACGACTTTCTTCTTTTCTCCTTCGATTCACGTTATAAATTCGTTCAAAACGTTTGTTGGGTCTTTTTTTTAATAAAGGTAACGTGCGATTCTGTTTTGTTTTTCTTCGCCGTTCTTAATTTGAATTACGAATGCGTAAAGGCCAGTTTTGTTTGTTGGAACGATACGCTCTTTTGAATTAGGAATGAGTTGAGCACATGGGTTTCAGTCGGGCGGTGAAAATGGTAGAGAATGGACGTTACGTGTGACGCCAACATTTTACGCTATTTACGTGTCATATTTTTTGCTTAGTTAGTTGGTGTTATTTAATTAGCGTGAAATGCTTGAAAGTGTTTGTGCTTTGATTTAGCAATGTTTTTGTGATAGTAATGAAGATAATTAGTTATTCAGGTATAAGTGATACCGCAAATAAATAAACGCGAAAATCAAACATGATCAAACTTCATATTTACAAATAGGGTTAAAAATTAAAAAAAAATTACGTAATGTAAACAACACAATAACATTAGACATATTTTAATAAAAATATTTTTAATTTCACAAGGCCACACACCAATTGTCTGGTCTCAAGCTTCGGAATTCTGGGGAACTTGAACGCCCAGACCAAAAGGAATTAAATTTGTTTATAGAATTGGTCCTACCGGGAATCGAATCATCAAAGTGGTAAAACTATATCTTTGTCTTTTCGTATCTAATTTCGTGATGTTTAGTGAAAATTGTAGCCGGAAAGTTCAGAACTAACAAAACAAAGCCACGGCATAAACAAAAGTAAAAACTTTATTGTTTTATTATTATATAGAATTGATTAAACCGTATATTCCACTGTTGTGCACGGTACGCCTCTAAGAAGAGAATACAATATAGGTTGAGAATTGTCGAGTTTATACAGATATGTTGTTATTTTAGGATATTTTTCACAATTTGTGAGAGTAGGACGGAAGCGCGGGGGATAATGTCATTATGTGTATACAACAGTATTTTTATGCAATTATTGCATAATAAGGGTTCTTAAACTCGACTACCGTGTTTATCCTACGAGGCTTTGTCAGACTTAATTATGTAATTATTGCATACAATATTTTTTCTACCAGTAAATTTTTATTTACAATTAAAATTACACACTACCAACATTTAATGTTAATTTTGTTAACAACAAACTCGTGTTTTTTTAAAATCAATTTCCACTCATTTCTTTGGGTTGGCAAAGATTCCACCGCACAGCCTCTTCATATATTTAGATGAAAGCCAAACAAACGCAACAAAACAAAAAAAAACAAAGAGAATAGAACTGGCAAGTACCGCAAATATTTTAACAAATAATTTTTTTATAAAGATTTACGGCCTAGTTTTACGCCAATATCAGGAGACAGTATAGCGTTTGAATAGCGTCCTAATTGATATTTTGATTTGCAAAAATACGACATTCTTTTTTTGAAACTCATTATACTTCTATGTAGATGCAGAACTTAAATTTCAGAACAGAAATTTTCCAGCTCAGTGGCGAGTACCACAAACAATAGAATTTTGATTTAGAATTAAAAAAAGCGCCTTTGTGATATGGTTTATGAAATTAAAATTGACAGAATATAAGTAGTACAGGAGTAGAATTCTATTTTTTTAAATCCAAATCGCGTACATTTGTTTTTTCTAACGAACCAACGTTTCGGGCCTTTTACAGGTTTTATAGTTACAGCTGACTTTGTGAGTTTGTTTGACAGTTAGTTTAATTTTGAATAATAATAACTGGCATTTAAATGGTATACCCATTAAATAAAAGAAATAAAATACCAAGTGAAATAACAAATCGTGTCTATCCATAACCGTTGCAGTGCCACTCAGAGCTTTAAATCGCTACGATGACACTGCCACTGCGCCCGTCACCCTGAGACATAAGTTGACAAGTCCCATGTGCCTATAATTTCACCAGCACCCTTACCCTTCCAAGCCGAAACGCAGTAATGCTTACATTAGGTAGGGTGGCAGTATTTTCTATCACAACCTCTACTGGTACTAAATGTGTATAATAATACTACATATGCTTAATAAGGGGTTTTTCAACAAGAACTTTGTTTTGTAAATCAAAATAAAACAGTAAACTTAGATGACAATGATTCGATTTTTCATTGTATTAAAAAAAGTGAGGTTTGGCAATTATAAATGAAAAATGATATCTGATAAATGTCCACCATGACCACAGTTACAGATGTCGATTCTTTCATCAAAATTTTTAATCACTTCTTGACAAAATGGTGGGTCTACTTCGGTCAATCTTCTCAGGGGAATCTGCCTTACGAATGAGCAGAAGAGTTTAATGAATATGACGATTTCAAGCATAATTTGCTTATCTATGAAATAAAGATGCTTTGACTTTGACTAACTGTATTTGTACCATGGTTGCATTTTCTCTGTTTTCTCTCCCACTAGTTTTGTGTATGTGTTTTCAACCTTCTCTATGGCGAGAGGAATTAATAATAATAACAATGTGCCAGACAACCACACCAAATACCTGGCCCAAACTAATTGATCCTACCGGGAATCGTACTCGGAATTTCCTTATCAAGTGCCCATATTGCAAACCATTGGTATACTAACAAAGTATAACATAACTAATAATATAAAAAAGTAAAAGTTATTATAACAAACTAGTGGAGTAATTTCACAAAAATAATTGAATATCAATTCAATAAATGTTTAATTACAATTAATAGTGACATCTCTAGCCAGGGCTGGTAGTTGTAATAGGTAACGAAATACTTTCATAGATTTCTCATAGACGGCACTATGGCTAAAAGGTCGTTGAAAACCAAATACAAAGATTCAACATCAAGCACATAGAAAAATTCGTGAAATCTCGCATCTGGCATGGTATGCTAGGAGACGTCGGTTCAAATCGGACCGGATCGAAGGAATTTTTTCTAAGTGTTCGATCTTTGTATTAACAATTATAACAAACTAGTGGAGTAATTTCATAGAAATAATTGAATAACAATTCAATAAATATTTAATAAAAAAATTTTTAATTGATATTCAATTTTTTTTGTGAAATTACCAGTATTCTGGTTGAGAGACATTCTATTCTATTGTATCTAGTCAGAAGATAGAAAATTTCGTCTCCACGGCGCCTTGGAGCATTGAGCTGGAAGGCTGGCAAAGTTCCTCCTTTGCATTGCCAAAAGTTATTCATTGGAGTATTAAAAGTTAAATTTACAATTATTTTCAATAGAAACATTTAGATTGCAAAGACGTACGACCGCAGTGTACCAAATGGGCCTCAAGTATTCTAATTTCAAATCATCTCAGTTGTGTGTGGATAGTGTTAATAATGGCAGGGTTTTGTATGTCTGATATTCTGGTAAAAATTCTTGGTATTTCTACTCTTCAATTTCGAATCGATGGCATGTCTATGGCATAGTCTACTAATATTATATTGTAACACCACGTACAAGAAATATTAGTAACCTCGCCTTGCCGCTTGATGAAATGATTTAAAATTATGGTGCTATCATGGCCTAATTTACAAATTATTTAACAAAAATAATACACTTAATTTGAGAGACTAAATTTTTGATTAAACGAGATAAAAATTCATATATGATATAGTATATATTGTAGTTTTTAACCGACTTCAAAAAAGGAGGAGGTTCTCAATTCGACTGTATGTTCTTTTTTTTTCTTTTTTTTTTGTATGTATATTACGCGATAACTCCGGTATTTGTGAACCGATTTTCATGATTCTTTTTTTGTTGGAAAGGGGGTATTTCCATAGTGGTCCCATTTCATTTTGAAGAAAATCATCCACCTCAAAGTGTGGCTGTTCACGCATGAGGATTCATTTTTATAAATAGCGCCTAATTTTAATTTAGGAGCAATTACTTTTAGCAATTATTTAGTTGATTTTGCTATTTCTCCAATTCAAGGCGTTTTTCTCTCGATATACTTTGAGTAGTGTCGTAGTGAGAACCTATTTTTATTATCTCCAGTATCAAGTCCTGTATAGTGGCGAACTAGGGGATATTTCAATGAAACTTAGCAAATAGACGTAATTCCACGTACTTTTGAGGTCGGTTTTTTTACTAAGGCAAGATCGTTAATGAATGTCATCACTGCCATTCCACTGGTACTATTGAGACTGAATTGCCATTGCAACAAGATTTTAGCAGAATAACAACTATTATCATAATTGCAATGGAATCTCTACTGAGATTATTTATTATAAATTACAATGACCAGAGGTTTCAAGAAAATTAGTTTGCTTGGAGCTTAACATGTGTGGTGGGTTCCTATGGAACCAATTTCGGAAACATTTGTTTTTGTAAATTGGTTCTGGTCTAGATATTCCGTGTACCTTTTTTGCTGGAGTACTTATATATACTGGGAATTTTCTATTTTGAGATCTAGTAATTGATAATTTATTTAAACTTTATTGTATACAAGATAATATTAATGGCGGAGTTAATGCCATTATGCATTCTCTACCAGTCAAACGGGGTACAGAACAATTAACAATTAACAACCTTAAAAGTTCGTGGAATTGCGTCTATTTGACATGTTTTATTGAAATCGGTTACCGGAAGTGCGCGAAACCGGATAAGTCCTTAGTTTGTAACCCTTAGAGGTGAAATATTTTTTCAAATTTAAATGGAGCCAGTACTGAGGTATCCTCTTAAAGAATCGTCAAAATCAGTTCACAAATGCCGCCGAAGTTATCGCGTAACATATATACAAAAACATACAGTTGAGAACCTCCTCCTTTTTGGACGTCGGTTAAAAACAGATCCCATCAAAGGTTGTAAATAATTATTATGAAATCTATATAATTTAAACACAACGTTAATACATTACGTAACTAACTATTTCTCGTAATGTCTTTGTGAACACATTTTTATTTCAAATGAAAGTATTTAACCGGAACTAAGGGTCGTATTCTAGAACTCTATTCAATGCTCAAGTCAGGATTTGAGTATGGTTTAAAGCACTCGCAATCATACTCAAGTCCCTGCCATTGAGTAGAATTCTAGAATACGACCCTAAATCACGTATGTCTGTTTTTTAATACAAAGCAACGTTTCGGGCTATTTACAGGTCCCAATTTCAAGCCTGATTGAGATGGTAAAGTTTTAAATTAAGTCTAATATTAATGCAACCACCCTATATTTGACTATAGTTAGAAAAGTTATTATTATTTTTTATGATACCAACTGACGACGGGACGAACAAGTCGTTGTGTCTGGTGGTAACCTGTCCATAACAGTTGCAATGTCACTCAGAGCTTTAAATCACAAAGATCTTAGGGTCACTGCCACTGCGCCTGTCATCCTGAGACATAAGTTGACAAGTCCCATGTGCCTGTAATTTCCAAACCGGAACGCATTAATGCTCACGTTATTACAAGGCAAGAAAAACAGGTTTTCCTTTATTAATTGTCATATAAATCCAAATGGATGGAATCCACGAAGCGCCTTGATCTTAATTGACTGTAATTCGCGTTGTGTCATCATCAAGAACATTATGATGTTCATGAACTGAGTAACAAAATTGAATATACGAGGTTTTTATGTTAGGAATAGTTGGCGGTAAACGTGGACCAGTCTTGTTAGGCCGCGGAAGTGTATAAGAAAACGTAATGCATTGGTTCTTTAATATTTTATATTTTTAATTGTAAATTATTTGCGTGTTCTTTTAAATATTATAGACTATGTATTAATGAGTTTTTTTTTGTAAAATAACTCTACTAGTTTTTTATGATTATATATATATATATAATGATACACAGATCGAACACAGAAAAAAATGTGCTAGTTGAAAGGAAATGAAAACTAGATATCATAAAGCCAAGTAAAAAGATCTATAACAAAAACACATGAGAGAATTTCGATAGCTCAGTAACTTGACCTGTGGCTCAGTTGGTAAGAGCAATGCTACGGTGCAGAATGATCGTGATTTCAAGTCCGACCGTGTCGAACAATTTTTTTTATTTGTATTAATAATAATATTATACACCTATATAGTACTCTGAAGCAATATGCAGTACATCCGCAGTTAGTAACAAATTAGCTTATAAAAGAGTTCGTTCAAAAAAGTACTGCCATCTTACTGCCATCTTATTCTCACCATTCTCCCGCCACATAGTAATGTGTTACTGCATTCCAGTTGTGAATGGTACTTGTCAGACTACAGGTGCCTGTACTTGTGTGCCGGTGTCCTTCAGATCTTTACGATTCTGTACGTGGCGCTGCAACTGTTATGGGTAGACATGTTGTTTACTACAGGCGTATGGTTATTTTATTCTCTAACTTGATATTGATATAAAAAAGCCGTGTCATAGACATATTTGACGTTAGTTTCTTTGATAATTTGTACTATTTTGTATTGTAGGTATTGCTTGTAAAATAAAAAAAAAAATATTTTTCGAGTTCTTAGGTTTTTGCGATTGTTACACATAGGAAATGAAACTATTTTTCCGGATTTACATCGCGTATATTTGTTTTTTCAAACAAAACGACGTTTCGGGCCCTCTACAGGTCCCATGGTCACGGTTCACTGAGATGGCACAGTCTTCAACCAGTTATGTCTAATATTAATGCAAACTACCCTATTTTTTATATAGTTACAATAGTTATTAATTAAATACCTTATTTTTAATTTTACAAAGAAAACATTCCAATTTACGCTACATTAGCTTTTACAAATTATTTTATTGAATGAATTTTATTAAGTTCAGTTTATTATTAATTAATAATAGAAATTAGAATAAACTAAAACATATTAGTTAGTACTGCAGTCTTATGTCTGTTTGAGATTTATCATCAGAGGAAATATTGGATCCCAAACTGGTGGTACGGAGAAACCATCTTCCCTGTTGAAATTAGGATGTTTTTTAATTTCAATGGCCTCACGCAGCATCCTGAGTAGATAACGGATTTCTTTTGCAAGGACCTGGGGTTTGTCAAACTTCATTGAATGTGTAGATTTATCCATGACATGCTCGCAGACTGCAGACTTGTTTACGCGACGGTGTTTGACATCGGCTATATGTTCTTTGACGCGGGTACAAATACTTCGCGTCGTTTGTCCAATATAAGAGAGACCACACTCACAGTCAAGCTTGTAAACTCCTGCATCCTGTAAGGGGATGTTAAATCGTCGACGGGTAGATCTAAGTCGGGGTTTAAATAAAAGTAACAGTTTTTTTTAAATTTAATTTATATATTTTTTTTATATATTTTATTTACTTTTCATGTCAAATAATAATAAAGGGTAAATAATCCAATTTATTTGTATGTAATTCAATGTCGTGTCAGTCGTGACGTCACACGTAAATCTGGACACCTGGCAATACTAACGAGGACGACCAAAAGTAAATTACTTTGACCAAATGAAAAGAGGCCACGTCGTCTAAGGAGGTCAAAGAAAAAGCTATGCAGGGGAGAAAATGGCGTTGACTACATCGACGAGAGCGTAGCTCTTAAATTTAACACACTGTTGAAACTTTAAAGCGGTTGTTAGACGTAGCGAAAGAGTAAAAATTTGAATAAAAAGAGTTTGAATTTGGAAAGTCCGCGAGACATTAATGTGTTTTATGTCCGATAGATGGTGTTGACCAATTTTAAGTTATTTCTCAAAACACAGCGTTTTAATTATTGGTCGAGTAATTGGATGCTTAGTTACCTACAATTCGGTAAATAACAAAGAACGTTATCAAGATGCCAGAGACCTGCGTTTTGTATCAAAGAAACTCCTGCGATACGAGATAGGCGAAACTATTTATTATGAAAATGAACGTTTACAATGTTATTTGTAATTTTATGTAACAATTAAGTTAACATTTTACCAAATGACGGGATGAACAAGTCGTGAGCCTGGTGGTAAGCGACACACCTGTCCTTAACAGTTACAGTGCTACTCAGAGCTTTAAGTTATAAAGATCTTCAGTAGCTGTAGAGCTCCTTGTGAAAGAGTTCGTCCAGGGAAATATTGCCACCTTACCTATTTCTGCCGCCAAGCAGTAATGTAATTACTGAGTTCCGGTTTCGAAAGGTAAGGGTGCTGGTGCTGGAGACCTAAGTTGACAAGTCCCTGTGCCTGTAATTTCACCAGCACCCTTCTGAACTGAAACGCAGTTACGCTCACTGCTTGGCAGCAGAAAAAGGTAAGGTGGCAGTACTTCCCTAGATGAAGTATTAACAAAGAACTTTATTACTAATCATATACGTTTTGGCAAATTATTATAATACAGAATGTGGAAAATGTAATAACTTCGGACAGCCAGAAATAAATTTTGTAGTTTGTACCATCGTTTATTTTAAATTTGCCACTTCTAGCTTCGTCTAGTTCTTCTAGTTCATAGTATTGCGACTCAGTTGACGTATTTCTGGTCATCATCAAACCTTTAAGATTTATATTGAGCCAAAATCTTATATATTTTAGATATGTAATCTCAGTACAGAGTACTAAAAAAACCGACCTCAAAGTACGTGGAATTACATCTATTTGCCAACTTGACACAGGAGATAATAAAAATCGGTTCTCACTACTCAAAGTATATTGAGAGAGAAAAACGCCTTGAATTGGAGAATAGCAAAACCAA
Source organism: Hyposmocoma kahamanoa (assembly GCF_003589595.1). Classification (NCBI taxonomy): domain Eukaryota; kingdom Metazoa; phylum Arthropoda; class Insecta; order Lepidoptera; family Cosmopterigidae; genus Hyposmocoma; species Hyposmocoma kahamanoa. Next base: position 639,417 of record NW_020653731.1, read on the forward strand.
CCATTAAAATATTCTATATGCTCCTTAAGTATAATTTAGGCGCTATTTATAAAAATGAATATTCATGCGTGACCCACGTGAACCACCCTTAGAGGTGGATGATTTTCTTCAAAATGAAATGGGACCACTATGGAGGTACCTTATTTCCAACACAAAAAGAATCATTAAAATCGGTTCACGAATACCGGAGTTATCGCGTAACATACATACAAAAAAAAAACAATCGAATTGAGAACCTCCTCCTTTTTTGAAGTCGGTTAAAAAAAGGCGTTACGAAAAGCTTTCGTAGATTTCTCACAGATGGTGTTACGCCGACAAAGTGGTTAAAACCTAAAACAAAGATCTTCAACAAGCACAAAAAAAAATCATAAAGTCCGCTACTTAAATAAGTCGTGGCTTAGTTGGCATAGCGTATGACACGGTCTGCTGGAAGACTTTGGTTTAATTCAAAGGAATTTTTCTTAGTGTTCGATCTTTGTATTAATAATTATTAAAAAAAAAAATGGTTTTAAGAAACTCAGAAAGTGAGGTTTAGGTGTAAATGCATCGAATATTCGACCACTACTTATAATTTTCCCTTTGCTCTACTTATAGAAAACACGTTTTAGCCTCAGGGGTAATGAGGGGCCGATTCCCTCCAATACCACGCCCTTCTGGCGGAAGTATCCTGAGCCTTGGCACGTGCCCACCTGGGCGCTCTCAGGCCTGCCACTTAGCTCATTATACGGGTTAAGAGACTTTTGTACGATAGCCCAGTAGAGGTCTAAATTGCCTTATTAACTTTATTGGTAAAGATACAAAAAAGATATACGTAAAGTTGTGCCAAACTTTCAAACTAGAATCCCCGGTACCATGAGCAGCTAAAACTTAGCTACTTGTTAATTGGGAAATCGTTTTATGGTAAGGTTTATTGCGATCTAGAAAAAGTCACGACAGGATACTTAGTTGCTGTTTTTAGTCTACGCTTAATTATGAATCTTGAAGAAGATACGACAATGTTACTGCAGACCTCACTCTCCCAAAGTGCACTCAGAAAAAACTTTGTTGGCTGAGAGCCGACAGAGGAGTTTACTTCCTTTACGTTTTATAATAAAGTTGTTATTGTAATGGAACTACAAAGTGCAAATCAATTTGTACTACCATCATAATAAAACTCTATTACAGTAAATCATTTTGTAACACCTAATGACATTATAAATTTGCCAATTAAAATATACAAGACGATGCTGTACGGATGGTTGAAATTTGCCATTAAAGGTTTTCTAAGTGTGAGGTCTTGACTACGAAATTTTCCTCCTTTTAAGTTCCATTGTTGTACGAACTATATGACATTTCAAAAGTGGAAAGAATCATAAAGTTGAAAAAGATGCCACTAGAATTTAAGTTGAAATAAATTAGACTTATGTGTCTTAGTCTGTCATATTGATTTAAATGAATAATGTTGGTTTTTGACTTATGTGATTTAATATGTCGACTCTAGATTTAGTACATTTGTGGTGTGTGAAACTATGTAGAAGCATGTGTCCGGATAGGACCCGAAATGTTAGGATTAAACTTGCTCTGCACGTATCGTCCCTTCCCGAGTAACTATCGTAACAAGCATCAGGCAAATTTTTCAAGGTCAGCCATTTTCTGGGTTTTTCTATTTTTTGAGTTCGTGACAGTTTTGTTCTTTTATTAGGTTATATTCGTTTATGAAAAAGCAAACATATGACGATTAATAAAGAATGTTCTCCTTTAAGATCTGAGGAAGATTGTAAGTCTAACTTGATTATGATAAAAATGTGTGATATTGCAGTTAGTGAGAAGGGTGCAGTATTGTGCCGGTGTAATTGTTTAACAAAGGACTCCGAAAGCAGTGACGTTGCAAATCCAAATGCCTTTACTACGCGAAAAAGTTGAATTGAAACTTTTTTGTATAAAAATCTTATAGTGCTTTCAATAATTAAAAAAATTCTTTAGATATTCCGTGTGTGTAGAAAAAGAAACGTCACGCCTATCTCCCACTAGTAAGGCGAAATTATGCACTTTGAACCTTCTGAAACAAAAAGGCATTAACAATTTAGGTTTTTTGAATTTTAGAGTTTTTTTTTCGCATCACGAAATCCTCTTAAATACCTTACAGCGAGACTGAGACGAAGGGCTATTTATATCAGACTCGTACTGATGGTGTTTCTCTGGTCATTCCGCATTTTGAGTATAACCCCGCAGAACACGCACTATGCTATCTCAGCGAAAATTAATTAAATTTGTAACGATTGAATTTAAAATTATTTTAGAAAAGTTCCAATTGTAATATCAGCATCAGGTTAACCTAAAGTCCTTTTCTAAGCATAGGATAAGAACGCCTTAATAAGATCGCCTTTAAAAATACTGCCCCAAATGGCTGCACTTGGTAGAGACCGCGGTGAAGCTGTAATCTTATAGACAACATACACAAGAAGATGCTGTCAGTTTTCTGAATAAATTTTAGGTAGGTAAAAGTTAGGTACGAAACATGTAACTGATATAGCTATACGCACATTTTCGGTCGTGACAAGTAACAACGCGAAATAAAATGCCGAGGGCTCTAACCGCCGAACTTGAAAGTCAGCATGACGGTCAAAAATGTTAAATACGCTCAAAATTTCGAAACCCATTCATAGTTTCAATTTCTGAAGTTCATTAACAAGTTTCGAATATTTATAGGTTCTGACACGTCACGCTGAACGTCGTTCGGAGTTTCGAGTTGAATGCTTAAGGGCATGTCGCTAGCAGTCCAAAGCACAAATTCTCAACCTTTTATTTCTTAAACTCAAAACTTTTATTTCAGACATTGTCCTCATTATGTTAGTTACAAAATACGTAGCCTATATTAGTAATGGCCCGTTCCCATTGTGTCGTAAAGTTTTATTTATCGTTCGACGACTATCGCGTACAGCCTGTTCCCATATCACGGCTGTCTGTCGTGACTGTGTCGTGGACGGTTATTTTATCGTGAAACGACTGTCGTGTCTAGCTGTTACCGCTAGATCGTGACGACAACTTATCGTTTCACGGCAGCCGCCTTGTCGTTTGTGACGACAATAGTAGGCTGCGATTATCTGTCGTCACTGCATCGTGACGTTTTTTTTGTCGTTAGACGACTGTCGTTCTAGCTCTTCTTATTGTCTCGGGATTTTGTCGTCGTAACGTGAAAAAAGTCATGTCGTGTAATCGTGTTTTACTATATGTGAACAAATTCGTTTAAATATGCAAGCCACGACACTTTAAACTGCACGACTATCTGTCGTCATGACATAATGGGAGCGCGCCCTAAGGATGTCATGTATTACATTAAATCAGATTGTACTAAGGGTCTATAACCCGTATGAATCGAGTTCCAATCCTTCCACATTTCACAGCAAGATACTCCCAAATCTACCGCATGAGGTTGTTGCAAACTTTCCCGCACGAGACGCATCAGGGATTAGTTTCATCTTCTTTTTTTACGAAGGGGAAATGCTTTATGCATACCCTTGAGCTCGGAGAGCCTCACGGGTTACATGGGACTAACCCATGAGGGGGAATATACACTAAAACCTCTTCGGTTTACTCTCTCGGCCAGGTGTTGTGAGCACTGTGAGATTCCGAGTATTCACCACAACTGCACTCTTGGCGGTCTGGGTTTTCCCGGTTCGTTGCGAAGGGGGGTTGGTTTGTTTGACCCGGTCCTCCAAATAAGTGAAACCAATGCAATGTGATCAAGGGATTTCTATCCCCTGGCTTCACCAGTTAGCAGCCTATGATATTTTTTATAATAGTTTTGATTTATGAAGGAATGAACGAATGAATTTTTTATAGCATTCCATTATAGCTGTATGCTGATAAAAATGATATTGATTGTTAGGGTACAGTTGGAAAAAAGTCACAAATATCCCGAATGATTTATTGCCGGGACGACGACTGATGCTTTCATATTCCAATATTGATGGCGACATTACTTTTAGCCTCTACATCTTACAAATGATGTGACGGAAAAGATTTTATATCACACACATTTTATGTCATCGCGTCTCTTTTAATGGGGTAGATGTAGACAACTGACTTTGCATAATAAGACAAGTAGTGTAAGTCCATACAAATTGATAAACTATTTTTTATGTTACCTAGTGACGGGACGAACAAGCCTTGAGCCTGTTGGTAAGCGACACGCCTATCTTATTTTATTTTCATAATATACCTGTATATTATGAAAATAAAATAGATTGACCTGAATACTGTTTTGTGACTAGTGTTGGAAAATTTTGAAAAAACAATTTTTTTTATAAAATTGACATTTACGCCCTTTTTTCCCCGAAATATCAAATCTATTATATTATAATTCATTAATATTGTAAGGGCGTAATTGTCTATGAACCATTGCCGAAGCCGAAAGAATGATAATGTGTTTCGCGTTTATATGTGTAAGCGGTTATGTAGGTATGCAAATTAATTAAATTAATAAATAATCAAATCCACTTCCGAGTAGGACTGTACGTAAATTTAAAAACAACAAAATAAATACTCAATTAAAGCATTTATTCAAATTTGGTACCTTCGCTTATGGTTATCGTGTACGGTTGAATATAAAAACAATTAATCAACCGTCCAATTAATTGATTGTTCAATTGGAATAATTGAATGTGCTAACATTATATCCTTGATGTAAAGGTCAGGATAGACACGTACTGTCGACATATTTTTACCAAACATGTTTTTACTAAATTGGATTCCCTAGTTAGAGACCAGGTAGTTACTGTGATGGTCTGGCATATTATTTATTATTAGAGCTTCTGCGGACTAGCATCTGTTCCTTTACATGTTATGTTTAAAATAAAAAGATGAAATGATAACTGCGAACATATGTATACATAAATATATATATTTACAAACAGTAATGTGTGTCTTTGTAAATGTATTTAGTAGCAGTAGAGCTCCTTGTGGAAGAGTTCGTCCAGGGAAGTACTTACCTTACCTATTTCTGCCGGCAAGCGGTATTGTGATCCTTACTATGTTTCGGTTTTGAAGGATAAGGGTGCTGGTGAAATTACAGACACATGGGACTTGTCAACTTATGTCTCAGGGTGACGAGCGTAGTGGCAGGCTAAGATCTTTGCGACTTAAAGCTTTGAGTGGCACTACAACTGTTATTGATAGGCGCGTCGCTTACCAACAGTCGCACGACAAAAAAAAGAAAAATATAAATATGTACGCTTGAGTTTTGTTTAAGAAACAACTTTAAATTGCTAAGATATGAGGGACACTGCCACAGTCGCTGTACTAAACAAAAACCATGAATATATATCGCGACCGTGACCTGTTCTGAGGAACAAATAATTTGTCAAGTAACTTATTCTCTTTTTTGTTTTCATAGGATCAAAGATGGCGTTTTATATCATTGTAAATAGATCGAAATAAAAGAAATTAGATATTACTTACGTAATACATTACATATATTCGCCGGATATTTTGGAACATGTCAAGTTTTCTCTCCCTCCGATAGGTAGCCGATTACAAAATCGGAAAACGTTTCTGCCGTCCGCTAATTAAAATTCGGGTAAGTGACAAAATAATTTTTAGAGATGTCACAAAAAACCCAGTTTTAGAATATTCAAATTGCTTAATGATACTTCAGCTATGCATCGTAAGGGTAGGTGCTGATAAGCCGAACACGTTAACTAGTTTTAACTGTTTTTAAAACAGAATTTTGTGCTGTATTTTTTTCTATTTAAAACGGATATTTGACCATTTGTCACTTAGCTGCTTTTGCTTTTTTGTGCCTGCATGTAAGACAAGACTAGATATATAGACATTCTTCTCTGTATAGAAAGTGTAGTGATTATAATTCTATTCGAAATGTTTTCGATATTTTCGATGGTTCTTTAGCCTCAGCCATACGGTGTATGCGCAAAATTTATTAAAAAATGTAACTTATCAAACATTTTTTTTGCATTTCTTTTTTGTTTTTAATCTAAGGTACTTTCTTCATTTGTCTTTCAATTTAGTGTATAAACAGAAATTGGGCTATCCGAGTCCAAATAAGTTCGTAAGAAGAATTACGTGAAAATTATATGCACGTTGTGCTTACATCTGGTTATGGAACCTTCCAGTGTATTCGAATTATATTTAAGCATGTTTTTAGATAAGACTGATAACTCTATAACCAGTTTTGTACGCCAAATAAAATAAAAAAGGAGAGTGCAAATATATACTTAATCTTACAAAACTGACATAGATGCGATGGTTCATAGATATTTACACAACTACCTACTATGATCGGTACCATTGGCTGTGGTCACGGGCTGACTACGAAAACGTAATTTCGGTTTTATCTTCCAGTCAAATTCAAATTATCTGTATTTCATAGGTAAGAATACCACACTTGGAATCGTTATATTGATTAAACTATACTACTCATTCGTAAGGACACAGAACAATAAATAAATTAGAAGTGGTTAGCTAGCATCCGACAATAGCCAACTACTTATAGGTTTTAAAAGACATCAGAGCTCAGTCAGCCATTTTCGCTTTGTATGATGGCATGGGTGTGTCATTATTTCGTGCATATTCTCTAAAATCTTGGAAAAATGCCTTATTGTGCTTATTTTAATAAATTTTCAATTTTCTGTTTATCGAAATATTTTTTTGTTAAAATAAACGAAAGTAAAGCTTATCTTGTCGCTGCTTGTTTGGAGAACTAAATTAATAACTCCAATTCGGCGTCGTTCAGCAATGAAGCGCTAGATGGCAGCATATTGATTGAAATTTCAATGTAATATCAAAACGTCGTAGCTTGTAATAATAGGTATTGATGGCATTGAACTTTGAACGATATGCCAACATATGTTTAACAATCCAAAATTTCCTTTTTAAATTTAAAACTACGACGTTTCAAATTAAGAAGGTGTGAGTTTTGGCGACATTGGTTCTCATAGTAATCGAGGCTTAACGCGCTTCCATTGTTTTTTTCTTCCGTGCGTAAGGCAGACTCCCCTGAGAAAAATGAGCAAGAGAAAACTTTATCGTTTACAACATTTATTTCTAACCTTATAAATCGAAATTACCTGCCAGAGTCTATTTATTTACTATGTTTAAGACGCCAATAGAGATCGACAAGTCGTACATTTATTACTTGCGATTGTCAAGGCAATAATGTCGAAATTTCGTTACAACAAATACAGTCGAAAGCAAACAAAAAAAAACAAATTAAGTCAATGTTTTCACTAATTTACTCACATTACTGTTTTGTTGAGTTCTCATTGTAATTGTTAATGAACACTAAAGTATATTTCCATTCATTCATTCGTTCGTTTTAAAAAATAACACAAAAGTATATGCATATGGTAATTTTCAATTGAAATATATTTCAGTCGTTTTGAGGAAAACTTTTTTTATACGATACTGCCACTACGATCGTCGCCCTGGGACAATTAAATAGTTGACAAGTCCCACGTGCCTGCAATTTCACCAACACCCTTACCCTTCAAAACCGGAACGCAGTAATGGTCACTGCTTGGCGGCAGAAATAGGCAAAGTGGCAGTACTTCCCTGGACGAACCCTATCACAAAGAGCTCCGGTGCTACTAAATTACTACTACTTCAAATTTGTTTTCGGTGATCCGTTCTTAATCTCACTTACGCTGTACTCATTCACTCTTTTCATATCGTTGCATTTGTAACTTACTATGGCGTACAAAGTACGCTTCTTTAATACATCTATAAATTGGGAGTATAGCGCTGCAGTGACCAAAGCTTCTCGAACAAAACATTGCTTTATGAAATTGATTGAATATCATTACTGCTATTTCTTTTGTGAATTTACTCCAATTTATAATTAATTACTTATTTGTTCGATCTTTGTATTAATAATTGCTTTTAAACCTGAAGGTATGTAGATTGGTGCCGCCGCTTAGATGAAAATATTCGCATATTTCGGTCCCACAAACCATTGTGAAAATATTATTTACATGTACAGCCATTGTATTGACATGGATTACCATCCCTATGGAGCTATGTAGAGGGCGTTGACTTAATTGCGTTACACCCGAAGAGGGGAGATTCCTCCCATTAAATTCGACCTACTCTTAGTATGGGGATCGCTTTGAATTCGTGAAACTAGCGGGCGATTAAATGTCATGAAGCATTTTACTCTTATGCAGACTTTGACGTATTGCGCTTTGTGTGAGTATGTTACCAGTTATTGTCCTAAAATCGATCAAGTGTTACAACGTTAGACACTTCCCTCTTCCTTTTCAGAAGGATTTTTTTCAAGTTTATCAAAAAGAGTAAAGAGTACATTTTTGCCTGTCCATTGTATCGCATGAGCTCTTCTTACATTGCATTCGATCAGATCTCATTTTGAAGTGTCTTCTGGTTCTGTGTGTTTCTTTTATGACGCTAATTGACTAGCAAGTCGTATGCCTAATGGTAATGCCTATCTGAAACAATTTCCGTACCACTCAGACCTTTAAATCGTAAAGATCTGATAATGCCACTGCGCCCGTCACTCTAAGACATAAGTTGAAAAGTCCCATGTGCCTGTAATTTCTAATCACCCTTACCAGTCAAAGCCGAGACATTGTAATACTCACATTACTGCTTGATGGCAGAAATAGGTAAGATGGCAGTACTTCCCTATACTTAAAATACATACAAATTTGTAATTAATATCACTTTAATAATATTTATGCTTTTTTTAAAATTACAATGTCGTGTTGACGTCTAGGTCGGATTTTTATCCAATTTTGTAAATCGAATAAAAAAGTCCAGGTTTCCGAATCATAGGGAATAACAAACGTAAAATTGGGCCACACTTTTTGGTAAAGTGACAAGGGTACGCCAGAGTGGAGTCCTGGTTCCATTAATTCATATAATTCATCACAATGCCAAACATTTGCAGGGAAGGGATAATATGATTTCGCATGTAAATGTAAATGAATCGAAACACGCGGGAATTAAATTGGATTTTATTATGCGGAACAACTTGTTCACAATGGATTATAAGTGACGGTAATTGTACAACATTAAAGTTATAAATAAAAAAGACTGGTTTCAAGTTTAAATAACATTTGTATTCATGTTGAAGGACTATGAAATGAATTTATAGAGCATTATAGGGAAATGTCAAGTACTTAGAAAACACAAGCGTCAAAGTATCAATTGGAAGTCTTTAAATAGACTGCGGACACAAGTCGGCCGAAGCAAGGAGAGCATGCACAGGTGGGGTTATAGCTCTGAGAGCGCATATAATTGTGGTGTCTCTCCCCAGACTACGGCACATCTTTGGTCTTGTCCTGCATGCACAGGCGATAATGCTGTGTCAGTCGCTGAGTGCTGGTCCTCACAATTATAAACGTCAGAGTCGATACTCTAAGAAGAAGAAGTATCTTTATTTCATAGGTAAGCAAATTACGCTTGAAGTAGTCATATTGATTAATACTGCACATTGGTAAGGCACATTCTCCTGAGAAGAATGTACAACAATCTTTAGGGGTTGCTCTTTGTAAATATACCCTTACCCTTACTTACTTACTTACTTACTTAGTGAAACGTAGTAATGCTCACATTACTGCTTGGCGGCAGAAATAAGTAAGGTGACAGGACTTCTCTGGATGAATTCTTTGATAAGGAGCTCTAATGGTACAAAAATTTTGTAAAACAGTAAAACTTAGTCATAGATTTTTGTAGGCTGTTGTGTTATAACAAAGTTTTTGTTTAATTCCAGTTTTAAAACTCTTGATTGGCAAATTTTGAATATCGACAGCAATCTTATTATAGAAGCGTATATATTGCCCCTTAAATTTATTTGTGATGTATGATCTAATCAGAATATCTCGATTTCTCAAATGATAGAATCTTACATCAATATTGGACACTAATGAAAAAATAAACAGTGACTTGTTTTATTTTTTGCGTTCGTTATATAAAAATGTGTCTTTTAAAGTTTGTTACTTTATTAATACTGGCGCGGTGTGCAGTACAGATAAGTCTAAATGTCCAAACTATCAATTTATTAAAAATATAATAAAAGCCTTTTGACGGAAAGGCAATAAAACAAGAAAGCAATAAAATTATAACATAATATTTATAGAGTGAGGCGTAGATACTTTTATGAGTCTATAAACTGATACTGCCATCAAAATTAGCACTTTGATAATTAATTGCAACTTTACGTCTATGTTTGCTAGTTCTGAGCCTATAATATGATATTTTTATGTATTACTTTTCAACTTTTTTATTATGAAAACTAACACGGTTATCACACATTATAATATAAAAATAACGGGACTTAATCGCGTAGTATTTTAGTCGGAAGCGGTCCGACTAGTTTCGACCATAATCGATGGTCTTCTGCAGAGGTTGAGTGCAACGTTCAGACGTGACGCGGTCGCGAACTTTTATACTTTTCAACTTCCTATTTTTTATTTATTATATCTAGTGACTGGACGAACAAGTCGTCCGCTTGGTGGTAAGCGATACGCCTATCGTTCACAGTTGCAGTGCCACTTAGAGCTTTAAATCACAAAGACCTTAGGGGCACTGCCACTGTGCCACCCTAAGACATATGTTAACAAGTCCCATGTGCCTGTGATTTCACCAGCACCCTTACCCTTCGAAACCGGAACATTGCATTAAGGTGGCAGTACTTCCTTGGACAAACTCATTAATAAAGAGCGCTACTGCTGCTAATGGGTGGTGAAGGAATGACGGGTGCATTGGTTGTGCAACTCAGATCGTCGCTGTTTTCAAAACTCACGTTACTGCTGGGCGGCAGTAATAGGTATGGTGGTAGTATTCGTTTCGATGACCTCTTAAACAACATACTTATACTTTTATTTCGAATCTCAAGAATAGAAGAGAAGATCTTTATAATGAGCTTTCGAACGGGTTTTTAACGACTTTTTTGTCTTCAGCGCCACTTGAGAAACTTATGAAGTTTCTTCGCTCAGCCATGTATTTCTCACATGTGACGCTGATGGCGAAAAAACACTTTAGATCCAATACAGCGAAATTTGTAAGATCTATTGACTCAGTCAGTAGCTAGCCTCGGAGTCGGTGTCGGTCATGATATTTATAAATACTTCGCTGGCTCAGCGACCCGAAGTGGATCTTGACCTCCGGCAGCAAAGTACGTCATTTACGTACGGACTGTCGGGCTTATGCCAATTCCGACCATTCGGATACATTCAGCTCTTTTAAATCTTTAGCGACTCCATCCCTCTCACGATATCTTGAACGGCCCTCTGGATGACACCCGTGGGTTGCCCCAAATACGCTCTTTTGGCAGCAGCCAGCGAAGTCGGGCAGATTTTATTTCCTCGATTAAGTTCGGCTTAGACACTATAGAATCTGGCCATCCAGTTCCCAAATAAGTAACTATTGCAACTGACATTCCTCACCGTTCCTCGTTCAATCGACTAGAAGGTCCGGAACACTTCATCCTTATGTCGTTGATATGCCACTGCTTCCTCCTTTCTGATGCGTACGGCAAAGGAATGGAATACTAATAATACATCTGAGTTTACCGAAAAGTATAATCACATCGTCGCTTAATATCAAGTGAGGCTGTGGCCAAGGGTGGGTCTATTATCTAAAATAAAAAAAATTCAATAGAAGCCACATCCCACATGTCGGTGATCGCGTCATCGATATACTTCCGACGTTTCTCGGTTTTGGCATTCACACAAGACCGTCATCTTGTGGGCGGTAGCATCCACAAGAAATAATTTCGACCGAACCAACACCATAATGTCAGGATTATTCGCAAGTATAACCCAATCTGTGATAACGGATTGCTCCCAATGGATTTTGACCCAATATTATTATTAATTGTGCCCCATACATCAACCTTACGTCAAGTGTATAAAGCCTATTGTTTTGTGATAATCGTGGTGTTTAGGCTTAGTTAGGCGTGGTCGAATGGATTGCACATCGGTTTTCATTGTGTCGCCATCTTTGATGTCCCGGGTTCGATCCCCTTCCAGGTCAATGTAGAAACTAACTTTTTGTACATTGTCTCGGGTCTAGGTATTTGTGGTTACCGTCGTTGTTTCCAATTTCCATAACACAAGTGCTTTAGCTACTTACTTTGCGGTCAGAGCAACGTATGTGATGCTCTCCAGTGGCGTAGCTTGGGGGATGTAGAGGGGGCCATGGTCCCGGGCGGCACAACAAGAAAAAATTTCTTCAATCCAATCGAATAGGAACCGACGTCTTCCAGCAAACTGTGCCAAACACTATGCCAACTATGTTACGGAACGAACCAGCGGACTTCACCAATTCTTCTATGTGCTTGTTTGTCGGATCTTTGAGTCTGGTTTTTAACGACTTTTTAGCCGTAGCTCCATGAGAAATCTATGAAAGTATTTCGTCACACAGTTAGCCACCTTTATTAGGCTAGGGATGTCGTTATTCACTGTAATTAAGTATTTTATTGAATGTTTTTAATTTAACAAAAAAAAATCAATAAAACACTTAATATTTATTTTATTTTACTCAAAATTTAAAAAAAAACACTATTTGAGAGAACGACTTCCTGAACAACATCGAGGTGGCGACGGCAGGCTAACACAAAAACACAATCGAGCCGAGCCTGCCCGAACGAACTACTTTTGTAATCGTGATAATTGAGAGATCAATCAATACCTCTAATGAACAATACGTCAACTTAATTTTTAGACCTGGAATCCGAATCACAACTCTGAAATGAAAATCCCTTTATATACATTTTTAAGCATCTAAAGCATTGACTTACAATTATATGGACGTCGGGTCCGCGCTAAAAAGTGTCCGAACTTATAGGGCGTTAAAATCGTATACAGAGCGTCATTCACGCTTTAGTCTTCGTTTGTTCGACTGACAGCGAAGCAAGCAAAATTAGACAGTACTGCGATGACATTACAATTTAAATTCAACGTTTTAGCTTTTTCATATTCCTTTACATGTCACTACGTTTAAATAGGTTGACTTGGGACATTTTTTTCGTGGTTTTTGTATTAGACCCGTCGTCCATTTATTTGTAAGTCAATGATCTAAAGGCCTAAAATATAGGAATGCATTAAGCCTCTCAGACATTCTTGCTATCTAAACAATGGGACGTTTGGTAACTTTCATTCGATAACTGTGTTAATAACGTTTGTGACCTTTGCCGGTAGAGAAGTTCGAGTTATCGTACGGGAGTGACGTCATTTCGGTTCGGTTTCGAATACGACAGTTTGACGTTCGATTCGGTTCTTGTGAATAAAAATGAAAAGAAATCGTACGATGTCTAATCGAATCGGTCGACAACTGAGTTATTGTAAGTTAAATTAAGTTAATTTTTTGGCACGGTTTGCTAGGAGACGCTGGTTCGAATCCAGTCGGATTGAAGGAATTTTTTCTAAGTGGAAATCTTTGTATTAATAACAATAACAAACTTGTGGAGTAATGGAGTGATTTCACAAAAAATAATTAGATGTCATGGTGGTGAAATATCATGCGTTCAATAAACTTAATCAAAAAAAAATAAAACTTGCTTGATTTATTTATAAAGACAAAAATGCCAGAAGGAGGTTTAGGTACTCCATTTGTATACTTGATGTATAAGTAAATACACTCTACCTTTTGCTATTACTATTCGAATAAAACGTCTCTTCAAAGATTAACCCTATGAATAAACAGTTAATGTTCATTTTTAATTGATTAGTTTGGTACGGTCACGGTTAATATCGACATACACAAGTATTAAAAAAATACAACTGATATTTCAAATACAGAGTCACTGTGTAACTGAATTTTAACCTTATATGCAGACTATTAAGTTTCAATAATGTAACGTTGCGTAGCTCTGTAGGTTAGGTCAAAAAATCGCTGGTTAGAGTCCCACCAGATCAAAGGAATTTTTCTTTTAGTTTATTTAGAATAGAATAGAATAGAATAGAATAGACATTTATTGCGACGCCACAACACATGATACAAAAAAAAAAGAATTATAACACAGTACGATGAACATTAAAATTAAAAATAGTAACAGTAATAATAATTAATAAACAAAATAGACATACGTAAAACAAACAAATGAAAAAAGAAAACATTAAAATTATCAAAACAAACAAAAAAGGAAAAAAAAAAAAAACAAAATAACAACAAATTGTTCAGTCATTTGTGCAGTCGTGGCGTACGCAAAAGGACTACATTCAGCTTTTACCACAGCCAGAATTGACTGTGGCGCTGGTTTTCAATGAGCCCTGATCCGAGATGAGTGACTGACGTGTGTGTCGCAAAATAAAATAAACTACCTACTTAAATATTTGTCTATGTAAGTGTATTTTGTGCATTGTGTTACTGCTGTGTGTGTTATATTATATTAAATCTACATAAATATAACAAAAATATATATATAAAATATGAATATACCCTCTGTGTGTATTTATAGTGTGGTAACGTAATTATCTAACAAATAAAATTTGATCTCGGTATGAACAATGACAACTAAGATTTATTCAATTATAGTCACAAACTGAGAGCGAGCTATTATAATATCAAATAATCTCAGTACAGAATATTAAAAAGAACCGACCACAAAAATCCGTGGATTCATCCCCTAGTTTACCACCCTTAGAGGTGGAATGTTTTCTTCACATTAGGGCTGCCTTTCTACCACAGATGTGCGACGTAGTGAAGCAGTGTGTGAGGAAAAAATCCACCAATACGATTACTTCATTTTCCTAGCCTCGCTTAGCACAGTTCCGGTGTAAAAGGGTTAGCGGAGCTAAGTTTTAGCTGCCCCTGTGGCCGAACGGTATTAACGACTACCACGCTGAGGACCCAGGTTCGTTTCTCGGGCCGGAAGAAATATTTGTATGGCCTACATTTATTACTCTCGTGAGTTTGGGTGTAATTTGTGGTTGTCTATGTGTGTGTCCATGGCACCCGCGTCACAGGGTTTCCCTAGTGCGGGGCTATATTGAGTGTGTGTGCGTTATAGTACATTAAAATTCGTCAATTTCCGTAAGACCCGAATAGTTCCGAAGTTTCGGATTTAGACAATCGATAGCCCCACCGAATAAACATGTGTTGTCGACACGTTTATTCATTGGGGCCATCGCAGTAGTACTCGAACTTGAAATAGACTCATTTGTAAGTTAAATATTATGTTTTATTTTCGCTTTGCTACAGTCATGAAACAATTATGATAATTTCTAACATTATTTATTTTTCTACACTTAATGTACAGTCGACAACAAAACGATATCAGTGTTCAAATTCATGAAAAATATCGAAACGTATTAAAAAAAAACTACCTTATTACTACAATTTATATATGTATATTATATAGCCGTTTTAGCCTAACGGTGCCTTTGAAGCAGAGTATCGTGGTTTCGGATCCGGGCTTACACTTCTGAGCTTTTCGGTGAAGGAAAACATTGCGAGGAAAGCTACACACATCTGCAAAGCAGTTTAATTCTGTGTGTGAATTTCCCAGTCCGCAACGGACCAACGACGTGAGAAGAGGCCTCTGTCCAGCAGTGGGACCTATTAATAGGCTGTCTATTATTATTATGTGATAATTATAATAAATAATATTTTTTGAACATTTGCGATTTCACCTTAAATTTACTAAGGACGATGGATAAAATTTTCTTCCTCACTGTACTCTAAGTATCAATAAGAATAGAATAAACATGAGTTCATAGTAAAGGCTGTCCAGATACATTAGAACCCTGAAATATTGGTAGTAGCATTGATTTTGAAGTTAACATACATGTTATGAGAAGAAGTAATTAGTTCTTTCTAATTTCGTAACACATTTGAAACGTTATCGGCTACAGATGAAAACTCATTTAACGAATGTTGTAGCAGCAGTCGAGGTCCTTCTGAAATTCGTCCTGGGAAGCAATGTACCTATTTCTGCCGCCAAGCAGTAATGTGGGCATTAGTGCGTTTCGGTTTTGAAGGGTAAACGCGTTTGTGCACTGTATCCCATTCGTATTTTTTCCGAATTCGAGACTATAGATCTCTAGAAAACTCGGAGTCACTCCAAATGTCACGATATATTTATTTAGAAGTTGTATTGACTACTTTAGCACAGTCAAGAGCACGTCAAGCTTGACACTTTGTACTTTGGATTAATCTTATCGTAAGCGGCATAGACTTGGATTTAAATCTTAAGTGTCAGGCTTGACGTGCTCTTGACCCTGTACCATCTTGAACCACCCAATGATATACGTCTAACTTCATACTACCACCTTAACGTAAGTTATAAAAGAGCACTGCTTAGTCTTGATACAGCAGTATGCCCATGAATGTAACTTTTAGAGAATACTCGTAAATTTGTCAGTCTGAATACGTTATCAAATAAAGTGGAGTGAAATTGAGATCGGATTTTATTTACCCGGTCACATTTAAATAAATAAATTTATGTCGCTTGTGCTTGTACGGCTAGAGATAAAATTACACTTCCGATACTTCTAACCTTTCGGACTGTCATTTCTTGGATCCGAATCCAAGAGATACGAATATGACGTAGCAACTCTAAGGGCGCTGGTGAATTATAGGCACATGGGACTTGTCAACTTATGATCTTCTTCCTGGAGTATTTCCTTTGCATTATGACATGGGATTTTTCAAAAAGCGTGTTTACAGGGCTCTCAAAGGCTGGCGACGCTTAGGCAGCTCATCTGATATTGCAAATGTCCATGGACAACGATGACCATCTCCTATCAAGTGGCTCGTCTGCTCGTTTGCCTCCTACTTTACATAAAAAAAATGTCTCAGGTTGACGGAAGTAGTCGCAGATCTTTGCGATTTAAAGCACTGAGTGATACTGCAACTGCTGTGGACAGGCGTGTCGCTTACTAACAAGCGAAGAACTTGTTTGCCCCGTCACTAGGTATCGTAAAAAAAACTATGTCAGGAAAGGGGATGTTAAATTTGCAATACAAAATTTTGTTCCTATACTGGCTGCTAGGCTTTTCAAGTATCATAACAAATATAAAGATTAGGTCCTAAATCAGTATTTTCAAAACACAGTACTTCCCTGGACGAACCCTTCACAAGGACTTTTTTTAAGATACAACTGGACGGGACGAACAAGTCGTTCACCTGGTGGTAAGGGACACGTCTTAAACAAACACAGAGCTTAAAATCGGAAAGATCTGAGGGGCACTACCTCTGCGCCCGTCACCTTGAGACATGAGTTGACAAGTCCCATATGCCTGTAATTTCACCAGCACCCTTACCCTTTTCATAACTGCTTGGCGGCAGAAATAGGTAAGGTGGCTGGCTGTACTTCCCTGAACGATCTCTTTCACAAGGATCTCTGCTGCTACTAACTGATAATCCTAGGATATTCGTAAATTGATATTTGTAGGATTTACATGAAGAGATACGCTTTTATATTTATGTTGCGTACGGTATTGGAGTGGAATTCCTGCCTGTAGACTTGTTCCCTGAACATTGTAACTTAGGCCTTTTCAAGGTGAGAGTGAATAGGCGTTATATAGGTGTGCCTGCTGCATCATTGACCTCATCATCACTCTCCGAGGTGAGGTGGAGATGAAAAAACTTGTAGTACTATACAAAATGTTGCCACGTGACTGTATTAAGATTTCTTTCATAGGAAAAATAAAGCATTTACCTGGCAATTAACTCCGCCATGTGACTTTGCACGTGATAATTCCTCGACATTGTACACGAAGCCGCTTTGTTCTAATAAGTGAAGTGAAGGAGCTCTATTTGAGCAATCAACAGTGTCACGATGTCACGTAATTTATTTAGTAGTGATTTCCAAATAAACTAAATACTATTTATTAATCATTAAGACATTGTCTTCTCCATAGGATAATTGGTAAAATACTAACAACTATGCAGCACTATATTACCAACAACATGAACAACAAACTTGTTCCATCACTAATAATTTATTACATTTTATTTAATGTAAAAATGAATAGATTTAAATAGATCGCTCTAAACGGTAATAACTCTGTGCAGGACGGGGGTGGAGTCGTTGCGAAGGACGCTTGCACGTTTGAACTTATCCTACCAAATTCAGATCTAAAATGTGTCAGACAGTAGCTACAATAAAAACTTAAAAGTTTATCTTTGGTAGTTTATTACGTTTTTTATAAAGTCATAGAAGAAAAGTTGTTGTTTAACAACCTCATAACACTACATAGTAGAGCTCCTTGTGTTCGAAGCTAGTGCCTCTGCTCACCCGAGGCACTAGCCTCTCGAAAACCGGATGAAGTCAAGTGACAGATGCCTGTGACAACCTTGTACACCGGTTGGTCTGGGGTTAGAACCTGAACTTGTAAGGTTCCAGTGCGCGCGCAGGTCATAGTGCCCTTCCCGCATATGTTGACAGGGAGGGACACTATTAACAACACTTATGTAGAATGATGTGGGGCTATTCGGTTGACGTAGGTTGTTGTAAAATATATAAGGCACCGTACTGTCCGAAGGCTTTTATTGTACTGAAAATACACGTGTAATAGAATTATGTACATAATATGTAAGCGCGTAAATGCGTTAAATTATGACATGCCTAATGTACTGCTCGTACATCATAGTTATACAGAAAATAATTGCATACTATGGAAGTGAAACATCCTGTTTTCCGGTTTTGAAGGGTAAGGGTGCTGGTGAAATTACAGGCACTTGGGACTTGTTAACTTATGTCTCAGGGTAACGGGCGCAGCTGTGGTGCCAATCAGATCTTTGTGTTTGAAGGCTTATAGTGGCAATGTAATTGTTATGGACAGGCGTATCGCTTACCATCAGGCGCACGACTTGTTCGTCCCACCAGTTGGTATCGTAAAAAAAAAAATTAGGTAACAGGTTTAGGTTTGGTCCATGACTTTTAATAACTCACCAAATTTTACTTTGGTACAAAAATAACAATATTTAAATGGATCGCTCTAAGCGGTGATAACTGTGTGCGTTAACAAAAGAAAGAGCAAGTGCAAATGGGTAATTTTCAGATTAGTTTTCTCTACATAACTTCGGTGGCAATTTATTTATTTAAATGTGATTGGGTAAATAAAATCCGATCTCAATATCACTTCAATTTATTTGATAACGTGTTGTCTAAAATTTACATTCAGGGGTGCACGGCTGGATCAAAACTGAGCTGCTCCGCCTTTGCCGCGGTTCTTTTATAACTTACGTTGAGGTGGCAGTGTGAAGTTAGGCGTGAATATTGGGCGGCTGAAATTGGTACTTAAGTAGTTAATACAACAAATAAATACAAGAAATGCGTCAAGTTAAACAATAGTCAATAGACGAACTAAATGGGTAACGCGTAAGACTGGTTTCACAGCTGTGAACGGGCGAGCGAGAGCGAGTGTGACCGGGCCATCCGCATGTGTAGAATCCGCAATGCTCTGAATCGAGTATTTAATTTAGTGACGTTATTCACGGAAGACGGTAGCCTACAATGAACGCACGGTTGGCCGGTGCAGATTCACGCGGTGCGTGTTCCGTACGGAGAAATCCGCGTGACTGTAAAACGATATTGTAACGCCACACGTGTTACTCCACCCCGGTGCTCCGCGCGGACGGTCCGCAGTGCTCTGAAACCAGCTTAAACATAAATATTCCAGAATATTATCACGTATAATTATTTAATATTTCACGATTATATACTCATAATAATTTACTTATTTAAAAAAGCGTCCTCTTTAAAAAAAAGTGCAGGAACGCATAATAGTGTATTTTGTTTCTCCGTGTAAATTCGCATTTCACATTTGCCTTGCTATTATTAAGCCACTATTTTTTTGCTGTTAAGTCTGTGTTTCATCAGAAGCGCGATGATAAATCAGAGCTTCGTTTCCGAAATAACAGCTGAGAGCTCTACGTGCGTGGAAACCACAAATATCTTAAACTGCGGCCATAACAACCATTTAGTATTCGTAAATTATCTTATCTCGATTGTTAAACCGTAGGAAGATAAATGGTAAACCGGTGAAATTGTAAAAATTTGTGTTAAAACAGGAAAATACATAATCAAGTGTTGGTGCTATATTGTGTTCGTAGTGAGATAGAAATTGTAAAGGATTTTTATTTGTATTTGGGTGTGAATAGAGATTAAAATGCGGTGATTGTGCGAACCATTGACATTATAGAGTTAACCAATTGTTGTGAGAAGACCAGTGGGGACACTATAAAGTGTTCAGAAACCAAGACGTGTTAACCCAGTCATATTGCTCGGCACGTGCAGCGAGTGCGCGCGGCGTGCTTCGCGCGCACGTAGCACGCTCGCGCACTTAGAGACATGCTCTGAAAGGGCCATGGAGACGATTTCCGAGGATGCTGAGGCTGAATTGGAACTTGGTAATGTTTTTAATTATTTTTTTCATGTATTATTGAGATTTTTAATAAAGATTGAAAACATTGGAAAATTTCTTCGACCCGGTGGGACTTGAACCCACGACCATGCTGCACCGCATTGCTCTTACCAACTGAGTCACAGGTCAAGTTACCGAGCGGTCGAAATTCTACTGTGTTTTTATTATCGATCATTGTACTGGCTTTCGTTATTATTTCTAAGTCACTATTATTTATCTTAGTTACTATTAGAATGTTCGTAGTAATGTATGTTTGATGGCATTTGTACGTTTCCCAGAGTACACTGTTCGGTTGAGGTTGTCCCTATCTACCGACCCAAGAGATGGGGTTTTCCGGAGAGACTATGGGTTCGACGGCAAGACCAGGGTACAGCGAACGTCCGGGCCAGGCCACCCGCTAGTGATTCGCCTTTGCGGGCGGTGGACCCGGACTTGGGTATGGACTCGCTGGAGTTTGCGGTTAGCTGCAGAGATGGACATGTTTTTTTGCCCCGGTGGTGTGTGGCCGGGGCGTCAATCTTGTGCGCAGCTCGTCTTAGTGGCGGTCTAGTTGAGGGCCTGAAGCGAGGAGACGTGCGGGGCACGTGAGTTGCCCTTTAAGTTGGAAGCTATGTCCGGACATTGTCGCAGGACACTGCGACTGGCATCTCCGGCACTAGCCCGGAGAGCTAGTAGAGGATAAGCTAGATATCCTGCGGTCCCTCCAGCCACTTAGGTTATTGGGAACTGGAGAGACGTCGTTTTTTTGCGGCGTCGGAAAGTGAGCATGCCTTATAGCTCCGCCACCAATGAGGAGATTTGGTAGTTGACTTTAGAGTCGACGGTTTGGCAGTGGCAAGCGTCAGTCGTGCGGAGGCTCACCTAAGGCACTAGCCTTACAAAGAACCAGATGAAGTCCGTGCCAACGGGCTGATCTGGGGTTAGAGCCTGACTTAGATGGTCCCTGTGCGGGTTCGCTCCCACAGGTCATAGTACCCTTCCCGCATAACCGAGAGGTTAATGGGGGGGGGGGGGGGGGGCATTATAAACAAAAGTTACGTAGATATGGGATAGGTTCGGTTAAGGTAGATTGTTGTAAAATATATAAGGCACCGTACTGTCCAAAGGCCTACCATGTAATTGCAATAAAAAAAAAGAGGGGCAATGCGCGCGATCAGCAACGTTATTAAATTAATAATTATACAGAAAATAATCGCATATCATGGAAGTAAAACATCCTGTGTTCCAGTTTTGAAGGGTAAGGGTGCTGATGAAATTACAGGCACTTGGGACTTGTGAACTTATGTCTCTGGGTGACGGGCGCAGTGGTAGTGTCTCTCAGAGCTTTGCAATCTAAAGCTCTGAGTGGCACTGTAACTGTTATGGACTGGCGTGTAGCTTACGACTTGTTCGTCCCGTCACTTGATGTTATAAAAAAAATCCTTACATTCAACAAACTCAAAAGAATCTTAAAAGATTTTTAATTGAATAAACTATAATGTAATGTATTTAAGTCTAATTTCCCTTTTTTTCAACTTCCTCGTAAATATGATGAAAAACGTGTGCCACACGGACGGAACGGCAATCGCAAACGTTCGGCCCATTAATTGAGTTCGTAATTGCCTACTTGCCGCCCTTGTGACGTATTGTAAAATGGAAGAAAACCATCTTGCTACTCCGACAACCCAGTGAAAGTGAAATCGTACAAAATAGCTGCAATTTTTTTTCACGCTTCTTCGCTCGAGTGACGAGCAATCAACAACTCGTGATGAAGCGCCATAGAGAGGCGAAATGGGTGTCTAATATATTTTTGGTGGTGGTTTTTGTAATAGTTACCTTTATGTTATTTAGGACTAGTATTCACTACTTAATTTCCGTGACAACTTTTATTATTTAAGTATTCGATTGTGTAATATTATTTAATATTCCAGTATTGTATTGTGAAATATTATTTCATATTACACGATAATATGCTTGAATATTTAAATAATAAAAATTGCCATGACCATGAGGTAGTGAACACTAGTCCGAGAATGACCGATTAATTTTAATATTTTATGCGTATTCTACAGAGTCTTTTCATTGCATCGAAACGTTCTACCATTCCCTTTCTATAATTGGGGGACTAGAGGTAGGCTTGGGATCCACTCCTATGTTATACATATACCTATCTAAGATTCTCACGAAGCGAAACTCCGCAACAATTGTTTGTAAACCGATTTTGATGATTCTTTTTTGTTGGAAAGAGGTTGCTTCAGTAATGGTCCCATTTAAATTTGAAGAAAATATTTCACCTCTAAGGGTGGCAAACTAGGGATGAATTCG
Source organism: Hyposmocoma kahamanoa (assembly GCF_003589595.1). Lineage (NCBI taxonomy): Eukaryota > Metazoa > Arthropoda > Insecta > Lepidoptera > Cosmopterigidae > Hyposmocoma > Hyposmocoma kahamanoa. Next base: position 662,048 of record NW_020653731.1, read on the forward strand.
GTCTCGCGCACTTTCCGTTAACCGATTTCAATAATATTTGACAAATAGATGTAATTATCGAGTTCTTAGGTTTTCGCGATTGTTACACATAGGAAATGAAACTGTTTTTCCGGATTTAAATCGGATGGGACCTGTACAGGGCCCGAAACGTCGGTTTGTTTGAAAAAACAAATATACGCGATTTAAATCCGAAAAAAACAGTTTCATTTCCTAAATAGATGTAATTCTATGAATTTTTTAGGTTGGTTTTATTTAAAAAAAAATTACAATTATAATAATATCAAGTGACGTAACGAACACGTCGTGCATCTGGTGTTAATCAACATGCCTATCCATAACAGTTGCAGT